>NW_013527137.1:9328690-9421724 GCF_000836215.1 Papilio polytes
ATATTGTGTTTTAGTTATAATTAGTTTTCTTCATCATACAGAACTTATTTCATGTGATATGTTGGCTTCCTATTGTAAATAAATAAATAAAAATAAATAAATAAATGTATTCTTTCAAACTATCATCTACATCAATGCCAAATATCGTCAAATCCGTTCTGCAGTTTAGGCTACAAACTCTTACAAACATCCTACTTTCTAAACTTTCGAATTTATAATATTTAGGACCTGGCCCACCGCTGGCTGATAGAGGCTCAGATAGCTTAAAAATGACGTCACTGTCAGATAAGGTTACAAAATCCGATATCACATATTTTACATGTTGAATCGTTATCAGACAATTTGTAATTTGGTGGGAAACGCCCAAGTAAAATTGGCGACAATATTTTTTTAATACAATACGACATTTTGTTTTCTAGGACTTATGCTACCTGGGTGCAGAACACAAGATACCATTCGTCGAGTACAACATACATATCTACAGAGATTGTCGGAATTGAAGAAAATACATTTTTTTACTCTAACTAAATCAATCATGTACACAGATACAAAAAATTGCCTTGTTACAAAAAATACATTTAAATTCTAAATTGTTAGCCGTACTATTTCTAGTCAAAATGAAATAGAAATAATATCTACTTGATTCACTTTTGAGAAAAACTCGTATAAGAATGTGAAAAAACTCACGTAGTGAAGTATTTCAATAGTATTTTTGTCACTTTAAATAATATTAATAGAATAAGTTAAAAAAAAAACATTCCATAAAGTGCAATGAATAATATCCGTCCTTGGATAATGAGATTTATTTGTAACTGTCCATTCACAAAATATGTTTATATCATTTCTGGAACGTATTAAATATCTTCATATTTTTTTAATTTTAGTTTTTTGTATGGATAAAAATTATGAGAAAAAAGTAACAAATTTTTTTTTCAAAAAATGTTTTTTAAGCGGTATTGAAGTTTTTTTGTTTTTTATTGGAATTGACTAATTTACAATGGTTTTAAAAAAAATGTTTTCTGATATAAATATTTTTTAAAGATTTCCAATACAAATGTCGGTGCGGCAAGATTATAAAGTTACATTATATTTTGTATTATTTCGAAGGAATTGCTATGAAGTTGTTTATTTTTCATACTAGTTTTTAAGAAGGTGGTAGCTATGTGTTATTTAAGCATGTTTTACACAGTTTTAAATGAATTTCGATATAATTTGATGTACATTTTCAACAATTTTAGATTTATTAATCAACGTATTTATCAGCTTTATTTTTTACAATAATCTTTTGTTATTTTATTTAATAAGTTATAAATTAATTTTAATACTCAATTTATTACTTTAAATTACAAGAATGGTATAAATTATTTTTTATATCGGAACCTCCAGTGTAATTGACTGTATTAAAAAAAAATCATGAAAAGTATTTTTAACATTCCAGCCAGTACTTAATTAGATTTATAAACAGATTTTATTTTAGGTTAAGTTTCGAATCTGTCACATTTTTAATTGCCATTATATAAAAATGAATGTTTTAATTTAAAACGTTTTGACAAAATAATGCGTTAATTTCCGTGTATTTTACGTTTATAAAAGCAATATTTAAGCAATAATTAAATAGTTTATATTGTTAATTTAATTTAAAAATAAAGTTTTAGGTATAGTCTTGCCAGCGAGAAAAAAACATTTAGAAGATAAAGTATTGGAATGAATTTATTATCACCAATGAAACGATGAAAAATGTAATCCAATGTAACAAATTCTAAACAAAAGAACCCGCTATTTCCACTACTATGATACTCGTTTAAAAATATATTGCCATCCCTTCCCCAATTAACCCTTTAAAAACAGGCAATACTATTTTGTAGTGCCCCTTAGTGAAAATATATGATAGAAATATCGGATTTTGGTACTCTATCTGACAGTAACGTAACTTTTAAGCTATCTGAGCCTCTATCAGGCAGTGGTGGGACAGATCCTTAAGGTTACATTCGCTGTCGTAATACAATTTGGTAGAAGTTTGTATGTTTATTTTTATCTCGCTGGCCCGACTGTAAGTAGATAAGCTTAGTTAATGTCTTGCCATATTTAGTAATCTCAAAATCACATTTATATCACAAGTAAGACATGATTGTAAAAATATTTTCGTATTTAAAAATTTATTTCCTAATTTTAATTTCCTAATGCTATACGATTTTATACCTTTATCTCAATTTTATAAGGTTCCTTTTAAGTCCGTGGGTTATGTTTAAGTTTCTATATAATATTGAGTAGATTTTTTGCTTTATTGGGAATATTTATGGATTAAATTATGTTGGGTAAGGTTATATTTTTTTAATGTTAGATTTGTCAAACAATATACAAACGTTTAGAGAAACTCGAAAACTGTCATCGCACATTATTACGTTTATTATATGAATATTTGTTCATAAATATTCTTGTAGTAAAATATTAATATAAAATATAGAATAACTTATGAACTTAAAATAGTAATACATTTATATTACGTTAAAAGTAAGCCGTATTCTCATTTCAATAAGGTGTCTACAAACCACAAATTTTTACTCTAAGAATTACGAAAATAAACTGTAGAGATTCATTATTCAAGTTTTATTTCATCTACCTTACGTATTACTAATATTATAAATGCGAAAGTTTAGATGTATAGATATTTGTTAGAGTAAGGGCCTTTTGTTGACGTCATTTTTTAGCTATCTGAGCCTCTACCAGCCAGTGATGTGACAGGCCCTTAGCCTTCTAAACTGCTAAACGGATCTCGTTAAAAGGCATAGATGTTGAGCATAGTGTAGAAGAACACAAGGTACTTATTTTTTTATTTCAATTTATGATGAAGATGTAGGCTAAAGCTAGAATTAATATAAAGACTTGTATTTTGTATGTAGCGAATAAAATTCAAAACTACCTCTGATGTCCATAACTTAATTCCGTTATATTTTTAAATTGCATTAAATATCTTCGTTTATTACACAACTAAAGAACCCTTTCGCTTAATTGCTGTTTTGTTTGTTCGAATTTTTATTCGTTCCGGTTTTAAACAGTGTAGTTGTTACCGTTTTATATAAAAACAAACTTTCACAATTTACTTTCGAAATTATAATTGAACTCCTTGCACAATATTAATTCTAGATATTTTTAAAAAGAAAAATCCTTGCCTTGGGAAGCTTCAATTTTATTACATACCTTACTATTTTCCGCAACGCAAAGTTGCACATTTTGACACAACATGGTGATGTTTATTATATTTCTGGTCAGAATATAGTAGTGAGCAGTATCATAACTCTGAAGTAGTTTTTTATTGAACATTTTAAATGTTTAACATTCCATAAACAGTGTTTGGGTGTAACCGGTAGATGTCTGTCTCTACTACTTCGGCAGAAATAAATATGATTTTTGAAATGCACAGAATATACAAACGAAGATGCAGAATAGAACTTAATTACCAAGAGCTTATGGTAAGTAATTTTTATAAATAACAATACATTATGAGAATCGCTATCTCACGATTATTAGAAAAAAATACCTTAGTCATTTCATAAAATAATGCTATGATTTTAACCCTGACCTGTCTATACGAGCAAGTCGAGAACAAACATAATTGGACCTTCACCGAGTATAAGTAAGATAGACGTTACGAAACATTTGCTTATGTTACCTGAATGATTTTTTTTATTATGATCTTCACCTAGGTGTCAAGTGTATTCAAATTGTTTATTCATTCATTATTAAATTCAAAAGCTCTAATAACAATGGTTGAGAGTGCGTACATTCGATCATGTGATCGTGATATATAATACGACCATGGTTGTTAACCACAACAAACCTAGTTTAGTTGGATCAGTTGCTAAAAATGTAAATAAAGCTGGGGTACTTATCTAAAAACGAATTGCATTCCGACTCTTGTTAACTCTTCGTTTCTTCTGTAGCTGGGGATAATTTAGATTGCGAAAAAGGCTGATTAAAATTATTTCTGCGCAGTGATTCATGTGAAATTCGCCATTCAGTTCAAGTTTGAATATCACTATGTTTACAACTAGCTGTTGCTCGCGACCTTGTTTGCGTGAAATTAAAAAAAAAAAGTAAAAATATTAGCCTATGGTACTTACTAATAACGTAGATTTTTAATGGTGAAAGAATTGAAATCGGCAGAGTTGTTTTTGAGTTATTTCAATAGATACAAAAATTTACTAGGACATATGATTTAATTGACGTTTAAAAGGTTAATTAACTTCTCACCATTCATATATCAGTGGAAAACCAATAAAGAGGGCATACAATTACCCACCATTGCAGTACGTCGTCACGGCATAAAATTTACATAACCGCACATTACACAACTATGGAAAAACATGGAATCGTAGAACTAGTTAGTTATTTTTTTAAATTTGCTTGTAACTGTTGTAGCATGCCAGTGTTAGAACTGCTGATATTAAAAAAAAACAATGTTTCAATTCTTCAAGAATGTATTATTGGAAATAATGACCACAAAAATATTCTTTTTCAGACAGAAGCGAAATTAACAATAAAAAACAAACAAAAGTGAGTAGCCTGTATTCTCCCAGGCTCTGCCAATAATCGAGATCCGTTCAGCCGTTTAGGCAACAAGCTTTTCACATTTATAATACAGTAGTAAGACTGAAGAAATACTTTAAAAATTATTAATTTTCTATCGATTTTAAGTGTGACAGGACTTCAAAAGTATGACGTCATGGATTCATGCGCTAACCTTACACAAAATTCTGTTTGGAAATAAAAAAAAATGTCGACACATGTTTAATGTTTGCTTGTAGACGTGAGAGAGCAATGTCCAACGATGTTTGTTTTAAATCATCCACTTAAATAGACATAACTATGTACACTTTACTTAGATTGCATATTTTAAAATTACTAAGTTTTTAGCTTCGTTAAATTGTACGTGAGGAAATGAATGCGGGTACACCTTTGACTAAACTATCTGTTGTGCGATTGTCGATTGTTTCGCAGCGGATTCAACTGTTTAGTTGCACAAAATTCGAGTAGTGTGCACCTCCATATAAGCTCATAGTAATCAAAGCGAGAATAATCAGTTGTGCGATAGTTTAGTCAAAGGCGCACCCGCTCTTAATACAAGAAATAGAACAATTGTTATTTTAATATGTTTCACTTTTTTTTATGCGAAAACTTCTTATGTCGGTCAATGGAGTTTACAAATCCATAGTCTTCTGCACGATCCGGCGTCGTTTGGTCATAGTCCACACCAATATTTTGTTTAATAATTTCAACGTCATTGACGCACAAAAATTCAATTCATTTCAAAGATAGACAAAGATCAAGGTTGACTTAGCATAATACTGTTTATTTTCCTCCATAACATACATGTTTATTTATTAATTTTAAATATAGTAGTTAATTGTTGATTGTAAACATGAATTCTAAATTGTGTATTTCTAAATTATTTTTTAAACAGAGTCATCTTTTCACACTTTCCCGAAATATTCCAAGAGCAGAGTACCTACTTTCATATTATTTTTCGACCTCCGTAAACTCCGTAAAGTCTGTATTGAAACATGCAATGGAAAACCGCTTCCTTATCAAACGATCAACAAATGAAATTTCAGTTAAAACCTTTAAAACGTTATTTGTTGTTAAAAGAAAATTACACTTACGTCATCAAATATTTAAAAACATACTCGTATCTAATACTCTACATTAACATAAATTTAGTTTGAAACGAACCAGTATTATGAGAGGACTGTTAGTGAATGTGAATTTTACTGCTTGATGTTATAGAGCCTATTTTATTTGTATTCAAATGTACGCACGGCGTTTTTAACTTTGCTGCGCTTGGGTGTCCGGCCAGTCACTATTGTGCCGTTACCAATGCTCGATGTGTAAGCCACCGTGTGTTATTTGAAATTGTGCTTTCATTTTAATTCTAAAAGGTATGTAAATTTTGTATTAAAAATAACAAATTTACTAATACAGAAACGTGTCCTAAGCGGTGTTGATAATTTTTTTTGAATTTCGGAAAACTGTCCTCAAAATGTGTTATAGTTATTTAGGAAATGTAACAGGTGATATGTTAAAAGTATTTTTAACTTTCTCTACGTTTTCTACGTTTAACTTAAGTTTAACTTATGATTCATTAAACCATGTTATAGGCGAGTAACTAGTTGTGTAATAGAGGTAAAGATTACTTATAATCTACGTATTAGTTAACCTTGTTAAATCACTTAACTTTTAGAGTTCCGTTCAATACTTGAATTATTTTCTTTATTTTTGGTATAACATTGTTCATAACTAATCTATTGATAGATATTCCAACTTGTTTTGTTAAGGTTTGTAATGTTCATTTTTTTTGTAATGCCGCACGATTTTTGTCTGTCAATTAAAAGTATCATAAATAGCATTTGCAAACATCCTGTATTACAGAGGTAACAGTAGAGTCTGGAGCATTAATTGCTGCACAAATGTCCAGCTAGCTCGGTATTTCCACGTGTCTAGTGATGCCGGTATTCATAATTTATAGCAATGCTTTAGATGAAATGCCTAAGTTTACATAGATAAAAAACAGGTTCTTACATAGATTAAAAAACATCTTAGTGTATTCAAAATAATCTGTAACGTGTTTTAATATTTTTGTTATTAATTCAATTGATCTTTGAATCGAGACTTGAAACAAGATCTTAGTGATATAAAGGGTAAAAAAATCAAAGGTGTAGATTTAAACGTCTCTGATTTTCCACTTAAAACATTGGCATCCCTCTTACTTACTTCGAAATGACAGAGACGCCAATATGTTTATTTACTGTTACGAGAGTAAAAGTTCAACGTAAGACGTAATTATATCTAGATCATAATCTGTTTGCGGAACTCAAGCAAAAATCGGGTTTTATTGGATTGGATCACAAAGATTCCATTCAAAATTTCCATGCGATGTTTACAAATCAAATAAATCCACGTTCACTACAAATTTATAGTCACTTAACACGTTTACTGCGGCAAGTGAAATCATAATTCTTCATCTGGTACGGCGGCGGGCTAAAATGCGCCCTCAATGATATTTCCGCCAGTGAGTGGTAGGTCTTTTTAGACCTACCATCACTAGGATAGATTAAATTGCTATATTTGTAGGAACATAATGTATAAATTTTATGTAAAGTAATGTATACACCTGAGATAATCGTTTCGTACTACCGAGAGGGACATAGTTTTCTTCGTCCGCACCATCTTAGTACCGCGGCAGGCCGATATCGGCCTGTTACGCAGTGAGCGTGTTAATGTTATCTAATATACTGAATAAGTTTAGAATTAAGTATGCATGTAAACATGCCGATTACTACGTTATGCAAGACCATTAAGAAAATATCCTCTACAACTACGTTCACAATGTATATAAATAAAAAGCCTATTTTACTACTAATTTGATAGATAATTAACTACTTAAAGTACTTTTTGAGTTTTTAATTAAAAAAAAGTAATGCACCAACGATCAGTTGAAGTTGCTCGCGTGAAAACAAAACCGATCACCCGGTCAATGACCTTGGTCGAGTCTGAATCAATTGATGTACCGTTTAGTAGCAGCGAAAATAAATTACCATCATCTTTACTATGGATAAACGTTGAACCGTAATCATTTATACTAATATACAAATAATAAAATAATATTGAAATAACTGTGGATAAAAATATTAAGGCGGTTTCAATTTTTTTCCACGATTAGAAAACTACATCATAACATAGGTTATATATATTACTTTTTATCTGCGCGAACAAAGTCGCGTGCCAAAGCAAGTAAGCAATGAAGATAAAAGATTGATTGTTATGGATTGACTTTTTTTACTTTTTCATATTAAAATAGTGAAGATATTCAACCAGAGATTGAGTGCCTATTTTCACTTGAGAGTAGCTGCGCTAGCTGACTAGCACGCCAGTAGACGCGCGTTATATACCGCGATTAGCCGCAAAGAGATTCAAACAATACATAGAGGAAACATAATTGATAATTCACTTAAAACATTTTTCATATAATCTCACTAGCGCTACCTAATGTCCGATAGTAAAAATTACAAATAATTCTAACACTGCGTGTTAAGTTTGACATTGAGATTTTACCGTACAAAGAAGTTGTTTGTTTTGAACCGGTGAAAAATGTTGTTTCCTATGTCTAGTCTATATATATCTTAAAAATCTATGGCCGCAAGTGAGACTTAGGTTTCGTCATTGCATATTTTTCGCCATCAATCTTTTCTGGCAAGGCTTAAGAAGGTTACTTGTACAAAGTAACTACTTACTCAGTTTTACTGCTCGTAATACACGAAATGTAATTACTAATGCTACGATAATGTAATACTCCGTCAGTTTTGTGTTGAGCTTGTTATTTGCGGTCGACAAACTGCTTACAACATATTGAACATTTATGGTAAGATTGCATCACTGTGCTTTAGCTGTATTTGATATATAGAGGCTAAAAAAACAGTATGGCTTACATACAAAGCAAAAGTTTTGGTGTTAAATCAATTAATTGTTTACTAAACTCATCCTTGAAGGCAGGATTTAATTATATTTTATGTCACAAAAGAAGGAAAGTGGTCGATACGATCCTTATCAATACGTTAATAAGATGTTTTAATTCTGAATAAATTTTATTCCACTTCCTCGGTTTGTATGCGCATATTTTATACAACAAAAACAGGCAGACAGATGCGAATGTGTAACTATACGTGAATATGCATTTTATAAGATAGTAACTATCTAACAGCCTAACAAATAAACGCGGTATAAAGTTAAACTTAGGAATTAACTGAGTATAAGCAAATATTACTACAAATGTTACTTATACTCAGTTTTATCATCATCATCTCCTTATCCTACTCCTGTAGGGTCGGCGCAACAGGTTTTTGTCCTCAACATAACTCTATCATACGTCATCTCAGTCATCACTTCCTTTTTGATCATGTCACCTTTTACGCAATCCATCTCTCTCTAAGTCTACCTTACTGATCTACCTTTCCACACTCATAACTAACGTTCTCCTTGTAACATGCGATTCATCCCTCCTCATAACATGCCCATACCATGCTAACCTTTTACTCTTTACCTTCTCTACTACGGGGGCTACTCTCAAACTTCCTCTAATATATACCGCATTTATTTGTAAGGCTGTAAGTTAAATTCCATTCATCTAAACACCGGATTAAACTGAACATTGATAGAATGTCAACGATACCGATAATTAACAAAGTAATTACTTATTAATTATAATATAATGCATAAACTTTAAATAAAAAAGACTATGTATTTGCTATCTTTAAAAATAAAATATGTTATTGGAACTTTGCTTGGGGTAAACGTTCGGAAAACGTGACTAGCATTCAGAGAAGTTATCATTAGTATGGGAACCGCTGGCTATATCGAGACTTGTTGGGATCCTCTGAATGGCTGGAAGCTGGATAGAGTCCAAGTCCATAAACATCGTGCCTTACTATTCTCAAGTAGAATTCTACTAGTAGTCTACTTATGCCATGAGAACTTAAAATACAGTTTACCCCAACTTTGAATAATTGTAAAATTCTAAACCTGATGACCTTTTAAAAAAGACAAAACGCCTCACTTGACATTTATTGACCCCGCTATTCATCAACTCAAAGGTATGGTAGGAGATGAAAGTATGTGCTTACTGACTAATTACTTTGAAAAGTTTATTGTTTTATTATTATACATACTAGCTGTTCCCGTGCGACTTCATCCGCACGAAATTATAAAAAATTCGTTTTATTATTCACATGTGTTAAATTATCAATTGCAAATGTAAAAATGATATGGCATGATGACAAACCATGGCAATCTTGCTTATGTAGAGACAAGACGCAGGATATCAAGAGAAATCGTAGACTTATAGCCGATATTATAATATGCCGCTATTCCTACCGGTGTAACTTGAGCCCTCATACCGTATTGGTGTACGTAGACAACTTCGCCCACCGCAGAGGGCAAGGGACCCTTAAGTATGCTATGAACACAAGGCAAATACTTTGGTCTTATTACTCGAATTACATTCATCGAAGTCGCTAGAAGAACAGTCGTTTAAAATGAATTGTTAGTGTAGAGTAGAGAGTAGTAGAGAGTAGGGCCTGAACCACCGAATTGTAAATTGTTTGAAAACAATCGAGAGTGTAAAATATACAGTGACGTCATTGTTAACCAATCTGAGCCTGGATCAGCCAGTGGTGGAACAGGCCCTTAGTAAGTAAAATGAGTCTTGGTCAGGTAGACCTTACAATCTGGATAGACTGGTGATCTCGCGTGATCGACCCCGTGATTCTATACACCATGTACCCGATACAAGCACGATTATCTAGTCGAATCATGTATAAACCATTGAGGTGCTCGTTCCGATCCATAGACAAGACAATTTGTGATTTTCCACAACCGAAATATCCGAACTAGAACATGTTGTTTAATCTGTTTTTTTGCAGTAATTAACAACGCAAAGCATTGCAATGTATTATTAGTCTTCATTTATAAGAATATGCTTTTTTATGATCACGGAAGATCATACATTCAATTTTAAAACGTATTTTTTGTTCATAAAAAACAATGAGTCTCGTATGTTCTATTGAAAATCAATGTAAATGTGTTAATAAAATATTGCATTGCAGTTTTAATGGTTATTGTTATATTGAAATTTCAAAATGTTAACGGAGGGAAAATATTCAATCAGGCTATATTTTAACATATTTGAAAGTAGCCTGAATTTGTAACCTATTGAGATCCATCAGAATTTCGTCTACATCTAGACATTTTATAATATGCCTGGTTGCATCACCTACTATCGACTTCACAAAAGTTCGGTAACATCAACTACTACAACTACATAATTACTTAGGGAAGGTCACTACGTTTACGATTTGCTTGTGACCTTTAGACCTTCACATAAAGAAATCTATTAATTTTTAGTTATTACCTTCTGTATACGTCGTCTTTATTGATAGTTAAATATATTAAATGGATATAATAGAAGATTAATTTGATTCGATAAGAAAACAAGTATAGAAGCAAAGCCATCGTTAGTTTTATTCGATAGCAATTTGTTTAGTTAAAATAAAAATACTATGTTTTGTTTGACAGATGTTTTGGATGTGTTAAGATCCATCCTGTTCTGAAATTATCGAAAATTATTAATAAAGCGTGTAATATATTTTTGTTTTTTTTTTTTACTATTGTTGCCTAACGATTTATTTTTGTAGTTAATTTGGTTTGTTGTAGGATTTAAGGAACGTTTATTTCGATATTCCTTACACGATGTGACGTGTGGATAGATTAAAAAAATCTCAAAATTGCAAGTTGTCAATTATAAAAACATTTAAAACGAACAAACAATGAAAACGCGGATACTAGGATAAGTATTTATACTAAATAGAAATGTGTTGTTACCATTTATCGATAGTGTTATATTAGCTGCGGTTACTTTCTAGGTAGCAAATGGAAAGGTTTCCTATCACTAACCATTAGACTAAGAAATAGATAGCCTGTAGATTTTATTATCCTTTTGTTATAAACACTTTTTTATAAGGAGTTTAGAAATGCAATTATATCGTTTTAAAAACTATTGTTAACATTATGTTTTTTTTATTAACTTCTGTCGGTATCTATATTCTTTCTTCCTCCCCTTCAATTCCAGTCTTTAGTTTAAAATATATGTCGGTTTTATTAACAATGGCTAAGCCCGTATATATGTTTTTTTTTTCTATCATTTTATTACAGAATTTACCTTCTTCATACAATGTTACACGTGTATTTTTTTTCACAGTATCCTTTAGTTTTTGTACAAGGCGAGTTTTTAGTCGTCCAACTGGTATTACTAAGTATTTCTTGCGAATGACGTTAACGAAGGAATTGTTTACACGCCGATTTACACACTCTCGATAGAGTAGTAAGCGTGATTGAGTAAATTTTTTGTCACCACCAGTCGTCTCAAATTTTCCAAGGAGAATGAGAACTATGGTTACGTTTTTTTAATGTTTTAGCAGTGAAAACCCTTAGGTCCGACCAGAAAACCGTCTGGCGTAGAGGTGTCTCATCAAGAATGTTTAGTTAGAACCCAAAGAGATTCGCTTAAAACGTTGTAATTGATTGTAGGTGTTAGGTGTTGTAAGTCTACGTAGATATCAAATGACGGCGATGCATTTTTTTAGACAAGGATATTTGTATATTTTCTTTATGATACTTATCTTAATTTCTTTTTGCTTATGTATTCACATATATTCCTCAAATTTTACAAGTAAATAGAATTCATCAGACCGTTTTAATTCAAATAAATTAAGTTTAATTGGAAAATTATTAGATCGTTTAATCCTCGCATTTCAATTTCCCTCTACAAGTTTTGATACAAAATACGTTGTCCTTGTCGATCGTCTTTCAATAAGTATTAAAAAAGCAAAATTAACAAAGCTATAGTAGTAATAGCAAAGGTAAATTAAATTATAATGCATAATTTTTTAATACCAGGTATTTCAAAAATTGTGACGTTTTTGGCGTTTTGGCATAAGACCTTGTAGCCAATTCCACCGCTAACCGCTAACCTAACTGAAAATGTCAAATTCAGCTGAACTGAACATTGATTTTTAGTCATTCATCTTGTAATTGTTTGTTACAGGAATAGGACTTAATAAAAAGTGAAAAAGTTATTCAAAAATGACTGAACAGTCAGAAGTCCGCTCATTTTACAGCGGCAAAAATTTATTTATAACTGGAGGTACCGGTTTCGTGGGCTTATGTCTGATCGAGAAGATATTAAGAACTATACCAGATGTTGGAAAATTGTATTTACTTATGCGACCGAAGCAGGGCACGGATATATCGTCAAGATTAATCGGTTTTCCCAAAAACCCGGTAAGTCTATACCAGACTATTTTTACTAATTAAAAAATGAGAACTCTTAGTTAAACAAAAGTTGTTAACAAAATTAAAATTATTTATTCACAAAGTTTGGTGTAGTGTTTTGTTTCACAAGAAAAAATTAGGTTGCAATTTAATTTTAACAAAACAAGATCTTATCAATAAATGGAACTGTAATTGTTATGACTAAGTTTATCAGATATGCATGTCATGTTTTATTCCCTTAATAAATATGTTAATAAACACATCTACATGTCTTCAATACCTAATTTACATAAACAAGTGTATTACACTTAGAGTACAAAGTATACAGAACTAAATTTATGTGAAATCTGTTTATACAAGTATACTTAACTTACAGATATGTCTGTTAATGTTACTATGACCTGTAAATATTTCAGTGATATTTTTTCCTTAGTATATTGATTCTGCGATAATGGCCAAGTACTAGCTTGTGTAGGCTCCGAGTTCCTTGATAGGGACATTTAGGAGCTCACAATATATGTGATAGAGAATAAAGTAACTTACCTAAGGTCAATATCATAGATCACACACCATAATGCCTGGTTCACACTTGGTTAGCACAGTTGGACAATCTCGCAAGCATGGATTGTATGAACAGATTGTTGCCAGTTCGTATTGACATTATGCTAACTGTACTGGGCAAGTATCCCAGGCAATAAACCTATAATTTAGCATTAATATATATTGATTCAACAAAATATAAAAATAGCCACAAAGTGAGCATAAAAACAACATTTTGCCAAAATCAAATCAAATTTATTGCTATGTGTTTAACAATTTTTTCTCAGGTGTTTGAGAAGCTTCTAGAAACAAATTCAAATGACATATTCAACAAGTTAGTACCAGTTGAAGGTGATGTGGGCAAAGAGGATTTAGGCCTGAGCCAAGTGGACCGTGATATATTGATCGATAATGTCAATGTGGTTATACATTCAGCGGCAACACTCGACTTTGAGGACAACTTGAGTCCCACTGTGAAGATTAATGTGTTGGGAACAAGGAGGGTTATGCAATTATGCAAAGAAATTAAAAATTTAAAGGTATTAAATATGTATTATTTGAATAAACAAATTCTATGCATGCTAATTGTTATAACATTAAAGATCTTTATAACAATAATAAACAAACTAGCTTTTGCCTGTGACTCTGTCCATGTGGAATTAAAAAAACAAAAGGGAGTAGCCTATGCTTTCTTCCAGACTATTCTCTACTATCCATACCAAATTTAATCAAAATCTGTTCAGCCGTTTAGTCTAGCAACTCCAACAAACATCCATCCATCTATTTTTACTTTGGCATTTATAATATTACAATGTTATAATGCATGGAATACATATTTTATTTTTTTTAACAAATATTCTAGGTTCTTAAGGAATATGAAACACAAATGTAAAAATATTATTTTTTGATAATATAGTCTAATATCCAATGTTTTTTCAGGCAATGGTTCATGTCTCCTCAGCATATGTGAATTCCTATTTAAATGAGGCACATGAGAAAGTATATGATGCCCCCGAAGATGTTGAAAAAGTTATAGCTTTAGTTAAAACTATGAATGATGCCGCATTAAATGAAATTGAACCTCAGTAAGTATAAGTTATTGTAACTTCTTTACTTTTTATGGTCAACTAGTTGTTCCTGTAAAATTTCATCAGCATAAAATTATTTTATTGTTTACATGTGTCAAATTGTCAATTGCAAATGTCAAAATGACATGACATGACAAAACTTGGCAATCTTGCTTCCTTGATGTTGGCAGCAACTTATTATCTGTTTCCCACATTAGGGTTTTTATCCAAAATAATTACCCCTGAAGTTTAATAGCGTGAAAATATATAGCCTAAAGCGTAACGTAAGTGTACGGCTTTTTATTAAAAGAATTATTCAAAAATATGCGGTGATTGTTGACATCTTAGGCAACAAAGAAGTGTGTCGTAAACACATATTTTATTTTTTAAACATACAAATAACACTTTATTATATTAGTATAGATAAAGACTCTATATAATGGCTATAATTAAAATTGAATGACTGCGGATCGGCTCACTTAGTTATATTTCGTTTTACAGAGTTCTTAAAAACCATTTAAATACTTACACCTTTACAAAACACTTGGCGGAGCATGAAGTGAAGAATTGTGCAGACTTGTTCCCTTGTACCATTGTCAGACCAACTATGAGTATGTATACATTAAGTTATGTATCTTGTATACATTTTATTATGTATACATTTATGTATATTGTATACATTTTATTATGTATATAAAATATTCAATTGCATTCAAATTATATCATTGGTTTATAACAATTTTTTGTCTAAGTGTCTGAAGTGCTAACTAATTAATTAAGTTTTTTTTAATAGAAATCGAGATTTCTGTTTGTTTCTTTAAACATGATTCATATTAAAAAAGACATTTTGTACAGTTGTTGCTGCATGGAAAGAACCAGTGCCGGGATGGACATGTTCTAAGGTTGGTCCGCAGGGATTCCTAATGGGAGCAGCTAAAGGTAAAAAATCTTTATGACAGTGGTAGAGCTCGCTTTAATATCTTCGCACTAATAGGTCGGCCACACAGAAGACAGGCGTGAAGTAGGAGAAATTCCGTTTCGTTTAATGAGTGTGGTGCCGGAAGGCCCAATGTTAGTCCCTTTCCCGTTCCACTCTTTTCTTACAAGGAAAGGATTGGATGGGAAAGTGGATTTGACGGTGGAGGAGACGTATAGGAATGGGAAATATTACTTCTTTATCTCTCCTATACTGTCGATTAAGTTTCCTAATTTTGGCGGATTCGGTGGCTGCTTGCTTGTTTGCCATTTATTGTTTAAAAAAAATGAGAAAAAAATGTTTTAATTTAAGCCGATATAGTAAATATGAATATATTTTCAGGCGTGGTGCGTCGTCTGCCGTTGTCTAAGAAGAACATAGCTGACTATATTCCAGTTGATGTGGTTGTCAACCAACTGCTAGTAGCCGGCTGGCATGCTGCTAAGGAAAAGTAAGTGGACTGGACTTTTTACCTATCTTTATTTAGAGATATCTAAATTATATGTTCCTCATATTAATAGTTTACTTAATACTACCTCCCGTCATGCATATTTACATATATCAACAATTTAACATTTTTTTTTTCTAACTTAAGATGAACACTATCAAACTCTCAGTCTTTCTATTATGTTAAAATTTTCTAAACTACACTGCTAGACAACATAAAGTATATTACAATTCAAAGGCGACTCGCGGATTCGTCCGAGACCCAACAACACAACTTTAAGTATCCAAGTGATGTAAAATATGTTAGTCACTTTAAATTCGTATGACTGTCTAATAACAGTGACCTAACATAGATATATGCTAAGATGCAATCAGAGCCGGCATAAAGTTTGAATGTTAATATACAGTGTTTGGTGTGTCCAGGTCAGGTCTGACGGTGTACCACTGCTCGTCGTCAACGCAGAAACCTTTCCGCTGGACGATGCTCGACAACCACGTCAATGAAATGCTTCACAAGTATCCATTAAAGAGTGCTGTCTGGTAAATATTGCTTTTTCCCTATTTTTCACTATAATAGTCTAAATTGTTAGTTAGTTATGATTTGTATAACTGCAATGTTTAGAGTGGCTAGATGACCTCAAAAATGATGACCTGACCTTAAAATCAGGTTTAGACTATGTTTGAGGTGTATAATTCCAAAAAAACTAAGTCATAGTTTTAATATTTAAGTCATAATAGGCACAGACGGTAGGAATTGATTGTTTTTTACTGTGTATCTGCGTTAATATCCATCAGGTACCCTCGCTTGGAGTTTGTGTCATCGCTGTGGCTGTTCCGCGTGTCCGCCATCTTTATCCACTTCTTCCCCGCGCTGCTCCTCGACATGATGCTGCGCCTCACGGGCAAGAGACCTATGTGAGTTACATCATCACATAATCAATTGTAATCAAAGATATTCAGAGAATATATAGTGTTGACATTGGGAAAACCATTAAATACTATCAAATATTGGCAAATTATTTTGCACTTGACATTACAGACATTTTTGGTAATTGTAATAAAACAAGTATTATATAAACGACTTTAATAGCGCGGAATTAAGAAAAACATAAGTAATGTGTGTGTTATACCATGTTCTACAACTGGCCAAATTTCATCAAGATCCATTCAGCTGCTCTAGAGATACCTACATCCATTTAAACTTTTACATTTATGTCATTAACTAGTTTTGCACCCGATTTCTTTATTATCCTATGTATTCTTCCAGACTATGCTCTACATCTGTGTCAAATTTCATCAAGATCCGATAAGTTGTGCTAAAGATACCTAGTAACAAATATCCATCTATTCTTTCACATTAATATTAGTATTTGTGTATTACAGTTTGTTCCGTTTGCACAAGAACGTGTGGGCGTCACTAGGCCGCTTGGAGAAGTTCATTTTCAACGAGTGGCGCTACCACAACCACAACACGCGCGACCTCGCCCGCGCTCTCACACCGACAGACGCTGAACTTTACTATATAGATATATCTGATATTAATGTAAGTAACTCATTACCCACTTAACTTAAATTAATCCGCAGATCAGCAATGTACAGATAGGGACAAAAATGTTATTAATTTGCCCTTGAAGCAAATCAAAGGCAGACAAAAAGGGGAGTACCTTTCCTGTTTATAGAGTATGTTCGGAGTTTAGATATCTATTGCTGTAACTTTTTTTCTCTAAAACTAATAAAAATTTCAATATGATTTATCGTTTTTAGTTTTTTTTAAGGGCTTTGTAATTTTAATATAGGGTATTGCCCTATATTAAGAGACCTTAGAAATGTCGGCAATAAGGGCTGGAAACAAAAAGCCCAAGATAGACAGATATGGAGGAATTTACTGGACCAGGCCCAAGCCCACCCGCGGCTGTAGTGCCTCTGATGATGATGATTGCCCTACATTGCCCTCAGGCTACTGACTTGTGAACTGGATTTGATTTTTAATACTGTTCTAAATAATAAAGTGTATTATTGTAAAATGTATAATTGTATAGTGTATTATAATATTTAATGTATATTCCAGTGGGTGGATTACTTCGTGACGTTGCACCTGGGAGTGCGCAGATACCTGAACAAGGAGAAAGAGTCCACGCTGCCCGCGGCCAGGAAGAAGGATATCATGTAAGTCCCATAGTTTCTACTACAATCGATGTATGAAAGGTCAAACGAAGCCGTATGTTAGTTTTTATTTATACTTTTGTATTGGCAGATTTTTATTAATTTGTTCATATTTTTATACCAATCCAAGATAATTGTGTCTATAGTTTGACAGTAGGTGAATGTAATTTCAACTATTGATCATTTGATCGGAAATCGACACCAATATAACCGACTATTGGCGCTTTTAGTTATTTATTTATAAAATAAATATTACTATAAGGAAAGAAGCTTACCAATTTTACTTGATTTAAATATTTGTTTTGTGTAAACATATCCACCATAATGTCAACAATATCAAGCAACATATATGTTTGTAAAATAAAATGATTTTGTTCCAGTCTTCTTGCCGCGCACGTTGTATGGCAGATGGGTATAATCTATGTACTGTGGCTGGCGGTGGCCGCGCTCACCGGACTCTCTATGACACACAGCGCATGGGCACCGCCTCTCATATACATGCTCCTCAGTCTCCTCTAGATGTACCCTAGTATACAATTTCTCATATATATACAACTTACAATAATACATTTATTGTAAGTTGTATATCTATTAGAAATTGAGAATACAACTTACATTAAACGTACATCTCAAGTATACAACTTACGATAAACATATATCCCAAGTATACAACCATCCATACATACATCCCGAGTATACAACCATCCATACATACATCCCAAGTCTACAACCTCTCATAGACATACATACAGTCTACAACGGTGGTGTAGGTGTGTAATCTAAGTTTACAACTTACAATTGTACATTCCTAGTATTAATGTAATCTCATATGTAAACTGACAATTTTGTATTAATAATTATAAGTGAAAAGTTTGAACGAATGAATTCAATTTGTATGGCGATTTTAATTAAATAAGTTATTACATAGCTTCTTTATGTACAACATAAAGACACAAGTTATATACAAATTGTTAATTGCTGTTCTTTTTTAAAACATTAATATATGTTGCAAAATTATTATAATTTATTAATGTAATGAATTTTTTTTAACATTTTTGTTTTAAATTTTAAGTAAAATTGCATTTAATTGTGCATTCCCTATGCTTTATTGTTTTCGTTACTTTTTTTAATAATATTAATAAACGATTTATTTTTACCGGTTTGTTTTATTTCTATTTACTAGCTTTCGCCCGCGACTCCGTCCGCATGGAATTATAAAAAACAAAAGTAAGCAGCCTATGTGCTCTTCCAGAGTATCCTCCACATTTGTGCTAGATTTCGAGATCCATTCAGCCGTTTAGGCTACAAACTCTAACAATCATCCATCCATCCATCTAAATTTTCGCATTTATAATTGTAGTAAGTATTAGTCGCAATGTAGAAAAAAAAATGATTCTAGTAAGTTTAAAAACATGTTTCGTATATATTGACTTAAAAATAAGGTAATTTTTCTAAAAGTGTAATAAAAATGTAAAAAACCAATAAGTTTATCAATACTTTTATTTTCTCCACTCATAGTTACAATATTAAGGTACTAATAAATCCATCCATTACATATTTCTGTTACATCGCAGCGTCTTTTAAGTAAACAATATGCTTATAAGGAATAAGTACTTAGAAAAAAATAATCGTAAATTTCCACTGCTGATATCAAACTATTGTTATCTCTGTTTTTTTAATATAATATGACAGAGACATGTATTTAAACAGTGGAAATTCAGTTAATGTGATGTCATATTTACATTATGGTGTCTGACTTTTGAGTCAACAGAATAATTAGGAAAATATAAACTTATATTAGAAACTTAGATAATTTTAATAACGTATAGAATATATGAAAAAATAGTTTTGTGACGACATGAATTTTACGGTTATGGTTCCGTAACATTTTAAGAGCGGGCGCACACATTTGACCAAACTATCGCACAACTGTTTTGACACCCAATTCAACTGTTTAGTTCACCACTAAAAACGAGTAGTGTGCGCATCATATAAACTCATAGCAAACAAAGTGAGACTAAACAGTTTTTTTTTAATAGCCCCGGGGGCTCTCTAGTAGCACCTGCTGCCTTTGCTGAAGCAGCAACCTTGGTACCTCTTAA
The DNA here is from genome assembly GCF_000836215.1 of Papilio polytes. Taxonomy (NCBI): domain Eukaryota; kingdom Metazoa; phylum Arthropoda; class Insecta; order Lepidoptera; family Papilionidae; genus Papilio; species Papilio polytes. The sequence continues at coordinate 9,348,865 of NW_013527137.1, forward strand.
CACCTTCTTTTATCCCTTTTTTTTAAAAACAGTTCTGAGATAGTTTAGTCAAAGGTGCGCGCATGATCTTTAGTGTTAATTATTGCGTTACATATTTCTATATGTCTTTGAAAGAATACACATACGAAAAATTTCTTTAAGAGATAAAAGTCGACATTTTTTTCGTATTGATAAAGCAATAAAATAAACAAAAATTCTTAGATAAATACTTATCAAATATTTTACGATAAGTAAATATTACTAATTCTGTCTTTAAAATTTGTTTACAGACGCTATTTTACATATAATTTTTATAATAGGTTCAAAAATGGCATTTTTTTTAATTTAGAACCCACTTTATGATAAATTAAATGGACGCCAGTGGATTCTAAAGTAGTATTTTTGTTATAAACGTGTACATTTTAGAAGCATAACATTTTATGCAAATACGTCATACATTTTTAATGAAAATATACTCTGCAGTTTCTCTCATAAATGGACGGCAAATAATAATTAAATGTTGCCATTTATTATTCCATTACAAAAATACATTATTTTCAGATTTTTAATTGACTTTACTTTTCTAAACAAGAGATTTTTTTTGAAAAACAACTGAAAAATTGTTGCTACTATAGTACAAATTATTTTTTGAAAATCACTGAAAATGCTAATTATAACATTTTTAATAATAAAATTCTGAGTGAATTTGATTATTAAAAAATTTTCGTCGTCTGGGAACACTAAATATCTTATACACGCACTATTAAATCCATTCAACTTATAACTATTATTATTATTACTAAAAAAAGTTCGACTAAGAACACGTTACAAAATGATTGAATTAATTTTAATTGATTTATTAGTCCAAAATAAAGCATGAATATAAAAATGTTTTCGAAGAAACACTTTCACTTTCTTTACTTCATGGAAAAATTTTATTTTCAAAAAAAAATTGAACAATGGCCGCCATCTTTGTAATTTCGTGTTTTTTTTTTACATTATTTATAAACTTATCTGGGATATATTTAGATATTCATGTTTTAAAACTAGATTTGGCACATACCTTACATTGCCTAAAATTATACAGAAATTACTTTTAATTACAAAATGTTCAAATTCATTACAGGAAAAAAAATAACGTTGAGAGATTCCTTTACTAAATTAATACAAAGACCGAGGTAATAAAAATTATTAAAAAAATCATATAAAAAAAGCGAAATTTTCCAAAAAAAAGTCAGTGTTCTTAATCGAACGTACTTAATCTAAAAAAAAAATTATTTACTATTTTTCATCAACCAAAGGGAACATTTTTTACCTTTTATAAGTGGCATAGCATGTGAAGATTTCATATTTACTTCTACAATTATATATTTGTATGTAAATGCAACTTAATGTAAAAGGAAGACTAGTGATGTGATGCAACTAAAAAACTTACTTCAAAAGACATTTTTGTACAAACTTGGTTCTTGATATCTGGATACAAATATAAAACATTGAGAGATAGCATATTTTTCATAGATAAACTAAATAATAAAAATACATATGCACTAAATAAATATACTAAAACTGTCTTCAATCTTCAATCAAATGTGTTTTAAACTGCAAAATAAATTCATACAAAAAAAAGTCATAGCAAATTTGACAAAAAAGAAATTTGTAAAATTAATTTACTTAAGTCATTGTGATGTGATGACGTCAGTCGGAGGTAGGGGGGGCCTCATGTCCCTCCCTCGAGAGAATCTCAGGCACCCACTTTGTTTCTTCTCTTATTTAGTAGGGAGTTGTTACTCTGTTCCAAAGCTTTAATTTGTACCTGAAAATTTTCAAAAAAAGTTGCGGATATCTGAGCAAATCAAAAAAAGGGGAACGATTTGTATTTTTGTATGTATTGAAATTACTTAAAAACTACAGGGCGGATTTCAAATATTTTTTAGACAAAAAGCTACGTTATCGCTAAGAAACAAAGTCTGTATTTTTTAAATTTCACGCGGACGAAGCCGCGAGCAACAGCTAGAAATATTATATTAACAATTGTATCATCTCTGATTTACAAAAGCACTTCTCAAGTTTATTTCGAGTAATATAAATTGTGAGTTTCAATTATTAATAGAAATTATGTAAATATCATACTAATATGAGTTTGAGTTCACAATAACACTTTTCTGATCATTGATATATGAAATAAACTAGCTTTCGCTCGCGACTCCGTCCGCGTGGACTTAAAACAAAAGAGTGTGGCCTATGTCTTCTTTTAGACTATCTACTACGTCTATTCCAAATTTCATCGAGATCTGTTGTGTCGTTAAGGCTACAAACTGTAACAAACGTCCATCCATCTAAACTTTCACATTTATAACAATAATAAATTTTTTGATGATTTGATTTAGTAACAATGTTATAATTTAAATTGTCCTTTCAATCATAATACGAGTGTTTCTTGTGACCTGGTCGTAGTCGACGCGCATGGTGGCGAGCGAGCGCGTCATCTCGTCCTGCACGTCGGCCCACGCCTCGCCCGCGTCGCGCAGCAGCGCGTGCGTGTACAGCGGCGTCTGCGGCACCTGCGCGAACTGCCGCACCCACGGACTTGACATCACCTGCACATATACAATCTTATATTGCTGTTGACTTCGGCCGAGTCAATTTTTTTTTTATATATACTATTATAATAAAGCGTAAACACACACTTCTTTGTTGCTTAAGATGTCAGCAATTACAGCATATTTTTTATAATTCTTTTTTTAATAAAATGCCCTACACTTACGTCACGCTATAGGCTATATATTTGAAATATGCCGCCATGAAACTTAACCTAAGGGGGTAAATATTTTGGACAAAAACCCTAATGTGGGAAAGAGACCATAAGTTGCTGCCAACATCAAGGAAGCAAGGTTTATTGCTTTGTCATTATGTCATGTCATTTTGACATTTGCAATTGAGAATTTGACAAATGTAAACAATGAAATAAAGTTTTTATAATTTCATGCGGATGAAGCCACACGCGAACAGCTAGTATAAAGTAGCTAATATAAAGTGGCAAACGAGCAAGCGGCCACCTCAACCCACCGAAATGGAAAGCGGCCGCTGCCCATAAACATCCGCAGATGCGTTGCCTACCCTTAATTGACGGAGGAGGAGACGCACATAAACAGGACATTTTACCTTCCTATGCGTCTCCTCCCCCGTCAAATCCACTATTCCTTCCCATTCTTTCCTATTGAGAATAGGGAAAGGAACTAAAATTAGGCCTCCGGCACCACACTCATAAGACGAAAAGCGGAATTGCTTCCACTTCACGCCTGTTTTCTGTGTGGTCGTGGTATTACACCGGGCGAGCCGGCCCTGCAGTGCGAAGATGTTAAAGCGGGCTCTACCACTGTAAAAAATAAAATAAAAAATATAGCCTGTTACTCACTGATAACATAGCTTTGAAATCCATCCAGTAGTTTTTGAGTTATTTCCATATATACAAAAATACAAATCTTTATCTATACTCATGTTATAATTTTTGTATGTATTGAAATAACAATTCATAAATTCTTTCACAATTAAAAAGGAACGTTGTCAATGAGTAACATAGGCTATGTTTTATTATTATTTTTTTAAATTACACCCGACGAATAAGCAACAGCTAGTATATACAAGTTACGATATTATTTTATTATACAAAAACCATTTTTTTGCATGGAGCTTTGTCGCTAACTTATTTATCTCAAGGAAAAGAACATAACGTTCTTTTCGTTCGAAGTCAACGTTTCGTCTATATTTTAATACGAGGCACATTGAATATTACTTACCGGTACTTTCTCTGAAAGGTCTCAGTTATATAGGGAATGCATTAAAACTATAAATTGACTTCAAAGAAGAAAAATGGTTATGGTAACGATAATTGTTAGCCAATATCTTTGTTGATTTGTGCATTTGAATTGACATTTGCAAAAAAAAATCCCAAATTAAAAAAAAAAAAGTTTATATAATTTCTAAGGGATGTACCGTACTTGAACAGTTAGTATAGTACAATTAGTACAGATAGTACAGTTGACCTGGTGTATGGTGAGTCGTTTGGCGGGGTCCACAGACAGCATGCCGCGGATCAGATTCTTGGCTTCCGCGGACACATTGGACCACTCCGGTTCTGGGAAGTCGTACTGGCCGAGACGGATTCGCTGGAATATACATATAAATTTCACATTTTTATAATACTTCTATACAAAAAAATTATAGCGTCTGTAATATCAAAGGAAAATTCCAGATTTCGGGAAGATGATGTATTTGGGTAAATGATAACGAAAAGCGCATTTAATTTTTTTTTGTCTGTCTGTTTGTCCGCAAGCCGCGTATGTTCCGGGTAATCTCCGAAATGGCTGGGCCGATTTCGACGGGACTTTCACTGGAAGGTAGCTGACATAGGCAGGCATGTTATAGGCTACATTTTTAATTCCGCGGTATCAAAACGGTGACCGGACCGCTATCTCTGGAACGGATGGACAGATTTGAACGAGACATTGACTGGAAGATAGCTGGTAGAAAGTAGATGCACGCGGGAATGTGATAGATAACTTTTTTAAATTAAAAAAATGATTTCATTTTTATAATTTCATGCGGATAAAGCCGCGGGTAACAGCTAGTATTTGCCTTTATCGTTACCTTTTTCATCCCCGGTGATATAGCGAGGCCGTGGTTAGAGTAGAACGGCGGGAAGCCGCACAACAAGATGTACATGACAACGCCTAGAGACCAGATATCACAGGACTTGTCATATTTTTCTGGACCTAAGACCTAGAACAAAATACAACACATCACTATTTTACTCACAGATAAATTACCTTTCTAACGGTGTATTTTTTTAATTTGCCCAGTAGTTTTTGAGTTATTTCAATCATACTGATATAAATGCAAAAGTTTAGATGGATGGATGTTTGTTAGAGTTTATACGGTTACCTAAACGGTTGAAAGGATTTCGATGAAATAGAGGAAAGATGTAGAGGATAGTCTGAAAGAGCACATAGACTTGGATTTTTTTTTTTAATTCCGCGCGGATGGAGACGCGGGTGAAAGCTAGTACATACAAAAATACAAGCCTTTCCTCTTTATGACATTCATCATCATCATCACCAGCTTACTATACGTCCCCACCGAGTGGCTCCGAGCCTACCCTAATAAGGGGTGACTAGGCCATAGTCAACCACGCTGGCCCAGTGCGGGTTGGTTGACTTCACACATATCTTTGAATTTCTTCGCCGATATGTGCAGGTTGCAACACGATATTTTCCTTCACCGTAAGAACGTCGGGTAAATTATGTACATATTAAAATTCGAAAAATCAAAAATCACAATGGTACACGGCAGGATTCGAACCCAAGACCTGCAGATGTATATTACAAGTAAAGTGTTTAAACCTCTGAGCCACCGACGATCTTAATGTTACTATAGATTTAAATGCTAACCAGTAGCGATAAACTTTGAATCTTGGTATACCATACCTCTGGAGCGACGTAATACGGCGTATAACAGGGTGTTTGTAGAGTATCCGCCTGTGAAAGGGTCTCCTTAGCGAAGCCAAAGTCGGTTAATTTTAATATCGCATTAGGCTCCATACTGGTGTAGAGCAGATTCTCAGGTTTGATGTCTCTGTGAGCGATATCCGAGTCATGTAGGTGACGAACGGCAACACATATCGAGTGCATTATCTGAGGAAGTAAGGATTGAAATAAATTATTTATTTAAACGAAACGAAACGAAAAGGTTTGTTTGAACTCTAGTATCACTTACGATTTTTTTATTTTATAATTCAAAACAAAGGTAAGAAACACGGTTATCCTATTTTTTTATAATGTATTGACACAAGAGAAAAATTTACATTGACTTATAAAAGACAAGTCGCCTAACTGTACAGCAGTTCATTGGCGACAGACACTTCTTCCTTACACGTACCTTACAAAAACATTGATATAAATGCTAAATTTTGCTGGATGGATGTTTGTTAGAATAGCCTAAACGTCCAAACGGATCTTGATTAAATTTTTAATAGATGTAAAGCATAGTCTAGAACATAGGCTACTTGCGTTTTTTTTTTGATTGCACGCGACCGAAGTCGCCGGCGAAAGCTTGTAATATATAGACAAGACACACCGAACAAAATATTTTTCACTTTCTCTCAAAGGTACTATATTAGTCGTTAAATTTAGTATCACTTATGCCCTTCACTAATGTAATAAAACATTAAATGGCTTTACGAACAAACTTGCACTACTATTAATATTGTGATAAGTCTAACAAACCTCAGCAGCTTGTCTTTCTGTAAAGGCTCCCTCTCTATTATCCTGGATCCTCTGGAACAGCTCCCCGCCATCCATACACTCCATCACAACAAGCAGACATCTCTTCCCAGCGTAGGTATTGTCATATACATCTATTATCTGAAACCCAAATAAAACAAGATATTAAAAATAAATAAAGACGATTTTTTAACATTTTTTACCTCCAATAAATGCAAAGTCACAGTACGTAACTAGTCTACAAGAATTCAAACTATAGAACCAACAGCATATATGTCTATACTATTATTATAAAGAGGAAAGATTTGTATTTTTGTATGTATTGGAAAAACTCAAAAACTACGGGGCCGATATCAAAAATTCTTTCAGTATTAAAAAGCTATGTTATCAGAGGGTAACATAAGCTATATTTGATTTTTATTTTTTAATTACACGCGGACGAGGTCGCACGCAACAGCTAGATACAAATAAACTATGCTGTAGTATCAAGGTCCACCAATGCAATAAAAACGATGCGTCACGTCTCGCGAATTCAAACCGGTTTAATGTCTGGCTCATTTTAATATAGATTTACCGGAGAAGAGCTTTACCTTACAACTAAAGATGTTATTAAACTAGCTGTTGCTTGCGACTTTGTCCGCGTGAAAATAAAAATATAGCCTATATTACTTACAGATAAATAACCTTTCTAACGGTGAAAGAATTTTCAAGTTCAGTTTTGGAGTTATTTTAAGACATACAAAAATACAAATCTTTTTATAACATTAGTATAGATATCATAGATAAAGATGTAGCTTTTAGTGTTTTAGAGATATAGACCGAAACGTTCACTGACACAGTGTCCAAAAGTGTAACGAATTTATGATTGACATATCTTCTGACAGAACTAACAGACAGCCCTTGTGTTGTGCGGCTTGTTTTTGATTATTTTATTAATTAATGAATGACCTATCTCTCTCACTCTGTCCCCTCTCTCTGCATAGCCTGTATTCCATATGTCAGTAGGACAGCTTTCTTTGTCAATCTCCACTTCGCTCTATCTAAAACATCTTTATCCAAGAATAAACGATCTAAGAGTTCTTAAGTTTACGTAATAAGTTGTATGATTTACATACTAATTCATGATTAGAGGCGGTATTCCGTATCGCGGTTTCTTTGTAGCACGGAAGAGTTAACAATTAGTCTTTCTACGTAAATGATGTCACTTCCTGTCAACACAAAGGTGTCTTTTAAAAATCGTACAGTATGCTCCTTTTTAAATAATCATGTATTTTAAAAGCTTTTATTAATTATTGCTAGCGACATCGTCCGCGCGACATTAAAAAAATAATAAAAACGTTTAGACCATGTTATTCACCGATAACGTAGCTTTTTAATGGTGAAAGAATTTATGAAATTGGCCTAGTATTTTTTGAGTTATTTCAATACATACAAATACTAATCTTTCCTCTTTATAATATTTTTTAAAACAAATTATATTGTCATGAATGACCAAGGCTATAGGAAAAGCAGTGCATAATATAAAGGCAGGAATACACATGTGTAGTTGGTACACTATCACGCAAGCTTACATGAGTCTCCTACAGGTATATATGAATGCTTACTGGCATGTTGTCACCATGTGAAAGCTATGGGCATGCTATACCGTTTTACTATAATATGTATTCCCGCCCTAAAACCAAAGTTTATTTTTAATTCATTTTCGTCTCAGTTAAGAAATACTGTTCGCCTTGGGGGCATGACTGTACTTTACCTAATTTTAAAATTTAATTTATAACTTTTATATTATGTTGTGTTACAAACTACAAACACAATTTAATAATTCTAATATAAATTTTAATAATTCTACTTCTGGATCGATCCCAGCGAATTTATTGATAAGGAAAATGTGCCCTATTGTTCTCTTTTTATAGATTTTACGCGAACATTGGAATTTAGTATTGAGTGGTTAATACTGTCGTAAATGTCGGATACGTAAATCAGTATTTGTTTCGAGTCGCGACGATTGTTTATTGCCTTAGTGCTGTACATTTGATACAGTCAACATCCTGTAGATACAGCGTTTAGTTTCTCGAAATTAGTTACCCGGACAAGTTTTTTAACAAGTATAAGTAAATAATTACAATTATCTTATTCTTGAGGGACAGACGTTTAGGGCGGGCTGGAGTAATTCCAATGAAATTTGCCATAGATGTAGAGGATAGTTTGGAAGAACACATAGGCTAATTACTTTTTTTTTTATTTTACGCGAATGGAGTTGCGGGCGCAAACTTGTAATAATATAAATAGTGATCTACACTTCATATTTTAGTCTATTTCTATTTTTAGTCTTTCTTTTATCACCATTAAGTTACATCGATAGAGAAAAAGTCAATAAGATGACATTTGTGAATGTAATGTTGAAACGTCCCGTCCAAATCGGGCCACCCGTTCCAGAGATAGCGGTCGTAGTAGTTTTGACAGGGAGGTATTAAAAAAAATGTAGCCGATAATATGCCCGTCTGTGTCAGCTACCCTTCAGTGAAAGTCCGGTCATAATCGGCCAAGCCAATTCGGAGATTGCCCGGAACAAACGTGGCTTGCGGACAGACAGACAGACAGACAAAATATTTTTTAATGCGAATTTTGCTATCAGCAACGCAAATAAATCTTCCCGAAATCTGGAATTTTTCTTTTGATATTACAAACAGACACTTCTATTTTATTATATGTATGCAAGATATCGATAGATTCTTATCATAAGCATTGAGTAAGCCCGCATGATCAGCGCAATAAAGGTATATAGTATTTCACAATATGTCTTATATCGGTTCAAAATAATGAAGACACTGTGTAAAATATCTTTGTTCTTAAAATAAGTACTGATAAATAGTGAACTAAATACGACAGTTTTAAAACAATATTCGTGGTTAAGACCAGTATCAATAATAAATTACACTTTAGCGATCACTTTACAAAACTAACCTATCATTTAATATATATTTAATGTTACACTAATTGTTCAATGGTCACATACAACAGTGTAGCCTCACCTTTATCTTGTTAAGAGTAAATATTACAAATCCTCTCAGTGTGTCAACATCTTTACCCATACGATACAATGTTTACAATTATCACCTGTTTACAATATTACACAACATGTAATTTATTGCGCAATAATTGTTCACCGCATTGATATAGGTCTAGTGCGTACTGGAGAAACCTTTTATTATCCACTTATCTATACTAATATTATAAACAAAAGATTTGTATTTTTGTATGTACTAAATAACTTAAAAAAGGACTGCCCCAATTCCGAAAATAGCATAGGCTCATTGTAAATGAAACTAGACATGGGTCCCTTGTTTGATGCTTCACACATTTTCTGAATCGAACCGATTGTTAACCTCGCAAACTGGACCAAATAAGTGTAACTCACTATACCCGCTTCATAAATGTGAACGTAGCTTCTAAATTTGTGTCTACAAAAATAATTCAAGATGCAAATATGCATCTGTCAAATGTCGTTTGTACATTTTCTAAATGTTAATTTATACCTCGCATTTCTTATAATTTTTTTTACTAAATTGCTGTCGGCACAAACCTCAACGATGTGTATACAGCCACTCGCTCTCCAATGCAGCTCGACTTCGCGTCTTGCTTTCGCGCTGTCGTGTAAAACCTTCAGTGCACGTTTAGCACCGGTTCTTTTCTCTTTACACTCGACCACCTATAACAAAAAAACAACCATACATTCGCTAAATAACAAAATCATTGAAGAGTTACATTTTTTACATACAAGCACAGTTCTTTTATTCTCTTAAAATATTAATTAATATTAAATGTAAATTAGTGATTAAATTATCTTATTTAGTTTCAGACTTAACGTGTGTAATTAACTCTGAATAACTCTCAAAGCAGGCGTCCTTGACTAAAATATCGCACAACTGTTGTGGGATTGTCAATTGTTTCGCAGCTAATTCAACTGTTTAGTTGCACAACTAAAAATTTAGTAGTGTGCGCACCTCGATATAAGCTTATAGGAATCAAAGCGCGACTTAACAATTTCGCGATAGTTTAGTCAAAGGTGAAAACATAATATAAAAAAAAATAAAAAATATATAAAAATGTATTACGACAGTGGAAACTCACGGTGTACACAATACGCTAGTTTTATTGGTCTAGTAAATGTAGGAAATGCGATAACGTTGCCACGACTCGTTAATCCGCGGTAAATTTACCGGAGTCCGTATTTATTGGGTTAATTGTGCGGTGTATTTAGAGGTCTTACGACGGCCTTGCACGATATTTACGTTTATGAGATTAATTATTCGTGATTTTTGTTGCTTATTATTTGGCATATTGAACAATATTGAAGCGTATGAGTAGAGGAAGGAGTAATTTATTGGGAATTTTTACGTATGTTGCTTTAAAGTAGCTTTTCTGTTCAAGCGTGTATATTAATTAAGAATATCATCAATGATGTCGCTAAAAATTAACGTCAATTTTGTAACAAATTTTCCAACTTCATTGGAGGATTGGAGATCTTACATTCAAACTGCTGGACAATTAAATGGGAAATTTATTCGTTTTTAGAATTCGTGTAGTTAACTGGTCTAATGAGACCCATTTAGCATTCCTAATTACTTCGAAAACGTGATTCAACCAAAAGCAAGTCATCAAAATATGCGCATGACGAATTTTTTAAAACAACCTAATCGTATGTTTGCATTTTCACGATTTACTTCCAAGAGTTCGTTTATTTTTAAACTAATATTTATACGTCGGTCGACCTTGTATTTGTTATAATTAGAAATCGAAATTCTCTGAATATTTTTACGACATACAGTGAAATCATGCAAAACATTATGTAGAAAACTGCTTTTCCTTACTAGCAAACTCCTACGGTTTGTATTTCGCTACAATAGGTACACGATTATAAATAAAGAAAAATAGAGTAATGTAAAAAATTAAAATATACGAAACAAGTGAGCACAATGCCTAATGGTTCAATAGCCTTCAATAGCCTAATGGTTTGGAATACGGGCTACAGATCTTGCGGTCGAGGGTTTGAATCCCAGCATTCGTTTAGTGTCGGGAACCATATCCTAGCAAAAGCTTATCTGGAATGGTTAAATGAAATATTAATAGGTTAACAAAAATCGAATACTTCATAAAAACAGATTTTTAGATCGGGAGAGTTTTATTAACCATAGGATTTTTAAAACTCCTTCAATTCATCCAAAACAAATAATATTTTTCTCATTATTAAGTAAATATAAACTAATGTGACAATAAGATACAAAACGTATTTTCCCATACAAATAAAACGATTAATTTTAAGTTTATCTGCATTATGCGTCACGTGTTTATTTCATCTCAGTTGCGGGAATCACAGACAAACATGAGGGTCAGTTTTATTGCTAATAGAAACCGTCCAATGTTAACGTGGGTGTTAATAGCCAAAATTTATGTACAATTGCGGAAACTCACGGTATTATATTATATTTTCTAAGTAATTAACCGCGAAGTATTGGCCGGCCATTTTTTGTACACAAAATCTGCTTATTTAATCATCTCAACTCTCAAACGTAGAACACGGTTATATTCTTCGACTGTACAAAAATATTGACAGTTCTCTAATCCTTCTGAAGAACTGAAACCTGTCAGACATCTGAAAGACATCATCTTTATCCAGCAATGGAAACTTACGGTTACTTTTCCTGTTAGACTTTGTAAAGACGTAGTGAAGCTGTTTATACAGCGATAACCGGAAACTATTTAAAATTAGTTCTGCGTAGATGATAAGGAAATAAGGAATACTAAAGAAAATGAGATTTTCATTGAAGGTGTTTTATTGTTTTTAATTTTGAAATTTCCGATGAACTCAACCTTTAAACCGATTAATTCGAAAAGACGTTTTATTCGTAGTTGCGTTAATAAATCACATAAAATTATGTCATTGTGAAAAAAGATATAAGATGTAAACTTTTATGTAACTTTTAAAACAATGAAATCAGTTTTCGCTTAATAGCTATAGACTTTTTGCTTAATGTGAATCGAGTCATCTCTAAGACAATGCACCGTAGAAGTTTTTTTTTGTAGTATTACTAATATTATAAGAGATAAGATTTGTTTTTTTGTATATTTGTATGTCTTGGAATAACTCTAAAACTAGTGGATATTTCAAAAATTCTTTCATCATTAAAAAGCTATATCATCACAGAGTGACATAGGCTGTGTTTTAACTATTTTTTTAAAATTTTACGCCGGTAAAGTCTTAGTCTAGCAATAGCTAGTGGTATTAAAAAAAGGGTTAGATATACGAGATATTTGTCTTCCAAGGAAACATTGATTTTATAGTCATACTAGCTATTCCCCTACGGCTTCATCCGCATGAAAATATCAAAATATTTTATTGTTTACATTTGTCAAATTTTTAATTGCAAATGTCAGAATTACATGACATGATGACAAACCATGACAATCTTGTTTCCTTGATTTTGGCACCTTGTAGTTTATAGTCTCTTTCCCACATTAGGGTTTTTATCCAAAACATTTACCCCCTAAGTTTAATGGCGTTAAAATATATAGCCTAAAGCGTGACGCAGGTGTAGGGCTTTTTATTAGAAAAATATTATTCAAAATATGCTGTAATTGCTGAAATCTGAGGCAACAAAGAAGTATGTTTATGGTTTATTATAATAGTCTAGATAGCGCATCCATTCGTAAGAATTGACAACCTTGAGCGTCACAGCGGCGGCTTGCGATTGCGTCAGCCTTACTCCGTCATGACGCGATCATGACGCACTTGTGACGATTAAGGTGATAAAGATAGGAAAATCCGCTGATAACGTAGCTAAGATTTATTAAAATATTGAGAAATAAATACTTCACTAATTTTTGTTCATCACAAAAACCTTTTATTTTTTTAGTACATGATTATGTATTAACATATAAAAAAATCTATATCTAATCTAGGCCTAATCTTTAAAAAAACATTAGTACTTAAACCTCTATAGATAAAAATCGATCGCCCGTAGTTTGCAAGTCTGTTGTGTATAGTATAGTAAAATACTATCGTGTACAAAGTCATAAGTGAGGCGCCACTGTGTCGTGACGTAATGTCATTATCGCTTTGGTATCAAGTGCCAAGGAGTACTGGGACATAATATGTTTTCCCTTTATATATAACGGTTTAAGTAAGACATGGTTTTGATTCTAATTTCTTCAAATAAAACTAGATGGATGACAGTAAAAGCCACGTACGAGTATATAAAGTACATAAAATTTTGACTATTTTAGCATCACTAGCCTTGTAATAAGGATAAATTACGACGATTTAAACTCATTTATATAGTATCTTACAAGGCGAAGATCCGCCCGCACATTTGGTAACTAGGTCAGTCCGGGGAAAACCGGTGCAAAATATTTAAATCATATATTTTCGAAGGTTTAACAATATAACTATGGCTATAAGTACACAGATAATATGAAATTTGAAATCTATACTATTATATTATAATATAATAAAGCGTAAACACACTTCTTCGTTACCTAAGATGTAAGCAATTACAGCATATTTTTGAATAATTCACTTTTTTAATAAAAAGCCTTACACTTGCGTCACGCTTTAGGCTATACATTTTAACACCATTAAACTTAGGGGGTAAATATTTTGGATAAAAACTCTAATGTGGAAGAGAGACCATAAGTTGCTGCCGACATCAAGGAATCAAGGTTGTCATCATGTCATGTCATTTTGACATTTGTAATTGATAATATGACAAATGTAAACAATATAATAATAATAAAATACGGATGAAGTCGCACGGTAACAGCTAGTATGTGATAAAATTAATTGTTAACATTAGTACTATAGAGAGGTTGTATTCACTTTTATTTCATAATCGGAATATTCCAATGAAAATCAACATTTTTATATCGTTTGTTGCATTTAGAGACTCTTGACTAATTTTGTTTACTGGAGCGTAACAAAAAGTATTTGTAGTTGTAAAAATATCTCATCTATTTCAATAGTCTTGCGTTGTGTTCCGGAACAATAGAAGCGCACCTTTAGACATAATCTTAGTATACAAAAATTATCTTTTGAACTAATACTCGGGGAAACTGTATTAATATAATAAGGGGCAATTGGTTGATAGTTACTAAGCGTTTGTCCTACCAAATTGTAAATTGTCTGATTACAATCCAACGTGTAAAATATCTGATTGAAATATCGGATTTTGTTCCCTTATCAGACAGTGACGTAATTTTTAAGATATCTGAGTCTATATCAGCCGGTCCTTTGTGTCTTATTAACATCTGGTTACAGCAATTCGATTATAGGATGAATATTTCAATATGAATATGTTTGAAGATCTGATTGTCTATTTGATTGGGTCTAACACATAAAGCGATATATCAGAAGATAATGTATGTATTTATGTCTCGCTCTATTAAGTATTGTAACCTATTTGAATTGAATAGCACGTCTTAGATAGGTATTATCAATGTATGTAACTAATGCCCGGTTTCCTAAACACTTTTAACGATTCGTTAGTATTTTTAGTTCGATAATCAGCAGAACCTCCTTGAAGAGGAAACTAAGAAATTTGTTATTATTGTAATTAAGATAAATTTTCAGAGATCTTTTAATAATAGTTAAGTTTCTATTTTTTTTTATTTTACTGTAACTTTGCATGCTATTCTGTACAAATGTTTAAAAGATGCGACGCCTACAAATCACGTAAGTGGTTTGGCGGGAATGTGTAATGAAATTGTATTTTTTTGGAAACAAAGAATTAAAAAAAATCATGAAATGTTTCCTAACTAATTAACATGACTTTTAATTCATTAAAAATTAAGCCAACTTAACTTAATAAAATAAATGAAGTCTTCAGAAACCCAAGGTTAGATAATTGAAATTTGATTATGACGTTGTTTTAAATTAAAAAACCCAGAGTATAGGGTGAAATTTTCCCTCGGGAGGTTGAAAAATAAAACAAGGCTTCTTTGCGTTTTAAGTCTATTTGCGTAATGAAGTCCTTGGCATTTTTCTTTGCTCCTGCAACGGTTGTTGGATCGATAGAGGGGTGTTCATAAAATAAAAGAAAACCTCAAGGTTTTTAACGTCCGTACATATAGCATCCGCTTATTAAGGTCAACGTAGAAGGTTTATTAAAAAAATAATTAGGAAGAAGGTCGCAATTGAAGATGAATTACATGGTTTTATTTCTCATTCTGTAGTTCTAAATCTTCAGGTCGGAATTCAGCATGTCTGGATAATTTTTTTTACATAATTTGCGTAAATCGTTATTGCCCTGCCATATAAGGTAAAGTTACAGTTCTAATGATTATTCAATGAAAGTTGAAAGCAAGGTAAATAGTTGACGAGTCTGTCAGGGTTCGTTGTAATGCACTTGGTTATTCTACTGGTATTTATTCATGATTATAGTACGTTTATGTCAAAGAACGCGATGGTGTTTACTATAATTTAAACCAATGGTTTCACAGCCGCATGTGGCTCTTGTGCTCCATAAGTACTCTAATTCATTCATACTTTTCAAAGAAATGCGAACACATTATTTACATTCATAAATATTTATTCATGATTGAAGTTGTGTATTGTTTAGTGTACTACTTATTTGGTGTAATTTAGTATAGAAGTTTAGTAAAGTAATTATAACCTTTACATCTGGCTCTTTGGCTAATAAGTTTGCCGACCACTGATTTAAATGAAATCTTATACTAATAACTTAGATAAATAATTCTACACGTGTGTTCTTGCACATTAATCCTCGGCATTTAGAATTTATAAAACATGAATACAATATTATAACTGTATAAATAAACAAAACTTGCTTACGCATTTTACCATGAGTTGAACGTCCTGTATATCGTACTCAAACACAAACACCTTTTAAAACATTGGGTCATACAAAGCGTGAGTCATTATAATTGTCTGATCCATTCATAATCAAATATCTGATAACAATCATGAACATTTCCCACGGAAACAATGCGATTCCCCTGACTTGTTACTGTACAAACATTATTTCCGGTATTTAAAACGGTTAAATGCATATAACAATTTTCTTCTCATGTCTGTATGTACACGACAAACAAAATGTGAGCTACAATTCTGAATTATTTGAAAATAAGCACATTATCATACATCATACAAATCATACTAATATAATAAATGCGAAAGTTTAGATTTATGGATGGATGGATGGATGTTTGTTAGTGATTTAAATTTTTTACTTAAACTTAATTTTTTTACTTTTTAATTTAAACGATAAAAAAGCAAATGTCAGTATGGATCATTTGTAAAATTACGGAATTCCAGTAATATACAAAAATAATCAAGGCACGATGCAGTTTCAAAAGGTCGTATCTTGAAAGCGTTCGAAACGGATATCGCATGCGTTAATCATGTGATAAACAGTTACCGAGCAGTCGTATTATCATTCAAACGCCACGAGTTAAGATAATTATTAAATTCAGTATTGAGTCAAGTATGAGTATTCCATTACTTCCGCATTGTTTATTTAGCATTTGATTACGTCATATTTTATTCATTTATCCTATCCACATTATCTTTAAGAATATTTAGGTAATCGATTGCATAATAACCCTTAAACCTTTTCCGATTCAAACTAATCAGTGTAATAAACTATACTTAAATGATTAAAAATTAGCATTTGTCTGCATTCCGTCCGCGTGTAAACAAAAAAAAAACAAAAGTGAGTGGCCTATGTGTTCTTTTAAACTATCCTCTACATCTTTACCAAATTTCATCGTAAACCGTTCAGCCGTTTAGGCTACAAACTCTAAAAAACATCCATCTATCAAAACTTTCGCATTTATAATATCAGTATGAAGTATGATATATCAAAAGCAATACAAAGAACCTTTTCGTGGCCGCCATCTTGAATTTACAAAGATTTAAAATGTGATCAAAAAGACGTGAACAAAAATCACTTGAATTGATCTTATTAAATAAAATCGTTTACAAATAGGTACAAGTAACTCTGAAAATTCCAATACACCTCAAAGTATAGTGGTTGAGAGGGAAACTTAGCGCTTGATATTTTGTACACAAGATGGTAATTTAAAGATGGCCGTTATCAGGGTGTGAGACAATCAGCTGTAGTATAAGGTCATTGACGCCTACTACTTATGTATTTATAATGCACAGCCCAACATAACGAGGTTTTAAAAAAATGCTTCATTTTTATTGAAAAAGTAAATTGAGTAACTAGAATCACGTCAAATTTCTGATATTATGTCAAATATTCGATGTATGATAAATCTATTTTACAAGATATATCCCGGTATTTATAAGGTAATAAAAAAGCCCAAGCGAGTAGTTGGCACAAAGGTCGTTTACATTAAGAAAAAAAATAAAAAAAGTACTCGAAAGTTGCCATAGCGGATTACAGTTTAAATCCGCTAGCGGTACTTATAAAAAGCTTATCGGAACGCCATGAGTAATAACTACGTAAGTGTACGGACTCAGCAATCGATGTGATGGGCACCGTTATCTGATATTCCCCGAGGCCGATTTGCGATTCAACATTAGAGTTACATTTACTATATGAAATATAGCAGTCGCTTTTTAATCTTAACAAGTCCATGATAATTCAATTCGTATGGTATTTTCATTAGATTCTTCGGCCAAAAAATTCCACTACCAAAACATATTAAAAACAACACAAGAATATTTTCTTCTAAATTTTCAATACTAAAACGAAATATGTAGCATGTTTCTCTACAGTGGTAACCTACGCTAAACAGTATTGAGAGTAGTAGAATTTCTCAATACAATCAGCTGTTGTGTGAATAGGTCAATGACCTCGGAGAATGCATATTCAGTACTTGTGAAGTGAAGGTAAGAGATTATTACTATAATGAAATCAAGGGCTTTAATTCTACTACTAAAAATCTAGGAACAAAATGACCCAGATTTTGTTTAAAAGGTAGCAGTACAATGAACACTTTTTCACTAAACACTTCTTTTTATACCACCCAGCTTATCATAGAGCCAAATATTTCACCTCGACATCGTTTGGTATTTGTAATCAATAAGAATTGAAGTTATCAGAAATCGTTGAATCATCATTGGACTTTATAATTTATGGTTATTTTATCAAATATTACCATATTATTTATTACATAGTTATATGTTAATCTGTTACTTAGAAAAAATTTTATGTTGAATACATAATATATTGACGTCAATTAATTTACTATTTGTCTGTTACTTGTTACTTTAACTTAAATTGTGTGAAGAAAAACTGAAAATTGTACAGTCTTAATTACCTAACTGTTTAGTTAAAACTGAAGGATTAGCAGGCTTTATAATCCTTCAAATCTATTTAAGGTGGTGTCAATCAGCATATTATTCTTTAAATTTACTGGATAGTAAATATCATAATAGTAATGTTAATTCTGAATGGATTAAATGACTTTATTATTTTTTTCTTTTTAAAGTTATTTTGTCTCAGTCTGGCAGACTTGACATAAATAAAAAAATAAACATACTAATATAAAATACTTATATAATAATAAAACATAATTAAATAATAAATGATACCAGCCTGTCCTCGGCAGGGGTGACCAGACAGCCGACGGAGTGAAACGGAGAGAAACCGGCAGATTATTAATATTATAATGTCAACTAACCGGTTGTAATTAAGCATAAACACAACAATTAATTTAATGTACCTACACAGAAATATGTCAAAGCTAATTAAAGCTGTTTATTTTTATACCAATCTTTTCAAAACCAATGTACACATTTCTACCCTATCAAAGGGCAAATATGATTGATCTATTACATTGTGGGTACACAAAGCTTCGCATTTCCATATAATTTGACAGTGATAAATGTATAACCTTAATCTCCAACAAACATTCAAGACATAATTTGATGGCAACAAATTTCTACTTACAGGATAAAAGCACAAATGTTCATCTTATAATATTAAAACAATATAACATTTCAACTCAATAAAATGACAATTGATGGTTACAATTAAAAAGTTACAATAAAAGAATAAAAACACAGTTTATGGTAAATCTTTTAGTATATCTACATAACAAAGTTTAGTTACTCTATGATATTGTACATCCTATTGTGCACAGAGAAAAAAAAAATGATTAAGAAAGTATTATATGAATATATATGATAGTACAGTAAATATTAGTCAACTTCATGCTTGGAACAATTGCAGACTCAGTTCATGTGACTGGTCTTATGAGTACACAGTACTAACTGTGAATGTTCTAGTATTTATCAGTGTTATCTTAAACAATCATAAGGATGTACTGGCGCAAGAACATGCTTTTATGTTAAAATAAAAAATAATTTATGAAATTATCTACTTTGTTAGATGTACTGTAGTTAAATTCTCTGTTGGTATTTATTAATGATTGGTTGTTACCATGAGGCTTCATCCGCATGATGTTATTGTTTGCATTTCATAAAACTTTTACAAATGTCGAAATTACAATCTTAAATAATACTGTTGCCTTTGACATTGGCTAACAAATACAGTTACTATGGAAAACTTGCTCCTTTCCTGCTTTTGGGTTGTACTTTTGTCCCTTTCTCACAATTTTATCCAATTCATCCTTTAAATGCTATAAGCAAAGTATTCAAAAACAAGCTGTGATTGCAAACATCTTTCATAACAGGGAAGTGTTTCATTTTATTATATTAGTTCAGAAGAATAGATTATATGAAAAAACTAACTTCTGTATTCATAACTTCAGATGTAATTCTAACTAAGCAACTATCAGAACAACACCAAAAAGTGACTATAAGAATAAAAGACATGTTACAGATTAACATATTGTGTGCCACTTGGCTCCTAATACAAAGTTGTTACATATGAAAAAAAATCCTAGCATGGGATGTCAATACTAAAAATAAGCACATTAGTACACACCAATATTAAGTAAGCCAATGAACTTTAATGACTGATCAGTGAGTTGGAATGCTAACGACGGCCGGAAAGGCCCTTTTTATTTATAGAACTATTTTTTCTGTTGTTGAAACATCAAAGGACCCTTTTAAATATAAATCAGTATTTCAGTGGTTTGTAAAAATATTACAAAATCGAATGTTTTGTGTTATGTTTGTTAAGAATTCATTTAGGTTACAAATTTTACTTTAGAAAATTCTGGTAACTGTGAAGTATTTATTTCATAACAATAATTTTAAAAAATAAGTAAAACCTTTATTTTTAATTTTTCTAGACAGTACTTTTGGTTTTCCTTGAATTTTTTTTGTGCTTTTACAATTTATGAACTTTAAATCAAATAGATATTAATAAACAGAGTAATATAAAAAGAGACAAATACTACACTTATCATCAAACTAAGTCCAGGTATTTATTTAAAGTATTTTTTAACATTTGGTCTACTGCTTTTAAAATTCCCATGTATCAAAAACTTTTTGTACACTAATAGTAAATGAGGTAAAAACATCAGATCCAAGGACAAGGATCTATGAAAGTAGTTTTAATTCCATTTTTTTTAATATTTAAATACATATGGGTATATATATAACTATTCATATAAATTAATGAAATGTTACTTCTGGTTAAAAAATTTATGTATGTACTCAAAATTGCATTTTAATATACCACAATATTAGTGATGCTAAAACATAACCTAACAAAATAAAATTTTTAAAAGATTAATATTCAGTTTTCGTCCAAAAATGACATTAAAACATAAGCAATTAAACACCTCGTCGACCTACGATGTCTAGTCAACCGAGATATGATAAAAAAATGTGTACAGGCTAATTTTGATCTTTACGTCATTCATGTAAACAATGTCAAAAGTATTTTTATAGTGATACTACCGACAAAGTTGTTTTATAATAGACACTTAATTGAACTTACCTTCCCATTAATTCCAAGACCAAGAACTGTGTTTGAGATGTCATAATCATCAGTTATTGGTGATGTCTTCGGGGTTCTGGCGATATTATTCATTTTTATTTGCAGCACTGATTTAAACTGAACATACGTAGCCTAACAAGAGGACACGACACTTGATAACGCGCACTCTATTTCACACAGTATATATTAAAATAAGAAAATCTTAATTGTTCCACAATAACGTATTTTCTACTTTTATCTAATTCTTTAAGAATGACAAATCTGCCGTGCGCAGAGCTGAACAATCAAATCAAGCCAAGCAATGATGTCAACCATAACTGTCGTCTAGGGATGTACATCGTTGTAGGAATTGTTTTGTTGTTTCGATGTATCGGATTGTCGATTTCTGTAGTAATCTACAATTTGAATAGACTAGTTTTATTACAGGACAAAATACTGCTTTACGAAAATTTTATATAAATTCTGGTATGACGTTTTTATGATTTGATCAAATTGTAAAGTGTTAAATATTTTACTTGCTCTTTTCATGCAAAACGTATTGTAACCGATTAGCGTATATTATAGGATTAATCGGAACAACAACAATACACTGGTGTTGAAACTTACAGTTTTATTAATCCTAAATATTTCCTAAATAAATCGATTTTGTAGTAAAGGGACATCACTATGATGTCAAATCATTTGAAGGCGGTTTATTCCTAGGATTACGTGTTTCGTTTTACGCAAATTTATTCAATGGCAACAGATAAATCTTTTATATAATTCGTTCAGTCAAATAATAAAAAAAAACAAATATTCGGCCAGTAATAACATTTGAGAATTAAACTACGTTATTTTTAAAAAATACCATGCTCCTGTAAAAATTAAATAGCAACTGTGTATTTGTACTTCTTTGATCGTATTTGGCTTAAGATATTTTATTTCTAATTTTACTTTTTTAGTTGATACGTTTTGCAAATTTCAAGGTTAATGAATGGTTTTGTATTTTAATTTACATTTAAAATGTAGTCTATCAAAAAAATCACACTCAAACCCAAAGTAAACTTCGACAAACATATCCTGAGAGTAAAGAGAAAAACTAGACATACAAGAGCTGTACTGCCTTGACTATAAAATATTTAGTTATAAATAAAAGATATTTCTTAACAAACAAGCATATATAAAAAGGTGGAAATTACTAAAACATATTGTCTTTTAGAGCTTTAGAACAAACCATGCCATATATTATGTGTAAACGTACCACATGATATGTTCCTTTTTCAACAGATTTTTGGCAACTTGCAACAATAACGTTCTTTTGGAATATTAGAAATCAAAACACGTAATATTTTTTTCCGTTTGCAAAACATCCTCTTACCAAATTCGTCAAATACGATCAAGTTGAGTGCACTTCGGCATATTTCATCTGCATTTGGTGCGGCTGCGTTGTGCGCGCCGCCCTGCGGATGTCGCCAGATACACTTTCTCTGAGCAGTCGTGATTCATTCTAGTAGGGCCATGAAATAAGCGATTTGTGCTCCACAATTAACATTAAAACCTGTGTTCTTATGTCATCTTTATGTTCTTATCCTTTGTAAAGAAAAATCATTAAAACAGTTTAAAATGTTCACTAGGTTTCGTCTCCTACTAGATTAGATTGATTTATATTTTATTCCTAACGGGAAGGTTATGGACTACAAAAATGGTTGGACGGTGCGTAGATCTTTTTAAAACATTTTAAATTTGTTGGTAACATTATTAAAACTTTTAGTATAATGTTAACATCGATTATCGAGTATCCAGGACGACGGTAACGCGGCGCTTGAATACTGAACGTGGAAGGGTCCACTTCTTCTATCTTTTTCTTATAAATCTCGAGTCGATGTGTTACGTCAATATGGCTTCTGATTTAATACGCCTTTGTTTGAATAATAAACATATTTGAAATCGCATTGTAGCATGTTAGAGACACAATGTATAAAAGTTAATAGTTAACCTCACTTTAATGTGGGAACTAGCAATAAAGTTATTTGTAAACTTTTTTGGACAATGGTATGTGGTCACACGTTTATGCACTTTATTACTATATCTCATAGGACAATAAATGACATCATTTGGAATTCAGTAAAGTTATTTTAACTATTACTTAATTAATAGGCAACAAAAACTTTTATTAAAAGCCGAGACTTCGTTTTTTTTACATTATATGGTGGCAAACGAGTGAACAGCCACCTGAATCTGCTCATAGAGGATGCGTTGCCTACCCTTATTCGACACAGAAGGAGTCGCATAAAGAGTATATTACCTCTTCTTATGCGTCTCCTCCACTGTCAAATTCACGTTCCCTTATCATCCTATTCTTATGAGAAAAGGGTGGGAAGGAAATGAGACTAAAGTTGTTGTAACTATTAATAAAAATGTAACGCTTCAGTATGTTCCTAATATTATATGAGTATAGCTAGCATTGATATACAGGAAGACTAAACATCAAAAGTAGAGAAAGATTGAAGATAAATACAATGATCATATATTTTCAGATACGCGGTTTTTGTGGCCACAACATACTGAATATAGCGCACCACGTATATGATACTTCTTAGGTAACGACCATAAAATCTGCCTTAAAATTGCACGTAGGCGATATCCATCGGGTATGGATTGTTACATAAAAGACTAATAAACTTTTACTTTTACAATCATAATTCATACTTCATACTAATATAATAAATGCGAAAGTTCAGATGGATGGATGTTTGTTAGAGTTTGTAGCTTAAACGACTGAACAGATCTCAAATTTACATAGTTGTAGAGGATAGTCTGGAAGAATACATACTTTTTTTATTCCACGCGGACGGAGTCGCGGGCGAAAGCTAGTCTTACTACTACTACTACTACTACTACATATATTACTTTGAAAATTGTATAAAAACGGTAGAGTACAATATTACTTTGGAATAACATGACCGTATAGATTCTGATGTGTTTAATACGGTCCTGAGACGTCACTCGATATATCGCGTTAAACACAGGGTTCTAGAATTTTCTCCAGAACATGAATTTTGCCAACTTCAAACATTATTTTCAAACTTATTACTCTAGCTTACGTTTGGAATAAAAATTGTATTATGAATAAGGCGTACGATATATTATTTATTGTCATTTAATTGTCGATTTACCTGTCCGTTTCAGTTGGCAACTCGCAAATATACCTCCTTCACTATTTCCGAGGCCAAATAAAAGAGCAGCGGGACCTTTAGTCATTTGCAAAGGTCTTTGTTCTCAGGCTTCATTTAATAAAGTAGACAATAAATTAAACTGCATTATAATCCTTGGATAAAGGTTAATGTTGAGTAGTACAGTTTACCCAACACAAGTATTTAAACTAATCTTCATAAGTACTTTTATCTTCATTTTTCAGTCTTAGTATTCGTTTATTACAAAGTTTAGGTGGTGATTTATAGAATATGCAGTGTTAAGAGTTCCGAAGACTGCGTTTTACGATATCATTATCTCCAATGAGTTTCCTCTCAAGATAATGCTATGACGAAATGACGGTAGTTACTCGCTAAATGAGTAATTCGAGAAGTCATTAAGCATCTAATTATAATCGACCTTATCAAGATGTACCACAGAGCTACCTAACAGATGAATTTCCGTACATTCAAGGTTTGTCTATTGTCTAAAATATATAAATTCAACGAAAACCTTTTGTATCATTCTCTCACGCCTTATGAAGATGTGTGTTTTTTAATTTTTTCATCTGGTATGCAAACTAAAAAGTGGAATAAAACACAAAACATTTTCTTCGACAAGCATTTCATCTTTAAAAGTTTATTTTTGGTGAAAACTTAAACAGAAAAGTGGCATATGAGAGATTTTTTAAATCCTTAATTCTGAAATAACGTAAAAACAATACAAAAACAGAATAAAAACCTTTTTTTTTGTATCGGGGGATGAAATCTTCCATGATACCTTGGCCTCTAAAGGCATGGTCATGATTTTACCCACTAAAATCTCATGGCCATCCTCTAGTGACATAGTCGAAGATTCCGGGATCTCCAAGGAACACACCGGAAATAAAAAATAAGAAAAACAAAAACCTTAGAAAAGTTAAAATTACTACGATAGTCAATGTCAATTTAATTCATTACATATAGTTCAATCATTCTTATTTCAGTGTTGTACGAATCTGTTACCATTAGAAAGTATCTTAAGGTCATATACAATTAAAGATTAGTTCTCTAGATGTGTTACGTTACAGTGCAGTGGTTTATTCCGTCTGTAATGTTGAGTACACGACCGACCTCGCTCGCTTTCACTGCGTTCAGTTTTCACTGAATTGTAAACGACCGTTTAGCTCTCTCCCATTCATATAAATGTTAACAAATGTTGCTGAAATTAATGGAAAGATTTTTAATTTTTACTGGGATAACTCTAAAGTAACACAATCTAACTGCAAAGACAAAATTTTAACTGTCCCTTAAACTGTACATTAAAAGCATCCGTACACCTGAAACTAAACTATCGCACAACTGTTTAGTCTTCTTTGATGTCTATGAGCTTATATGGAGGTGCGCCCACTACTTGTTTTTTAGTTGTGCAACTAAACAGTTGAATGACACAATCGACAATCGATAATTGTGCGATAGTTTAGCCAAAGGTGTGCGCACGCTCTTAAAGTTTTAATTACACGCACATATCTATACTAATATTATGAAGAAGAAAGATTTGTATTTTTGTATGTATTAAAATAACTCAAAAACTACTGGGCCGATTACGCCTTTAAAAAGCAACGTTATCAGTCAGTAACATAGGCTATATTTTTTATTTTCACGCGGACGAAGTCGCGAGTAAGAGATACAGTGACGTTTTGTCTATAAGTTTCTTATTTATCCATATCTTAAAATAGCTTAATGCTTTAAAACCTCTCACTAAGCTAGATATTTCCTGCAATTAATTCTATTGAGGTATTGCTAATGGTTTTGCGACAGACTGCGTGTCGGCGACATGGAATGCTCAGGAAATTGTACGAGTTGTTTTTATGGTATTTTAATTATAGATTTTTTTCGTAATAATTAACGTTGATAGTTTATTGATCAGTAGGATTAGAAATTACTGACTTTCTAATAAAAGATACCTCGTTTCTTTGGATAGCTATGGTTGATGCGATGTCCAAATACCTCGGACTAACAATTAAGAAATGGTAGTCAACCGGAATCGAGCCCAAACTTTTTTTTTCTTCAATTCTTTATGGCCTTACAATATACTGCAACACTGGTATGTATTAAGCTCTACATTAATTTTCTATCTCTCTTTTTTATACTATTCCTCGAAAACTGTCTCTTTTTTATCTCTATGATCTTGTCAATAAATCAACAATGTAACAGAATATGCAATACCAATACTTCTGGTCTCTGAGTCACTTTTTCTGTGTCGAGTGTAATATCCGTGAAGCACGCTATTAATTATTTTTCTGGTCGGATTACTTTAGCTTTTTTTATTTCAATACGTGTTTAAATTCACAGGCTATGTAACAATAGTTATAATCTATATATACATAAAATATAGTAAATATGAAGTTTTCGTAAAATTTTTTGCTCCTAACATTATCTTTATAACCTCAAAAGTTTAGTGTAAATGCTGTTCTGTACAGTCCTTTGCTTTAAAGGATACTTTTTATGAAGGAGTAAACGTATAATAATGTTTTTAATAAAATTTCTTTTAGACTAGCATTTTGAACAGACTTTAAGCTATAAACAAAGATTGAAGACTCAAATAACGATTATACGGTTAAAGATAAAATGGAAATTAAAAAATCATTCGACCGTAATCCGACGTAAGAAATAATTGACTTATTACATGGATTCTAAAATAATTAAATATCGCCTTAATTAATACTTTTTGCAAACTTTGTGTAACCGTTGGTAAAAATAGATAAGAAATTTACAAAGCATTGAAAGTTGAAGATTATAGTCTGTGATATTTTAGTTCATTGGATTCTATGATATACTATCTTTGGCCGCGACTCCGTCCGCGTGATATTAAGTAGCTACTCTACTATGTGCTCTTCCAGACTATCCTTTTTTTCTATGTCAAATTTTATTGAAATCCATTCAGCTGTTTAGGCTACAAACTCTAACAAACATCCAACCATTTATGTAAACATTCGCATTACTAATATTATTATGAAGTATGATAGTTTATTATTTCAATACATACAAAAATACATTTCTCTTTATAATATTAGTATAGAAGAGTATAGAAAAGTGAATCTAAATGTCAAATTAAAGTAATATTATAAAATCAAACGGTAAAATAATTCGTACTTTCGTAGTATTTGGGATATTTAAGAAGCAGGTGTTGAAATATCTTCTAGCAATCGACTGGCAGGAGAAGGAACAGGAAAGGAGATGCTAACGTTTTTATGTTCCATATCACGGCAGCGGTAGTAAGTAGCCATAGACTATATAAATGCTATTTGTGTTACAGAACTATGACACTGAATCTAAAGGAAAACCTTGAAAGTATTTTTGGTTACGTTATTCAAGGTAGCGTTGTCGTTAAGTTGTGCGTGACATAGGTAAGTGAGAAATCTACTGAGTCAGATAAATTATATGTAGACATTGTCTAAATAAAAAGATTACCTACAAAGTGATTATATTCATAATATTAATATTGAGTGACAAAAAGACATGGTCCCCTCTCGAGGACCCTAGGAGCTTAGTCACTCCATAGAGCGTCTACTGAGGCGCTCTTAGATATCGTCGGTCTTCCAACATTAGCGAAGTAACGGCCCGAGCCGAGGTTCTTGAGGGAGACTTCGAGTTTAGGTACTAATATACTAGGGTTAGGCTAAGCGCCATTTATGCGTCAAGCCAGTTGAAACTGTAAAAATTCCTCAACGACAGAACAATAACAACTCAATCACACAAAAAATCATAGTATCTTTACATATGAAATAGTATAAATAAGCGTATGTTTAATTGAATAGGGGTTGATTAACAGTTCACAGTGGTTCATAAATATAAACATTTATTCGAATCTTCAGTAATACGTTCTATGAATAGTTAAAGACTGGAACGGAAAGATCTAGTAACCTGAAGTTTACACAATACTCGAACACGCTACTGTCTAACTGGAACAGTTTAGAAAATGCACAACACTCGCTTTTATTGGTCTAAAATTTTAAAACTCTTACCCAATTGTTTTTTAATTACCATAACAGTCGCGTAACAGACAACTAATGTCTATAACGTACGTTTCTGGTTACGTTTGTGTTTTTAATTTCAGATTTTTGTAACTAAATTTGAAAATATTAGTTTAGTTTAAATCATACTAATATCCTAAATGCGAAAGTTAAGATGAATGGACGGAAGGATGGATGGATTATGATTATATTTGATGTACATGTAGAGGATAGTCTGGAAGAACACATATTCACTTTTGTTTTTGTTTAATTCATCGCGGACAGAGTCGCGGGCGAAAATAGTTTGTTGTAACAGACTGATTGCAAATGAAGCATAGAAAAAAAAAATATTTTAAATTGACGTGTATGTTCTTTGAGAAGAAAGAGTTATAATTAAAAACAAATGAACGAATACACAAAGAAAACCAAAGCAGTACGTAACAACCAAATTTAAAACTTCATACATGCATATTACGTTGCGTTGTTGAGCGTTACTCGATCTCAAATGACACTTTAAAAGCAAATAATTTGGTATTTAAAACAAGCTCCAACATTACGGTCACGGTCTTGTCTTAAACCTTGTAGTAACTGCCTAAACCTAAAATGATCGCCTTCGAATGATCTAGAAGTATGACTTAAAGGGTAACTTGGCCCGATAAAGTCACTTGAGTCGGTGCGCGTGCATTACTAATCAGTATATGTGCCTTATTTCTTTCTAAGAATTTAATCGAAATTATTCATATTTTCACAGCCAAAACTATTATTAATGAATCATATTTAATAGTGTTTAATGTTATTATTTAAGAAAACTAACACACACAATACAGAGAAACTTTTTACTTAATCTAACTATACTAATATTGTAAAGAGGAAGGATTTGTATTTTTGTACGTAATGAAATAACTCAAAAACTACTGGACCGATTTAAAAAATTCTTGCACCATTAAAAAGCTATGTTACTACTGAGTAACGTAGGCTATATTTTACCTGTTTTTTTTTTAATTTCTTGTGAGCAAAGTCGCGAGCAACAGCCAGTAGTAAGATAAAATCGGAAGTTTGTCAAAAAGTTCAAAAAGCAGTGTTCGTGTCGAACAAGGTTAATTTAGTATTAATGTGTATTTAGGCATTGTAATTTAAATTCGCTTTGTTCTTGTCACGGTGTGACTGGCCTCTATAGATTACACAAGTCTATTGTCAATGGTAACCAACAAAAGGTCTGCCGATTGGTCATATAAAAGTTCACATACTCTTTCGTACTGTGTGAAATAGTGAATTAGTACAGATTAAAATGCAACATGAGTTCTAAAAAATATAACCTCGCGTTTCTACATTAATACGAGTAAAAGAGGTTTTTACCTCAATCGTAATTTTTCTTTGTATTACATTTGATGGTACAAATATGTCTTCAAAAAATGAATACTAACTCTAGAGAAAAAAAAGACTTTTTCCATTGAATTTATAAATTCAACAAACACACAACTTCTCGTCGCTTTCGGCCTTTTTATATAAAGTCAATGTTGTCTAATCTATCTCTGCCTAAGAGCGGGCACACCATTGACTAAAAAACTATCGCACGACTATTTAGTCGCGCTTTAACTCCTATGAGCTTTTATCGAAGTGCGCACACTACTGTGCGTCTGATGAGTGTGGTGCCGGAGGCCTAATTTTAGTCCCTTTCCCTTTCCAGCCTTTTCTTGAGGAAAGGATGGGAAGGAAAAGTGGATTAGATGGTGGAGGAGACGCATAGGAAGGAGAAATGTCTTTTTGTGGGTCTCCTCCTCCGTCAATTAAGGGTAGGCATCTGCAATTGCGGTCACTTTCCACTTCGGTGGATACAGGTGGCCGCTTGCTCATTTGCACCTTATATTATATAAAAGAAATACATTTCTTCATAAATAAAAAAAAATATGTTTAATTTTCTGACGGCAGCCGATGGCCGTCATAACTAGGGCATGCGATGACTACCACTTATCGCGGTTGAGCAACTCAATCGGGTTCTGAAACATAGCCTTTGTTGTGCCATGGCGTGTTGCAATCCTTTTCATTAGGAACTTAACAATCGATCTTGCTTATGCTGTGTAAGATAATTAAACACGAGGCGGCTTCGCACGGTATACGAACAATTTTTGCCATATTGTGTTTTTTAAAGTCTAAGTTGTGTGTTGATCTGAATTTAGAAAGGTAGGGAGGGGAATAGAAAAGGGACAGATGTGTAATGTAATTGAAAGTTTCGATGACATTACGAATACTTTCTCGAAAATTTTCGTGCTAGGCTTTCTCCCCAACTTCTTCATAAGTTAAGTGAATTGTATATAAAATTTCGCCCGCAAATTCTTGTGGAATATGACAAAAGTAAGTAGCTTATGTGTTCTTCGAGATGATCTATATGCCAAATTTTATCGACATCCGTTCATAGGCGGAAAACTCTAGAAAACATCCATGAACATCCATTTAAAGTGCGGCATTTATATATAGCCTGAAGTCCGTAGCGTAATTAGTTGTATATCCGCGTAAGTATTTGGGTTTTTTTAATTATCTTGATTGACTGATAGTCATCAAGTGATTATTTTTGTGAAATAGAAAAAGTCCGACCTCCACGCACGTTCCGTTTACCAAGTGTACCATGACTGATGTCCATTCATTCGATCATTCGTTGATTCCTACCCTATTGTGATGTTAGGACACGCTTGATACGTTCACCGACGAAAAAATTGACCTGGTTATTAATGTTTTTGTCAAACGTCCGCTAACAGCAAAAATTAGAAACAAAAACACGTAGACTGTAAGAACTTTAAAGAACACATACAGATTTTGCATCTTACTAATGTTACGATTTAAATGCGAAAGTTTAGATGGTTGGATGAATAGATATTTGTTAGTTTGTAGCCTAAAGCCTAAGCGTTCAGCAGGAACGGATCTCGATGAAAATTGGCATAAATGTAGAGCATAATTTGGAAGATCACATAAGCTGCTTATTTTTGTTTTTTTTTTTCCCACGCAGATAGAGTAGCGAGCGAAAGCAAGTAATAAAATTGGTTATGTTGTTAAATTATTATTTTTTATTCGTATTGACATTTAGATGATTAAAAACCTTCAAAGACAAGACCCTGTCACTTCGACTGTTACCTAAATAGGCTTTTTAATAAATGTCACAAGACTATACGTAAATGTATTTTAAACAATATCTTTAATTAACGATTTAAGTAAAGCTTATACACAAATTCTAGCTTAAAAAAATATTTTTACTTATGGACATTATTAATAGTTTTTTGATATTCGCAATTGTGCAATTTGAAATAAATAAGTAACTCAGATGGATACAGACGAAAATTATGTTTGTAACAATTTCATCATCATCATCACCAGCTCACTATACATGCCCACCGAGGGGCTCGGAGCCTACCCTAAAGTAAGGGGTGACTAGGCCACAGTCAACCATGCTGGCCCAGTGTGGGTTGGTTGACTTCACACATATCTGGGAATTTCGCCCATATGTGTAGGTTGCATCACGATGTTTTCTTTCACCGCAAGAACGTCAGGTAAATTATGTACGTATTATTCGAAAAACCAAAATAACATTGGTACATGGCAGGATTCGAACCCAAGACCTGTAAATTACAGGTCAAGTGCTTAAACCACTGAGCCACCGACGCTTTATTTTATATTTGTAACAATAAATATCAACAATTATCTTTAAAAGATATGACCATGATAACAATGAGAATAACTTCATGACTAAGAAAGTACATTAACTTTAAACAACAGAAGTATCCACGAAAGCTAAACGAGAAACCACTCCATTACGTTAAAGGTTCCTCATCTTAAGGAAGTGATTAATAAATTCCGTTTAAGTTATTTATTTTATCATTTAAACATAAAGTAAAATTCTCCTTTCTTTAAAAGAACTATATGTACAAGCTTTAGTCTGAGACTTCATCTGCGGGATTTAAAAAAAATCTTGTAAAAAATTTAACCTATGTTTCTCAGTGATAATAAAGCTTCCTAATGGTGATAGAATGTTTAAAATTATCCCAGTATTTTGTGAGTTCATACAATACAAAAATAAAAATCTTTTTCTTTATAACATTATACATTTAATCCTAGGATAAAAAAGTATCAAACCTAGGATATCACAATTTCTTTTAGTTCTTACTTTAATATTATAGATGCGAAAGTTTAGATGGATGGATGTTTGTTAGAGTTTGTAGCCTAAACTGCTGAACCGATATCGACGAAATTTGGTATAGATGTAGAGCACAGCCTGGAAGAACACATAGGCTACTTACTTTTGTTTTTTTTTTATTATCACGTGGAGAGAGTCGCTGGCGAAAGCTATAATGTTAATTGGGAATAACTCATGAACTATGCTCCTTTTATTATTATTTTCTTGTACAGATAGCGACAAAGATATACGTGTATTACATTTGTTAATTTACTTTTAAAAGTAAACATTTTTGTAGACTGTACTGACGTTTTCGGTCTAATGTTATTAACGAATTATTGTAAATTACACTAATGGTCAAAGTTTCCTTTGAAATTTCCGATGACAAATGTATGAATAACCCAACTTTATTAGTACACAATAAAGGAATATATCTCTTATTTAAATAGTACGTTGTAATTGCAAATAAGTACGTGTTTCCGCATTAATTGAATTGTGAATGTTGAAAAATCTCTCACGTATTTATGAATTAAATTCAGGCAAAACCATAGGTAAAACCAATGTAAGTCTTAACATTGATAATCAACATGTTTTTTTACTAATATTAACTAGCTTATCTATGTCATCTATCTTCTATATACATATAATCAAATTGGAGGGTCTGTTTGTAATATTAAAAAAAAAAATAAAAAACTCAGGAATAATGTGTATTTACGTTGCTGATAACGAAAATCACATTTTAATTTTTTTGTCTTGTTTATCTGTCTGTCTGTCGGTTTGTCTGTCTGCAAGCCGCGATTATTCCGGGCTACCTTCGAAACGGCTGGGCCGATTTCGACCGGTCTATCACTGAAGGGTAGCTTACATGGACAGGCATATTATAGCCTATTTTTTTTTTAAATTTCGAGCTGTCTAAATGGCGTAATGGATAGTCCGAATTTGCGCCAACGAAGTATAACTATTTATATCTAGAAGTGAAATAAAAGCGTTTTGATTAATAGCAATTGAATATGCGAAATTAGATGACAAAATTCCACAAAGGAAATAGATAACAAATGCGCGCGTAATATCACCGAAGAGTCGTCTTTAGTATATAAATGTAGCTATCTTCGTAGGTGGCGTAAGGTAATATTTACCTAATATTCCATTAGAGAAGGCGGATGCGTAATCAGTGATTCAGACGTTTCACCCCAATGAGCCCGCTTGTTTACGCTGTATGTAATTTAACTCCTTATACTTAAGATGACTGTTGGACTCTAACAATGCAGGTTTTTATTACAATTTGTGAGAACTCTTGAGTAGTACATGTCTGTGTGTTTAGCTTTAAGTATATACTTTTTACTTACAATATAAAAATCATTTTTAAAACACCATTTTGTGTTAATAATTACTCAGTATGTAAAAGTAACATATAAAAAATATCTAAAATCCCTTTTTAATGTATTTTAAATTAGAAAAAATGCTATAAAAGTGCTGTATACGAATATTTACGTAGGAGCCATCGTTTTGTACTTAACGTGAATACTGACTTAAGTTCTAACTTAAATCTATTTCATTCGATGTCGTAACATAGTTCAAATGTTACTCTATTAGGAAGCTAGACTTATGTGCTCATAGAAAGGATTTCAACCATTCATAATACAAAGTAATTGTATAGTAGAGTACGCCTTTCTCTTTGTTAGATATTGTTTCTTTTTTACATAATGAACTATCGAGCTTTTGATTATCTGTGTAATTAAATTTAAAACTGCACGTCTAGATTTATTAGCTAGCTGTTCCCGTGCGTCTTCATCCGCATGAAATTATGATTTTTTTTATTGTTTACATTTGTCAAATTATCAATAGCAAATGTCAAAATGGCAATCTTACTTTCTTAATGTTGACAGCAACTTATGGTCTCTTTCCCACATTACGGTTTTTATCCAAAATATTTACGCCCTTAGTTTAATGGCGTGAAAATATATAGCCTAAAGCGTGACGTAAGTGTAGTGCTTTTTATTAAAAAAAGATTTATTCAAAAATATGCTGTAATTGTTGTGATCTTAGGCAACAAAGAAGTGTGTGTTTACGCTTTATTATAATTGTGTAGATTAAATAGTACAACAGACAAAGCAATGATATTCATTTGTTTTATTAGAGCGTGTGTACACGTTTGACTAAACTATCACACAACTGCTGTACGATTGTCAATTGTTTCAGAGCCAATTTAACTGTTTAGTTGCACAAATTAAAATCGAGTAGTTTGCGCATCTCTATATAAGCTTATAGGAATCAAAGCGATAATAAACAGTTGTGTTTAGTTTCAGATCTCTGCCTATCGACCCGAGCCATATTTAAGATAAATATGTAACTAATATCTTAGCGCACAAGAAATTGATTTAGGAATAGCGATTGAAGTGTCCCTAAGCGTGTTCTTGATTAGAAAATAAATATTTTTATTCCGTAATACATCGTTTATTGTTATATTGAATAACTCAAAAAAAGACTCGGACTATCAAAGATTTTTAGTTAGGATAGGACGCAAATAAAGTATAATTTTAATAGATGGTAAAGTGCATGCTAAGTGTAAAAGCTATAAAAAATTTATAAAAACGAAAAATTCTGGATCCCGTATTAGTCACGGGTTGAATGCACTCGACATCTTAAAATAAAAAAAACAAACAATATGACTATATCGTAAGATGTTGAATTTTTCTGATTGTATCAATAAATTAAGATTGATCGCGGTTTAAATTTAAACGTTAGTTTTTGTTACAATAACTATTTTTTTTTTAAGAATGTCCAAAGTTTTCATATAAGATTACATTTGAGTATATCCAAGTCTTAGTTCTCAGTAGTTTGTTCGTTAACCACTAACGTCATAACACATATGTAGCAACTAAACCTGAATTAGTAATAACGTAAGTGCACTAACACGATCTAGTGTTAAGTAACTTCATATGGGTGTGTACGGCTAAACACCGCTTAGTCGAACGGTTAACAGATTACTTAGCATTAAGTACTTACATATTTAAACTGTCTAAATAAAACACTCAGAAAAGGAGTGATATTAAAATAAATAAACTTCTAAGCTAGTTATTTATATTTCTATACTATTATAATAAAGCGTAAACACACACTTATTTGTTGCTTAAGATGTCAGCAATTACAGCATATTTTTGAATAATTCATTCTTTAATAAAAAAAATCCCTACACTTACGACACGATTTAGGCTATATATTTTCACGCTATTAACTTAGGGGGGTAAATAAATTGGAAAAAACTCCATGTGGGAAAGGGACCATAAACTACAAGCTCCCAACATCAAGGAAGCAAAGTTATCATTTATGCATTTGATTTTTGACAAATGTAAACATAAAGTTTTTATAATTTCATGCAGATAAAGCCGCACGGGATCAGCTAGTTCTTAATAACAACCAACGAATGACTGATTCTTTTAATAATTATTTGAGAATTTGCATTATGTGGACAATTGTGTTGTACAAATAAATTTATTTAAAACTAGCTGTTGCTCGCGACTTTGTTCACATGGAACTAAGAATAATAAAATATATAGCCTATGTTACTGATAACGCTTTTTAATGGTGAAAGATTTTTTTTAATTCGCCCAGTAGGTTTTGAATTACATCAATATGTACAAAAATCCAAAAATACAAATCTTTCCTCTTTATAATATTAGTATAGATAGATAGTTAAGTATGGGGATGCCGCGATTACTCGAATATGACTCATCTGTTACGATGCGTTTTAAAAAGATGTGGATTTATAAAACTTAACCTGATTTTAACGTAAGCAAATCTTTTGTACACACATATTTAAAACCAAAAAGTAACGGAGTATTTTTTCAGTATTTTATGTTGCAGTAAAAACTTAACTTTTTAATTTTTATAGTACAATTTGAATGTACAGGAAATAAATAAAACAAAAACAAGGTAAAACTTCGAGGTAATCCCGTTGCAACATTCATTACCAAAAATAATTTCCAGAGTAATCTTTGAAAGTAACTAAATAAATAGATTAGTTAACTATTGTATAATTTGTCAACAATATTACGAACGATGCGCCCACCGATGACTTTACTCGTACAAAGAGAATAAAGTAAAAAACAGTTTCGTAACAAAGCCAACCCTGAGACATCACAAAACATAAAAATAATACCCGACGCCTGCATACAACAGCCATCTTGTTTCCACCATTCACTCCCCGCCTGTCAGTTGGAATAAAACCCCGCGAAAATCGAATGTGGAACCCAGTCGTGTGGCGCGAACGCAACGCGGAGCTGTCAGTTGAGAAAAAGCGCGCGTAACTCTTTGGTTTTTTCTTTTTTTTCTTATCGGCACTCGTAAGGTGTTCGCCTGCCAAGATGAAGTACCTGTTTGTTCTTGCCGTATTCGCGTTGGCTTTCGCCGCTGAAGAGGAGAAGGATGGAGAAAGGCCGAAGACTTTCAGGCGGTTGATCCCCGCTGACGTGTTAAGAGGTCAGTGTCTTATTAATATATTTTTTTAAGTTCACAGATTAAATATATTAAATAGATTTTTTAATTAATGAGTTTTGACACGGAATTTACACGTGTTTCCATCAAATTAACAAATTAATTTACTTTTTTTAAATTAGTATGCAGATTGGTCTAAGAGAATTTGACAAGACGAATATTTGATCTTTTGACAAGTTCAAGGGCACTATCATTTGAGAACCAATCTTGTTTTATATAAAAACGTATTTGAAAGTAAAATTAGTTTCGATAATAATTTGAATTAGAATTTTTTAAAATTATAACATTCAATTATAAAACATACTATTTCTATATAGTTAAAACTAATAAATAACCATGATAATCTAAATACGCTCAATTTTTATGACTTAAAACCAATGAGATAAATAGAAGTATAAGAGATAAAATTAAGCGTCAAGGAAGAAATTCTTGAATTATATCAAAAACTTGTATTCAAATCTAAGCTATTTATTGGAGACAAATTCATGTCTTCAACATATTATACGGCTCATAAATAATAAATTCATTTTAAAATATATTAAGTTAAATCAAGTAATTTATGAAAGATGTTTGATCTAGATTTAAGGCTTTTTACATACTTCCTGTATGTTTATGAATATATTAAATGCGTTTCTAAATATCCTAGACTTTATTTTTCCTATTAGGGATGTAATATTAAAAACTAGATTTGCCCGAGACTCCGTGGAATTAAAAAAAATAAACGTGCGTAGCCTATGTGTTCTCTCAGACTATCCTCAAAAACTCAAATTTCATCGAAACGCGTTCAGCCATTTAGGCTACAAACTCTGTCAAACATCCAAACTTTCACATTTATAATATGAATATGAAATCTAATAAACCACGTAAACTAAGGACTTAGTAAATTAACAAAAATGTTGCAATTTAGGCAATTATAATCATGAAAACAAAATCGATTCCACTAAGTCTGCAGTTATCATGAAACATCTATGAAAATTAAACAAACTGATTTATTTAAGATAAAAAAATCATTTATCACAAGATATGATATTTCAAGCCTTCTTACGTACATATTGTATAATCAATAACATAATAGGCATCGGTAAGATACTGGTTTATCCAGTTTCATTGATCCAGATATTTAAATAGAGTCGATAGACTCGTCTACTTAAAAAACTAGAGCACTTACATAATTTAAAAACATAAAAGCGCCATTCATTCCAAAGGATCTTAGGAAATTATTTTCATAAAGAAACGTACAATTTAAACACACTTTAAGTTAAAAAAGTTGTTACCTGAGGGCTTATTACAAATATTTGCGTAATAATTGTCAGTAGACGTAGTACGTAGACAAAGTTTGTATAACATTTGTTAGCATTTTTAAAGCGGCATAAATCTAATATATTTTCTTGATGACGATACGAAAATGTTCTCACGTATATTCGGGATAAGCCATCTTTAGCCGAAAACTCTACCATATATGGGCATAATATATAAGCTTATTTTTTCTAAATTAACAATCACAATTTTCTATAAATATCTTAGTTTACTTTTGTGTTATCTTGGTGTATTTCTAGGTCTCGGTTACTGTCAATAAATAACCTTGACCTTGGCAATGAATTGATCGATAGATGAAGAAATGTTTACCATTACCGTGAAGATTTTGACTATAAAATGAATATTAAGAAATTATTCTTAATGCAAATAACATGCAGGAAAATAAATCATTACCTACGGATAATTTAATGTTCATATACTCAAAACGACAACCCGGTATTGCGAATTTCCGAACAAAGATATATTTATTACCGGAACGCAAATACAACCGCATCCTATTGCGTAAATCTAAATTAGCGGCTTTCAAATCATTGTTTAATGTTATCCAAACTGTATGATGGTGTATTTTTACAAGAGAAGCTGCTTAGGGCCTGTCCCACAAAACGTAAATTGTCTAATAATCCAAGGTTTAAAATGTGATTGAAATATCGGATTTTGTTATCTTCTCCGACAGTGACATCATTTATGAGCCATCTGAGCTTCGGTCAGTGGTGGGACAGGCCCTTACTTTAGTTATCAACTGGGTGTCAAAATAAACATACTATTGTAATACCCTTATCCATATTAGCTGCTGGCGACGTCAATGCAAACAGCTCAACCGAACTTGGCAACAGAGCATCTATTAGTACATTCTCTCAAAGTGCAATTATCGGTCATTCAGTTATGATTTTGTTAAATTAATTTGTAATCATTGCACAAGTGATACGATTTACTTCTGATACAGCTGTTTATTTTTAACAAAAAGTATCTATGTTTTATGCAATTACACATGTCACTAATGGCCAGTTTCCCAGCTATACTTAACCATCCGATAATGTTTTTGGTACGATAGATTCTTGAAATGCGTTTCCGAACTACGTAACTTGGGTTTTACTGCTAAAGTTAGTGTAATCTAAATCTATCTATATTTATCACAAGCTGTTGTGTGAAAGAATTTTTAAAATTGGCCCAGAAATTGTTGAGTTATTTAAAAACATACAAGAATATTACAATTTTTTTCTCTTTATAATATTAGGATAGGTTATGAATCACTAGGTAATGGTACAATTAATGGAAACTTCAGAAACCCAGCATAAAACATACAGATTATGTGATTTCTTATAAGATTTTACTCTTCACATATTAAGCAATTTATTTCATAGGTATCGAAAGTGTACGTGTAATGTTTACTTTTATAGTAAGTGATATATGGATAACTTGGAAATGACTTAAAACTCGCACTTTCTTATTTTTGCATACTTTCACATTTATGAACGTTAAAATAGATAGCTTTTATATCACATATGAAATGTTAAGTTTATGGTATTATGTATTATTTTTAGAACATGTGAAGTAAAAGCTCTTTTGAGCTTTTTTACACTATTAATACAATACAACGTGATTGAAATTAATTAGTAATAACTAATAATTTTTTTAATTTTCATTCTTACATAGATTATAAATAAAAAGAATTAAATACACTCTAAGAAATTAAAGTATTAACACGTATTCAAAACATTTTAATCACCGCCCAATAAAAAAAGCTACAACACACGTTTGGTAAACGCTAATTTGTACAGCATATGGCCACATTATAACAGGCCAGTGCATTACAGTTTGTCGCAATGATGTAGGAAATGTCGCAACCGCTGCAACCGCTGCAACTGGCAATTCGCAATCGATTCGATAGCATCGACTAAAATGAACGTACCCGATTGCGATTGCGTAATATAATGATGCGTTCGGAATCGATATTGCACGCTGTACAAACTATATCGATGTTTCGATAAGTTTAGGGTTTGCCAAAATTGCTTAAGATGGTTAGATAAGATCTCGTTTTTAAGAAATGTTATTGAAGTGCTTTTGTTGTTGTGATTTTGATCGGATTTTTTTGACTATCTGTAAAACTAAAATTCTGATAAACTTCTGAAATGTAGATACCTTAGATTATTGATTCCAATGTATTAGAACACGGTTGGTACTTAAATACTTTCCGTTTAATATTTATGAGAATGCAATTCGTATTCATAAATTAGCAGTTTACATTCATTAAAAAAAAAGCTTCCTTTTGAGTATAAAAATCCGCACGCCGCGGTTCGATTTTATAACAGGAAATTAACACCATGTTGCATAAATGGACAGGACGTATACTCAGAGGGCAATAACTGGAAAGGCACAATATATCTTAAAACCAGTTTATATAAGGTTTTAATGCATCTTCAAACCAGTCAATACTGTTACAACTGATACGATAAAAAATAACAAATAATTTTGCACTTGGTGTTAAGTTTATGATTAAAAACAAAAATAACAGTTAATTCAATGAAATGATATGTAATGTTGCCATTTACAATTATTTTAATTTAAAATTTTGATATAAAAACAAAAACAAGCACATGAGTTAGCAAAGGAAAGGAAAAAATAGATCTTGAAGTTTAGACGAAATATTTCTGTTACCAGTTAAAAATTTATGAATCCCATAGAAGTAAATGGATTATAAAAGTATTTAAACTTATGCTGTATTAATTCTAGTCTGGAACTAGAATAATAGGCTTAGTAAAACAGTTCATAAATTAATTATTGCTGAAGGTAACTAATCAAAACGACTATTGTTTACTAATAACAAGAAACTGGTCGGTTTAAATCTAAACACCTTCGTTTATTAAGATCATTTCCTGGTGGCCTTAGTACAATAAAATTATCCTTTATTCAACACGAAAGTGAGTCATGTAACAGAGCAAAGTGACAGAGTGAACGGATTAACTTACCTGACCTTGGAACGTTCTAGAATACCACGTGGACTAAAATGAAAGTGATTGATGTACGTGAAAATTCACACTGAATTGTGCGTTCAATATATCGAGACACGTAATGTATCGTTGTCAAGACGATGTTACTTTTCGCGCGGTCGGAATTTAAATTTCGAATCCGATCAATGTTGCGTAACCCGTGTTGATTTTTTTTTACAATATAAGTGGCCGGTAAGTCGGACAGAATAAAAAGTTTATGATTAAAAACAAATATGACAGTTCGTTTCAGGAAATGACATTTACGTCGCCATTTATCTTGATTTTACTTTTACATCCTGATATAAATTACTCTTCTCAACC
Source organism: Papilio polytes (assembly GCF_000836215.1). Taxonomy (NCBI): domain Eukaryota; kingdom Metazoa; phylum Arthropoda; class Insecta; order Lepidoptera; family Papilionidae; genus Papilio; species Papilio polytes. The sequence continues at coordinate 9,390,468 of NW_013527137.1, forward strand.
TTCTATTACCGTATTAATTTATTTAAAGAAACTGAAAGTGCTGTATTTGTCGACAAACAAAATAGGAAACTATAAATTATATAACTTTCATAAGTCAAATGTAAGAATCAATTCGAGATGGTTTATTCATTGGAAAGGTATTCGAGAAAGTCAAATTGTCGAATTGTCGCTTTTTATTGAGCGATGACCTTTTATTGTTAAAAAAGAAAAAAATGACACCTAGATCGTCAACCTTTTAGGAGGGATATTAAAAGTCGTGTGAAAGCATACACATGTGTTATAATGTAAGCTTGTATTGAAATAAAGACGTTAGTCAAATTATGACACGCCATTATTATGTGATTTTAAACTAATTTGACAATTAAAGAAGTGTAAACGTTGATTATTGGTCACTTAAGTAGTCCCTTAAAATTTTTCATATCTCAGTGATCATTACATTAGAGAATGCGGCAGTTTCTACTAAATTATTACGCATTGCCTGAGAATGATTTGTGTTAAAAATCACGCAACTGAAAGAAAAATTATACGAAATTGCTCAATTATAAAACACGGTACCCAGTAATTACGGTTCTAATAAATTATTATAAGTGTTATTACTTCCAAATTATTATTTTCTTAATTACAAAAAAGCCAATTTTAATTACATTAATAACAATGTATCTTTCTTATTTGAATATTAAGATAGCTAGACAATTATAGTAATAGCATCTTCGAAAAATATTAAAACAAAATAAAAACACTAAAAATCCGTCTGTGGGCCTTTACTATGGAAATATCAAATTCACCGTACATACTAATTTTATTTTATATCTTAGTTATACAAGTACATGTACGGAACTCCCGTCGAAATATTACTTCGCAAGTTGAACCATTACTTTAAGTATAAAACGTCAAAATAACATTAATTTTAGAGTCAAGTGACCCAGTTTCATGACGACGTGTGCAGTCAACGAAAAGGATGCGCGTGGGGAGAATGCATAACTAATGTTACAAATGTTTGAGGCAATTGTACGAATTTTACGGGACCTTGTACACTAACTGGAATATTCCACTTCTTGCAAATTAATCTGTACTACATTGCTGTTGTTGTGTAAATTCGAAATGAATCTATTTTATCAAATTAAATACGTTTTTGTTTTCTAGAAAAACATAAACAATAATATGAAATTACTAAAAGTGATTAAAATAATTCAAGAGATGTAATGTTTATGGAACACATTAACATAATATTATTTTTATTTAATACTAGCTTATGCCCACGACTCTGTTAGCGTGGAATTAAAAGTAAAAGTATCCTATGTGTTCTTCTAGACTATCCTCTACATCTATACCAAGTTTCATCGCAATCCGTTCAGCTGTTTAGGCTACAAATTCTAACAAACATCCAGCTATCTAAACTTTTGCATTTATAATGTTAGTATGATGGTCCAATGTAACGATCGATACGATCTAATTATCTAAAGATATTTAAGAACTCTGAAGTTTTTTCATAAGTAAAAAGCCTGGTTTTCAATACTCAAAGATATAGGATAATGTAATTCGATAATTAATTTAATGTGCATTACTTTTAATTCAGTTTATGGCAGTTTTGTTTATTATGCATGCACTGTACCACACCTATTGCGAAGCGAATTTACTGCGCCTTTTTACTATATCGGGTTATTGGTCTGTAATTTCGTACTAAAATCAACAACAATGTAAGAATAATTCACTGTTTAATTGATCGCAGTGCATTCACACTGCATTTCGCAACAAAACCGCAAGCGACTCTCTCCTCGACGCCCACTTTTTGCATTACATCGCCAGCTTTAATGGACATAAATTAACATCGTGTATGAGAACAGCAATGTAATTTTTACACGTTAATCATCACTTAATCGCATAAAGTAACAATGTGACATTAAATTGTACCATTCGAGTGACTGTCAGGTCTTACATGACGGCCCTGAACTACATTCACGTCTTAAGTTTAAATGCATTAGTACTGCAAATTAGATTTGCAATATTAAATCTGATGCATTTGAGAAGAATCTGGAACACGACTGGTTTACAATGTTAAGGAATTGAACAATAATGGTTATGAAAATCCAATAAACGAACCGAATATATTATTTCTTACTCTTATGTCTTACACTAGCTGTTGCTCGCGACTTCGCCCGCGTGTAATTAAAAAAAATAGTCTATGTTACTTACTGATAACGTAGCTTTTTAATGGTGAAATAATTTTTGTAATCGGCCCAGTAGATTTTCAGTTATTTTAATACATAAAAAAATACAAATCTTTCCTCTTTATAATATTACTAGCTGTTTCTCGCGACTTCGCCCGCATGAAATTAAACAATATAGCCTATGTTATTCACAAATAAATTATCTTTCTAACGGTGAAAGAATTTTTTAAATCGGCCTACTAGTTTTTGAGTTATTTCAATACATACAAAATATAAAATTCAAAAAAATCCAACTCTTTCCTCTTCATAATTTTAGTACAGATTACAAAAGAGAAAGTATGAATAGATGTTCTTTAACAAGTAACTTTAATTCAGCTATACTTATCTGGATTAAATGGCACAGAGATTGATTACTGTGTGGAAAAGAGTAAAGGTACTAAGATACATGTTTCGGTAATGGGAACGTTAATGAATACTTGTTTGTATGTAGCAGCTTCAGTAAAACGGATCAAGGCTCACAGCTTTAATATTTCTTGGAAACTGCACCAGCTTTGATAGCGTCATTAATTTTAATGCAATATATTGAAGCCTGATTCTAACATTATGTAAACATTAATTTATCGTAATCATAACAATGTTGCAAATTGGTAATTCTTAGGGCCGTATTCTGAAACGAACTTTAACTATTTCGATTCGTAAGCTTCAATCTGACAAAGGTCGTAATGGAATTAATGACATTGTAACATTTTCTTGTTCCATTAAATAGCTATTTATATGTTAATACTAGCCTTCGCCCGCAACCCTCCCGCGTGGAATTGAAAAAAACAAAAGCAAATAGCCTATGTGTTCTTCCAGACTAACTTCTACATCTGTGCCAAATTTCATTGAAATCCGGTCAGCCGTTTAGGCTGCAAACTCTAGCAAACATCCATCCATCCATCTAAACTTTGACATTTATAATATTAGTAAGATTAGTAAGATTGAATTTGATTGTACTATTTCAATTTAAGAACATGCAATAACAGATTATTATGAATCTTTAGTTTGATATGTGGCCTTCCCTATTTATTACACAATACAATTCTAATCTTGTTTTTTAAAATATCGATAACAATGCAAGATGATACATCACTGTTTATTAACCAATACTAATATTAAAAAAGAGGAAAGATTTGTATTTTGTATGTATTGAAATAACTAAAAACCTTCAAAAATTCTTTCACCATTAAAAAGTTACGTTATCAGTGAATAACATAGGCTATTTTTTTTAATTACACGCGGGCGATGTCGCGAGCAATAGCTTGTAGTATATATGAGTATATTTATTTTTTAAACGAATTCCTTGTTGAACAAAGGTTTGTAAGCAGGAAGTATTGTATTACAATTAGAAACCGTTGACACTTATGTAACGCAGAAAGGTTTAGAAAGTGGTATTTACTGCACGCACTTGATATATCGAGTACCGTGTTCAAAAGACAATTATACATTATTAATGATTGCTGTTCCAAGTACAATATTGACATGTATTTAATAATTACGTAGTGTAGTTGTTACGGTAAAATACACACTTGCTTTTGTATTATTTTTAAAGCGATTGCTTTTAACAAAATAAATTTGTTAAGTAATGTTTTTACCATTGCGTTTATATGGTAATTTCCAAAAGAAGAACATATGTTTATAAAATGTCTTTTACATATAACAATAACGATGTCAGATAGTTTAGTTAATGTTTCGCCGATAAGATATCTGAAAGATTTTTTCCTAAATTAGGGCTTCTCCCACCAATGACTGATAGAGCCTCAGATAGTTTAAAAATGACGTCACTATCAAATAAGGTAACAAAATCCGTTATTTCCATCACATGTTTTTCACGTTGGATTGTTTAGACAATTTACATTTTGGTGGGATAGGCCCTAAGTCTTCGATATATCAGCAATCTAACATAGCCTTTTATTTGAAGATCGATCTTCTGCAATCTATAATCCATCGTTTATCTTACAGACTTCCCCGGATTGTGCTTCGCGTCGACTCGCTGCGCTACCGTCGAGCCTGGCAACAGCTGGGACTTGGCGCCGTTCTGTGGCCGCAGCATGTGCGTTGTTAGCGAGGACACGCCGCCGCGTCTACTCGAGCTCGTCGAGGACTGCGGACCCCTGCCACTTGCCAACCCCAAGTGCAAGCTAGACACTGGTTAGTTAAATAATAAACAATTTTTTACTTGAATTGTCATATCGAGTTGTCGTATTATAATTGGTTCAAAATTGTCACTGAGTCTCAGAGTGTTGATATAGTATGAGGAGGCAATACAATACACTTTGAATTCGCCATCTATCTAGCCCACATTAGTCAGTTCTAGTAAGGTTTCTTATTCACTAAACGTGTCATGTAATATTAAACGATTTCTAAAGTATTTCCTTATTGCATTCTTGTTGATTTAGAACTTTTGTAATATCAAAAATGTAAAATCGAAGTAATACAGAGAAATATGTTCCAAACGTCCTTGTAAGCAACTCTTTAGTTACAATATTTGTCAGTTTTGATTTTATTTAAAAACGAGAAATGAACATGACGTATCCATAAACGGTATTGAACTTTAAGGTGACTTATGTTGAATGTATAATATTGATCTATTTCTGAATAAAATAGCAATTCTAATGCTGCATAAAAGAATTCGCTTTTAGTCCAGTTTCATTTCAAATCCGCCTACGAACTCGTTTCTTAATGTCTGTTGTAATATAACTGCTATCGATTTTATTTGAATGTATATTTTTGTGTTACAGACAAGACTAACAAGACCGCGCCTTTCCCCGGCTGCTGTCCTATCTTCACGTGCGAGGATGGCGTGAAATTGGAGTACCCTGAACTCCCCACAGCCGCTCCCGAAGAGGAAAAGAAGGCGGAAGAGAAACCTAAGGCTTAAATGCAAAACATAGGTTAAAGAAATAAAATTAGGCGCCAAATTCTAAATCACCTTGATACTTCGGGCTGTTCCAAATTTGAAATCAGTAAAACAATTTGATATTTTCAAGGTGATATTCCTTTTATTGTTAAGAAATACGATTGGTCTCAATATATCGTACACAAATCGCTGTTAATTTTATGTTCATTCTATACTCAATAACGGTATCCACTTTCTAAACGTATTGGTATTAACACCGACCACTAACAATGGAATCACAATAGTGTACCAAATTCTAAAGCCCACTTCCCATTTCCTGTCTTTTATAGCATGACAAATATCAGTCATTTCATTGTTTGAGAAGAATAAAGGATGTTTGTTTTTTATACAAAAAGAATGTTCGGATTACGATTTTGTATGTGATTGTCGATTTTTTTTAGAAGTTTATCGGCTTTTTTACTTGAATACCGACCTATTATAAGGTAATGTTTGTGATATTGATACATTAAATGATAGAAAACCTATTCAATAAAAAATACAAAATTTCTAAACATGTTTTTAATTTATACGATTAGTTAAAGGTGAACATAAACTTATTCAAGCAGTATTTGGAATTGGCGTTTGCTATACATTTTCTGATGGAAAATGCTGCCACCAGTACTCCGACTGTGTATAGCTGTCCGTGTATAGCAATCCTATTTAATGAAAAGATGTTTTAACTCCATACTTTATTTGGGAATAATGAATGTCACAAATATAATATACAATATGCAGTAAGATTGTCAACACTTTTACATGTCTGTAATAAAAATATGTCGCTAACTAAAGTTACTTTTAAACAGATTATAAATTAAATTATAAATTTTAACATCGAAGGCATAAACATGAAAATACACGATTTTGTCTACTTACACAGTTATACTCTACTTTCAAATGCCTTTTTTCTAATAAAAAATAATTCAAAGATTCCGCACAGAAATAACAACAGTTGTAATGAAAATTTAAAAAGCAAAGAAAGCAGATCATAACAATCTATAAATACATTTCATAACATTCATCTATATTCTAAACACTGATTCTTATTTGTATGTGATATTATATATTTTTTAAAACGTTATTTAACTATGAGATAAAATAATCAGCTATATTGTTAGAATCACAATTCACCTAATTTTAACATTTAATACAATTACAATATTGCACAAAATAGACACCGATCGCGTTTTAAATTACATCTTTTGAGCTAAACGTTTCGAAAACAAAGCTTACAAAATGGCGAGCTAACTAGATATATTGGATATAGTTTGATTAAAAAAAAACTATAATAATTAATACGGAAAAAATTAAAACTAACCTAAAAAGAATTTGTTACAACTATCGTTCTGAAAGCAAGAAATTTATGTGATAAAAATGTATACATTGCATTTGTGTTAGAAAAAGAAATGTATACAAGACAAAAAAATATAGCCATCTCTTTCAATATTCCTTTCATAAAAATATACATCCATTAATAGTGTATTTGGAACAAAAAATAATTGATATGTTCTAAGATTGTACGTCACAAAGATTCAAAATAAATAAATTTAAAAAGTTAACTAAAGAGTGTCAAAGTAAACGACTTGTACATAGAGGTAGTTAAAGGAAGAAAAATATTCCAACTTCTATGAACTATACAAACAAGTAATGTAGCGATCTCAAAGTATGTTTGAAAATATTCCTATTTTTTATGTACATTTATAGAATAATTCCTCTCATTTTGACCTTTCTTTTTATAATTACATTTTATAATTTTAACTCTTCTACCGAGGATATGCTTTGACAAATTATAATTACGTCTAAATGCAGTTTTCCATAGTTTAAAAATAACGTTCACAAAATGCATAGCAAAAATAACGAAGAAGCTTTCACAGGGAGTATCCCCTTAGTAAGTTTTTGTTAAAATACAATCTATTTTGCAAAAATCCGATAGTAAAAAATATACTTTCAGCTTTTAATCTAAGAGGATTTACAAGTACGTCTATTACATTAATATGTCTAAGCGATAACTGTTAATATGAATAGATCTCTGGATTCTGGGGACATTTTAAATAGGAGATTGCGTTATGTTGATACGATTACCGCATACTTCGAGAATATTCTAAACAAGCGTTCGACTTTTACACGCTAATAAAACCTGCTTTTTCAATCTAGTTCATTATGTCTAATGACGTAATTATTGTTGCTGTGGGATTTCACTGCTTAAACATTGATACAAAATCACGTGTCCATTTCTATGAAGAAAAAAAACACATTTTAAACTAAAGCATTTTATAAACGTATCGAGAATGGAAATCTAGATATTGGAATCCATCGATGAAATAAATTTTAATACTCGTATATCTAAATCTATGTTTTTCTATCATTTTATCTTAAGCAATAACCTGTTTTTACTTTTTAAAATGCCATTCAAAGCTCGGTTACAAATTATACTTTATATTTTTGTCTATTTCATTTGATATATTTGTTCAACATTCAACACTTCGCAACTAATCCACGTAAACACCGAACTAACACCTACGACAACAAGCTAATCAGTAGGATTTTCTATAAAATATTCTACATGTATCTAAAAAACTTTTATAAACGTATGTATATAATTTTGAATTATGTATCATTTAGTCCTCAATGTCAACATCAAAACTAATTTTTTATGGTTTTTTTTTACTAAGCTTAATAACATGTAACAATAAGCATTTAACACTAATATTATATGACCATTTTACGTTGATACATTACATACATATCAATAACATGATCACTGATCTCTATACTAATTGGATAGGCGGTTGCTTAGCAACGACAGCTTTTGTTTTCTTCCGACTGTAATTCTCTTGATACTGACAATCTTAATTAGTTCGAATTATAATTACCAACCGCAACCGACAGCGCCAAAATGGCAAAAATCAAATAAGCATAATACAATTCCTTACAGCCTGTCCATTTGATAGAGGTCAATGAACACGAGTAATAAACAACACCGTAATTTCCTTCTCCATCACAAATTGTACACTCTCCTAAAATTGACCAACCACTAACTTGCTCTTTCTACTTTTATTAATAATTTCCATACAACAATATCATTAAAAACAATAAAATCAATGGAATCAGATTTGATTCTATATTTCAGATACGATTTTGAGCAATTTTTGAAACTAAATTGCTAAGTCGAATATGATATTGTATTTCCAAATGCGTCCAAATATAAATAATTTTTAACGTAATTTTCTACACTCTTTGTGCCATGTGAACTCGACTTTAATTTAACTACAATTTAACAATCATATTTCTAATTTAATATTTCTAACAATTTTAAATATTAACATTGATTATTCAACTTTTAATAAAACGTCAATATACAGTTTAATAGAAAGAAAGTTCTCTTGTATCCGTGATGAATAGAAAATTACCAAACTTGTGTTAAAACATTATGTTTTTAAGGAATAAAAAGGATATCAACATCTTTTTCTAAAAGTATGACGTCAGAGAAATATAAAATTAAGTCATTCCATAGTCAAGAAAAAAAATAAAATTGGTAATTTTCTATTTATTTAGTCTAAGAATTAAGAGAACCCATGAGAGATAGATTTTATTAGAGAAGAGAATGTAGTTACGAGCAAGTAGGAACGACACAATATGTAACCGTCATTTTATCATTTCCTTTTTTAAATTCCATTGAAAAGTTTATGTTCTTAAAACATTAAAGACTGATTTTCAAAAGCGATGTTAAAAGATGTATCAGACCAGTTTTCAATAATGTTATCGTAATAATCAACGAAGAGCCTTTGTGTCGTTTAATAAATCTGAATTAAAGTTAAAATCAATTAACTGGAGATAGAAAAGTAAATTTTCGAATAAACAATACTGAAGAGAAGATTTGAAAAATAAGTACATCATAAGAAAAACATATTTTCAATGTAATATAAATAAATCAGAAATCATAGGTAAAAAAGATAATTGTGCTTGGAAATTGCAGTGTAAAGAATGTGTCGTCATGGAGATAACGAAAGAAATTGTGCACAGCGTTACCGTCGGTTCTCACTGCCGAAATGTATTGTTCATATTGGCATCTCTATCAAACTCTTTGAGAAAAAGAGAGATAACAGTATATAGTATAGCTCTTTCGGCAGTAATCCACGGTTAGAAACCACGAAGTCACTGAAGATATTTTTTTTCCGAGGCGTTTTAGATTTTTTTTGTTAACCATTCAGTCTTATGACGTTTTGTATCAACTTTCTCCGGTATAAAATTTTGTTTTTATGTTTCGATAACAATGAGTTTACTCAGGCTTGAGGCGATGCCACTGCACGATGGTCTGCCGCGGTTTTGTGATCATGTCCTGCCAGTGTTTCGTCTCCGTTGCTCCGGAACCGTTTTTACCTGGAATTAAAAACAAATTCTTATGATTAAGATGATTTTGTGATCGAAATTACTAAGTTGTTACTTACAAACATGTTAAGATTCGGTCAGCGTTTTAATAGTTTTAATCGTCACATTTGTTTGTCGTTTACAAACATATCTGCAAATTTGCATCGATTTTATGGAAGGAACTTTTAATTTTTTGTAATAAAAAGTATAATTGATTGATTCTCAGTTCATCGACCACTGAAAAAAAATCAACTAAAACCATCACCGGTCAGTGGATCTCCAATAAATTTACCATAACATAGAATACAATCTAGAAGAACACAAGGTACTTTTTGTCTTCGCGGAGACAAATTCGCTGGCAAATCTAGTGTTTTAAGACATTTTTCTAGTAAGTGTACTTACCGGCCAAGAGTATTCTTCCAATCAGTTCATTGCGCCCGATGTTATCGAAGTCCATAACCTGGACATCGAGGGAGCACTCCCTGATCTTCTCCCACGGCACGTTGAACGAGAAGGAGTCGTTGAAGACGGGGTTCAACGTGCACTTGAAGATCGCAGTCTTACGCTTCTCGATACGTTTGTCGCCGAATTGCAACCAAACTTTGACGTACGGATCTGGAAAACAAATATGATTTTGAGGTTAGAAAGTATTTTTTTTAATTTTAAAACCAATAACATTGAGTGAATGTTAACAAAGATATCTGTATTTTTACAATTGGACAAATTTCTTCTTTCTTCTGTAAATTGGTTCAGATTATAATATTGTAGAATGGTGTAATCTTATTTAAACTAAAGTGTGAATAATTATTAAACCTTACTATGGGAGCCAAGAGATTTTGATTTAGATACCTTAACTGAATTAAGTATTTCAAACGAGAGTTTCACAATTAAGCAATCCGGAATTGATTTTTATCCATCTCTTTGTTGGCATTTTATTAATTTCTAAGCTTCCAGAATCCCAAGACAGTTAACGGAGCAATTCGTTCTTAATTTAAGATCAAGTAATTTGGTACAGATTTTCTCAGTTACCATCTCTGCAGATTATTATTTTATTTTTCTATGGAATAGCCATAAAAAAAAATTAAATACAAAAAAGACCTCAATAATTGTAATGAAAGAAGCCTTGTCTCATTATTCTGTTGTTGATATTTTAGACTCCAAATACTCATATTTCATTTCATCAAAATTTATATCAAGTAATAAAATAGGACGTTGTAATAAATTTCGGAAACATCTTTTTGCTATCGATGTCCGTTCCTTTTCGAGAAGCCCTAAAAAGCGAAGAGCAATAACTCAAATACTCCAGTTTCCCGGAGTCCCTTAATTGAGAGTGCCACTTCTAGATGGCATCTTGATTTATGTGCCGTGGAAAGTGATAACGGTATAAATAAATTAAGAGTAAAAAATCAGATATTTTAATACCTAAATAACTGGATACTAGCTTATCTTTAAAAGTCCTCATAAGCAAGATTTAATAAAAATCATTAAAAATTGAAGACCTTCATTAGCCACAAATACAGAATTTCGAAATACTGGATGGTGATCCCGAAGCAGTAAAGACTACTTCACTTCATTTTTTTGTGACTGAGTTGCCACTGTTTACCTTGAAGAGGCATTTACAGATTCACCGGGCTTGAACCTCGATTATGAGCAACAAAGCTGGAGGGCTCCCTCGGTAGCGTCGGCTCGGGCCGTTACTTTACCATTACCGGATTGGGACTACTTCACTTCATTCATATGTTGTGTTCAAATAGCATTATGATATTACCTGATTTTCCATTAATATCTTTGGCCTTGAGGTTCCTCGCCTTAAGCAGTGTGAGGGTGAGCACGCTGTTGCTGGGGTGATAGCAAAGTGACGTCAGCAGCTCTCCACACTTGTCCTTAGCAGGGGGCTTCAGAGCTTTCCAGAACGATGGCTTCTCACTGAAATCCACCTGGTGTAGAAGGAAATATGGTGAATTTGTATTAAAAAAATGGTTAAAACATCAACAAACATATAGCTAAGTACCTAACAAAGGCAAAGTTTTAGAAATCGTATAAACATATCTAAGATGAAGAACTACCTTCTTCGTTTAATTTTATGCATCAAGAAGTAAACACGAAATTAAGCAAACATTATTGTGGAAATAGCAATAAAATTCAAACATTACGCCGAATAAATTCCACGGGACTCTACTAAATTACAGAGTAACAGATTCCCTTTTGGACCCCATTTCTAATTTTGCCAAGATATTTTCCAGTTGATGTTCAAATTTACGATTTCATAAAGTGATCTCTAAAAATGAATATTGGTAGACTTTGACTTCACATGGTCATAGTTAAGACGGAATATTTTACTCAGAATCGGAACGTCAACGACAAGAACATCTTAACTTGGTACTCAATTTAAAATACAATTAAGATAAATAAAAGTTCAAAGAAGTTAGGATGGTCTCATTTGGTCAAGGAATTGAGATAGGACAAAAAATGCTGGCCCCAAGTGACCATTGATTTTCCCAAAAAGGCATAAGAAGAAGGTTATCTTATTACGGATAAAAATTTTATTATTTGCAATAAAAATACCTGGCAAAGCGGTAAGAAGACTTCTCCAATGGAATCATCTCTGGAGAAGCGATCGTAATCAAACACGTGCAGGTGTAGTACCTGAAAACAGAATATTTTAATAAACCACAGAGTACATGTAAATCATAGATAAATATATTATTTTAGTTAGCTAATTCATATCAATGTTAGGAAGGACCAAGTTTCAAATGTCATACCCGGCTCTGCAGTTTCTGTATGGGGAAACCCTCGAAATAAAAGGTTTCGTTCCAGCGCGGGTTGAGTGTTCGCCGCTTGATCTTCGTCTCCAGGCGATGCTTCTTATCTGGTAGCAAGGTCACCCGCACATACGGGTCAGAGGTGCCACTCAGATCCTTAGCAGGAAGCTCTTTGCCCTATTAGCATACATAGCATTAATAAAATGTATAGATTAAGTTCTTACATTGCGCAATGATCATTTATTTATGGATCGTCATTGAAAAAGGAGTAGATTTCCTATATGACAGACCGACGATATAATCAAGGTTGCTGAATTCCCCTAATATGCCTTCATTGGCTGGAATTAAATAATGAATGGACTATGGGCGCCTTTCTTATGCTTGCTAAAGGTCAATCAATATCAACTTAAAATTAATCTATAGTTAATCTTTGTTGGCGTGTTTTGAAACTGAATGGACTAGTAAGTATTAGTGCTATAATAATGTAATGAGTCCAGAAAACAAGATTCTGTTTTGTTCCGAAACTACTATTGTTATAAATGCGAAAGATTAAATTGTTTGATGGATGTTTGTTAGAGTTTGTAGCTAAAACGGCTGAACGAATCTTGATGGAATTTTTTCCACGGGGACAGAGTTGCGGGTAAAAGCTAGTAAATTTATATTTTGCGCGAGCACTTATTACCTACATGAATTATTAAATGCAATTGTCGTTCACGAAGTTCAAATGATTTTATTTGCCTTTGTAATTGGCATCACGTTCCAATAAGAAATAAGATTTGCTTAACGTTTAGCGAACAAATGCAATTTACGTTGATGCTATGAGCATCACACGTTTTTCGTTCTTCATGTTTTCATTTTGATCTCTTGTTTTATTAAACTTGTAATTGAGACAAATTGTAATTTATTTACAACATTCTTAACATCTACTTTTGTAATAGTCATAGTTCCTAAGAATTGTAATATACGTAACACGTTTCTTATATGCATGGACGTTGCTAGCCATGCTCTAGAGCAGCAGCCCGATGATAAAGAGGGTTAATGCTTATCAACAAGTGAATTAATTCATCACTCCCAAGATATGGTAGAGTCAACCAACATGGTGCGGATAAAGATGAGCTAACAACAACTGGATCTACCTCTCAATATGAAGTTAATACTAATGTTACCTGTATGATCTTCAAAATCAGAGTTGTATTCTGGAAGTCGTATTCGAGGGAGAAATGGATCTGTCCGACGTTCTCTGACGGCTCCGAGTTGTCGATATACATGTCCACCAGCGAGATGGATCGGTTCTGCAGGAACGCCATCTGTCAGTCCACAGTGGAAACACTTTAAAGTGATGTCACAATGGACTGCTACGGTTGTTGCTCTCCGTTATTGTGCATCAATCGTTCAATTTATAACGTTTATACTATTGTTAAAGTTATGTGATAATTGCATTTTTATCTGTTCAGTTTTACCTATCATTTCTTAGGAAAAAAACACATCGTAATGCAATCTGTTTATTTACGAAGAAATAAATAGATGTGTGGTAATAATAATAATAAAGTCATTTAATCCATTCAAAAGGAAAACATCATACATTTTATAACATAGTTCACAAAAATAAGGAGAAAAAATGTTACAGACAAAAAAAAAAAGGTAGAAACCAATTTGGAATGGGCAAGCGTGGATGAAAATCATCCTTAATTTTAAGGAAAGGTAAACTTCACGTCTCTGGGTAGAGATCTTTAGAGCTGAGACGAATTATCTAGAAATTGACTAATAGAGTTCGATAGTTCTCGACGATTTATCTTTGGTTATTGAAATCGAATATTTTTATTTATAAATATTAATTAGGTTAATAATATTATTGATTGTTTAGCCATCATTCGGTTGAGTACGATGTTTTATAAAATGACTGCACTTATTTTTTCGTTTATTCGAAATTTAAATATCTTAAACGATTGATGCACAATAACGTACACTATAAAGCAACTACAATTTATTCTCTATGTTTAAAAATATGTTTTAATGCAGATATGTCATAACTATATATTATATTACATAGTAAATATAAAAACTAATGTAGTCTTAAAACTAAATTAAATTATGAGTAATATTTTTCTCATTTGATTAATATTTCAATCCGTTATAAATTTTCGGTTTTATTTAATTAATATTTAGTAAATACAGTTAGCAACACAAATATAAAAGACTACAAATTAATAAATCAATAATTAAAATCGGTCTTTCTTAAGTAAGTTTTTTTAGGTTTTGTCAATAAGTAAACGGTTTTTAAAATATTAATCAAATATCTTTGATTGTATATTTTACGTGGTTAAAATCTTTTTATTTGATTATTTTTTTAAACCTTAATAATATTAAGGTAATCAAACGTGCTTATCACTATCAGTGAATTAAAAAATATATAGATATAAGTATATATAAAAAAATTGACGCAAGCTTGAAATAAATATTTGCCCCTATTTTGAGGTATAATATTATGGACAAAACCTGTCTTAAACCTAAGTAAGTGATATTTAATATATTTACATATTACATGACTTAAAAATCAGTAATTGAAGTCATTAATTGCAGTATCTAAAATATCTTTTTTAGTATAAAAGGCTTATGGCAAAATTTAAAATGAGAATGCTATTTTATTCACCTTTTTTATTCAAAAGTGACACTCTTTAAAGAAAATAAGTATTACAGTAACTTATACATACAAGAGATTTATGAAAAAATAAAATTCTGGAGTGGCACTTTGTGAATTATAAAAAAGGTTAAGTTAGGAGTGTTCTACTTATCTATACTTATCGTGATTTAACTTAAGTTCTACGACTACTTATTTAAAATAAATCTCTATTTAAACTGTACTATTTATATTTTAGCTCTTTCCGATCAATCGTAGAGCTGTAGTAAGATAGTATCTTAACATAAGCTAAAATTAAGTAAATACCTGGAATTATTACATAAGTAAACATAAGTGAAAAAAGCAAACTTAGCTGCGATCAAGCTAATTATATAAATCCGAAGCATTCGCAACTTTACATAATAAAGAAGAAATAATTATTCAAGTGCGAAATAGCGTTAAATAAAGCCTTTGTCTATTTAAATAATTTTCCTCTAGTTTTTCCTTATACAACCTCTTCTACCTACCATTTTTGAAGGAGAAAGCATGGAAAGAGAATCCATAATTTAAAACAGTCCATTAAAATAATAAAAAAAGAACCAAATACACAGATAGACAAAAACATCTATAAAATGTCTACACTACGATAAACATATCCATATTCTACTCTAACACAGGTTTTAAACACATATATTGAAGACGTAAAGTTCTTAACGTTTTACAATTTAGAATGAACAGTTCAACGTGTAAGTTGAAACCAATTTGTTATTTGATGTTGGTCGCACGTCAATTTTGTGTATACGTCGTGAGAATTTAATTTCTCATGTATGCTTATCCCATAAGCCGCAAATATACTATATATATGCAGATTCTGCTCTTGAATATGTATAATTATCACTTTAAACTTAAAAGTGAAACAGATATTTTTACAAATATCAAAATAGTCTATTTCATATTAAACATTATATTTTTGACGTTTCCACACTTGCTATTATAAGTCATAAGTAAAAGTAAGTTTTTTTTTTTAATGAGCGGCTACATGCCGCTCTCTTGTTCCCCTAACACATTTTACGTCAGGGACCTGGGGAGCGGGTGTATCTTTATTTCTTTATTTTTAACTCAAAACATAAATTTACATTAAAATCTTACTTCTACTACTAAAGTAAAAGTAAGTTAGTATGTATGCATTGAATATTTTTTTGTTTTTTTTTAATTTATTTCAACGAAAACATTTTTACATAGTGGTGTTAACACAGCTTGGTGCCATTAAACATACAATGTTTATATTGGCACTGCACAGTTCACATTTATATTAAAAGTTAGTTATAGGATAGTTTTATAGATATTAAACTTAAAAAGAACATTAAAAGACCGAATATAAAGATATACATAGGCAAAGATGTACAAAAAGGCTGAAAGAAGACAAGACTACTAATTAAATTTTTATTTAATTCATCGCGGACGGAGTCAACGGTGACTACTAGTAGTTAAAAAATTGACATTAAAAATAATTAATTTAAAATGAAAAACATAATTAAAAGCAAATTATCAACTCACGCGTGAACCGTACATTACCGTAGACAAAGTAATGAATAGATTTTTATACACGATGCCAGCAAATTATCCTGGCTTGATTGATTCTGACCCGTGTGAGCGAGATGACAATAAATAATTCTAACCCGTGTGAGCAGGATGATGATAAATAATTCAGGAGCAACGGCGCCAATAAACCGTTTGTCTGGAGAAATACTTTTCTCGCGAACCAACCTTGGGCTTGCTAAAATATGTGGTGAATCTAATACTAAAATATATGAACTTTATTTTTATTTTCATGATAAAAACATGGGTCGAAAAATGTGATAGATGTTCAAAGAGAGTATATATTCTACAGAAATCCGCATTGAGAACCGAAAAAGAGTAATTTTTATTGAAAATTGTTTACGATATTTGATACCTACGTCATCGTTGGTGACATATGACGCAGTGGATATTAATATGTATTCAGTATCCTAAAATAACTGGTGTTAAGCTAAAACCGTATCCGAATATTGAATAATTCATAATAACAACCCGACCTCTGGGCGCAAGTCACTTATGAATAGAGCAAGCATCCTACAGCTAACAAAGCTTTAATGTTTATTAGTGTCCGGACGTTAAACCGACCGTTGTAATTTTGGCGTGTGAATTTTTGATTAGTTTGCAAAAACTTTGTATAATCCTTTTGACCTAAATGTTCATAGATACAAAATGGCACTGACTTCTCGACAAAGTTTATAGTATTTTTGTCTAGTAAAATTATATAAATAAAAGATTGACAACATTTTGTAGATGCTTCTTATGTAAATTGGTTGTAGTAAATTGGTACCTTAAATAAGTCGAGCGCCTAACGCATTCTTGCTACAAAAGTACGATCGTGACTTGAGACCGAATTGTATCATAATGTAGCAGGCGCTTTCGATTATATTTCTGTTAAAGTTAATTTCTTTTGAACGACTTCTTTATTGGTGTCTAATGTAATATTAAAGCATTATACAAAATTATATTATGCCTCTATAACTTCTGCCATGGATCTATTAACAAGTTAAGGTATATCAAACTTGTTTATTACTAAAAATATAATTATAACATAGGTTATGTATTGAATTTTCTCCCAGATGTTGCCGTGTTTTATATAAATACATTTTATATGCCGTGATTATGATTCAGGTTAACCCCAAACAATGAAAGGGCAGGTTCACGTACTCTGTTATAAATAATTCATTGACCGTTCTGCAGTATACCATTTCGGCGCATCTGGGATTTCAAATAAATTCACCTACTTCAAGAAAGAAATCCGCTTGATGTGGCTTGTCATGTAAAAAGTCTCATCTAATTGTTATTTCAAATAAGGAATTGTACATTTCAACTTTTTGGACAAAAACAAAAGACGGTTCATTCGAATTTATTCTAAACAATAATTAGGTATAGTCTGATTATGAGTATAAGAAACCTCGCCATATTGCGGGATAATATGGAACTAATTTCTTAGTAAATTACGTCATATAAAAGCATAATTTACAATAATTTACTAGAATTAAGACAATCACACAAAGAAATAAATACAAAGTTGTGAGGATTGAATAAAAAAATGTCGGACTATACACGAGAGTAATGAAAAGCGAAGTCATGCATGAAATTAATAAAATCATAAGGGGTACATTTCGGAGCGCGGGCTTGCTGAAATTTTAATGAGATTGTTATTAAGTGCCAATGTCATTCAAGTGTCAATGACATATCCAATTTAATAAAACGAAATGGAATTATGCCATTGTTGACTAACGGATTTTCATAAGTTTACATACACTGGCTTTCGCTCGCGACTCCGTCTGCGTGGAATTAAAAATTATAAAAAGTAATAAGCCTATATATTCTTCCAGAACATTCTCTAAATCTATGCCAAATTTCACCTAAATCCTTCCAGCCGTTTAGGCAACAAACTCTAACAAACATCCATCCATCTAAACTATCGCATTTAAAATATTAAATTAGTATTAGTAAGATTTAGGTACGTTATACTCTAATATCACGTTCATTATTAAAACCGTAATAAGATGGGCCTTAACTAGGTATCTAATTAAAAAAATGATTATTTCTAAATGGAATTTAGAGCAAACTAGTTCTAAACAAACTTGTAGTTTGGTATGTCTATTACGACATTAATTTTCATGATAACAATAAAGTTCGACGAACATCGGACCTTACTTCGACGGGCAAGCCAAACTTGTTCGACTAAGTTTTTGCTTTAACAAGTTACTTCCGTCCCTAGTTGTCTATTGAGTTCCTTGATAAATAAACTTCGAAAATTTGTCTAAGATAGTTTTTATGAAATATAATTTAACTAGTAAAAAGATGTAATCTAAAACTTTTTTTGAGTAGGTAGTACAATCAGGGCATCTGACGGTGATTAAAAAGTTCTTCGTTTAAACATTTTGTATACATTCTAAACAAGAACCGATAGGGCGCAGGTTTTAAATGTATGAAAAAAGCGGTCAGTGGTAATTTTCTGTTAATTGGTTATACGTAAATAGAGGCGGAGTTTGTCTCGTTGCAACGAACAAAGCAATTTTTGTAAATGTAATAATGCGGATTTTAGCGATTGTACATAATAAAAATTGAGTGGAACTTCATGTCCTGATTCTCATCCGAATTAAATTATTTCAGAATTAACTGCGACAATTGAATAAAGTAACTATATCACCAATAAAATATTAAGGGCCTGTCCCACCACTGGCTGATAGAGGCTCAGATAGCTTTAAATGACGTCACTGTCGGATAAGGGAACAAGATCCGATATTTCCATCATATATTTTGCACGTTGGATTGTTATCAGACAATTTACAATTTTGTAGGACAGCCCCTAAATCAAATTTTAATATTACCTCTGCATTATTCTACGTTCTGTACATAAAGTAGCAATATAGTTAATGAAACAACACATTAGACAATATGACTGGACGTTTTTTCTCCACATAACAAGCAATTTAAAGAGGGTCTGATTGAATCTGACCCTCTCGAGGGCTGCCTATAAATAATTCAGAAGCTGTGGCGTCAATAAGCGCTCAAATTGACGGATATTTCGTGCTATCCTTCTCCAATATATCTATAGTCTAATATTTACTCAAATTCTCCAGTCTTTGATAGAGTTAACAAAAAAAATGACAAAAACTACCAAGAAAGTAACAAAAAAAATTAGGTTAAATGCACATTTTTTGTAACACGATAATTTATATTATCTATACTATTATAATAAAGCGTAAACACACATTTCTTTGTTGCCTAAGATGTCAGCAATTACAACATTTTTTTGAATAATTATTTTTTTTTTACAAAAAGCCCTACACTTGCGTTACGCTTTAGGCTATATATTTTCACGCTATTAAACTTAGTTGGTAAATAAATTGGATAAAAACCCTAATGTGGGAAAGAGACCATAATTTGTTGCCAACATCAAGGAAGCAAGGTATAACACCTTGCTTCCTTGATGTCATGTCATGTCATTTTGACATTTGTAATTGAGAATTTGACAAATGTTAACAATAAAATAGAATTTTTATAATTTCATGCAGATGAAGCCGCACGGGAACAGCTAGTTGTAAATAAAAGGATAGTAATTGCTATTAGTAAATTATCTACATTGCGTACCCGCGACGCCTGTCTAAAACACTATTTAACATGAGTGTCGTTAACAGAATGGACTTTAATAATTCACATGTAGGCCATTTTTTCGACATTACCTAAGTTTGTATACGGTTTGTATTCCGTAATCACCTTTTAATACAGCTATAATCATCAATGCGTTAAGATATTAAACAAGTATAAACGTCCAGTGTAAACGGACCTTTCACATCAGCTCACTATGGCACATGTCCCTACTGAGGGTCTCAGAGCCTACCCAAAATAAGGGGTGTACGTGAAAAGTGAACGGCCCTTATTTAAGTTTAATTTTCACATTTAATGATGTAAGTTTTCGAACTCATTCAATATCGATTTTCCCGTTGAATTAGTTTGTCGCTTAATATAAATAGCCATTTATTAGAAGTCCCATTAAAACTTAGTTAAAGCCGACAAAATTAATGTAAAAAGTAGCCATGCGTTACAGTTTTCGCGGACAAAATTAATGAAATTATTACTCAGGATAGGAGGGATTATACGAAATTCATTTAATTAATCTTATTTTAACATCCTAAAACAATACAGGGTAAGTCTACGTTAAATCCGGGCAGTGGATTAGAGAACATGTGAAAACGGCTTTTTTCAAAGTCGCTTGTCAGAATTATTCTTTAAAAACTTTGAGCATAGTTTTAACCTATGAAGAGTTTAATACTAATATTAGTGGAAAACACAGTAGTTATGTATATTGTGGTACACAAAAGGTACCTTAAGGTAGAGACTGCGGACGTATCGATTTAAATATCCTATTACGCTTATTCTTTAGTTTTATTTTATTTATCTTGAGAATCTTTTATAACGTTAAAAAACATAGTAGCAGCTAAGTGTGGAAACGTATTCAATTAAAGATAAACAATTTAATAAGATTAGGGGATATCTTTTTTTCTTTTTTGGGACTAACAATTTTTATCTGCTTAAATTTTGAATACGGAAGAGTACACAACAATTAAAACGACACAAACATAAACATTCACGTGCTTAAATACATCCTAATTAACGTTTAACTCTCGCTTTACCGTTCCACGACCAACAGGTTGACTAATACAATTCCAACAACAATTACTTCAAATTACGTCCAATAAACACTAAGCAACATTGACCTACATAATTAGATAGAGTAAAAAAAAAACAAATAACACAATCCAATTTCTCTGTTTATACTTACTCTGTAGCATCCTATAAAAATAACTCTTCATTGCGTAACTTTAAAAATCACAAGATAAACTCATATACGTATATCCTCAAATTATACATTCCGATTAAATTAAACGAAACTCGTAAGAACATAAAATACCAACCAATATAACCTGTCAAATTTCTCCGTTTTTATTGGGATGAAATATTCTTGATCCTTGTGAGATTAATGTTTTATACTCACGGAAGGATGTTGCGGATGGTCTTGGCCCTTGACATTTTGCAACTGCTTGTTGTGTGCAGTGGGCGTGCGTTCCCCGGGCGCGGTGGACGCGCTGGCGACTGCACCCGCGCTGCTGCCCGCTGGAGACTTGGCTTGCGGAGAACTGGTAGATGTTGTCCTAATACAAATTATACTATCAACGGCAACTTCCGCCTTTATAATGAAATCTTAAGAAAAATGTTAAAAGATATGTCGGCTAGTATATTCTATACAACGCTTATATCTTCTTGATACTTTTGCTTCTGGCAATTTAAGTTCAGAACTACTATTGTATTGTAGAATTGTAATCCTTTCTCAATTCCTGCTAAATATGTTTCATATAATAGTAGGACATACAATTTCATTGTCCAATATTCACATTAACGTAATTGCGGTATGGGATGAATAATAAAATTTCATGTGACGACTACACGCGTTAGTAATTTATTTTAATGACTAGTAAACGATCACTGAATATTCAAATGTTATAAAGTAGAGGCAGCGTAAAATATCAAACTAGTAAACTCAACAGTACTATTATTATAATCTGTCTAATAATCGATGTATTTTTGCTTGATAGTAAAGTGATTTTATTCAATTAAGGGCAAATAAAGAGATATTATAGATTAGATTTATCTAAGATGTTCCAGCTTGAAAAAAAAATTAATTGTTTTAGAAATAAACTGATATAATGGAACAGGTTTATTATGTTTAAAGCGATAAATAAGTTTTTTGTATTATCTAGGTTATGTCTAGTGAATTTGTTAACTGGCAAAGTTTGTAACCGATCAGTAACATATCGATTTGAAGAACATTGCATACTTACTCGAGTTGCGCTCTGCATTTCCAACGGCGACCGCACATGGAACAGAACAATTTTTAATTAGTCAAAGGTATTTTCAATCTACATGTTTGCGTTTAAATAAAACAGAACGTGTAGTTTCCGTTTTATTACGGATACACTGCGGCGGATTTTTTAATTGGTCTCGAGTGTGGAAGCGGGTAAAGAATCTAGTATTGCTTTCGAAGGGTATGCAAACGAATTCTCTATTCGTGAAAACAATGTCAAATAAATATATGTTCATGTTTTGCTAGTTACATTTATTACATATCAAATTTTGTCTAAAACGATATGAATCTACTTCAGTAATCTTTTATTATGTATATTTTTTCAAAATACAATATTTAAAATATTTTGGTAACGAAATTATTACGATATTTTATTAAAAAACGCAAAAGAAAAAGGACTTGACAAGTGAAGCACTCGACCAAGTATCAACTCGTCTTTATCCGAGTATAGAATTACAATCCCTCTTGACCTGAATATTCAACTGTATTCAAACCGTAGCGTTCAGAATGACACACATTCATTCATTCGAATAACTGATATACGTATGTACTTTGACATAATTATAATACAAGTTTGTTCAAGAATTTTTCTTTAGTCTTTTTTTATAATATAAGGTGGCAAACAAGCAAGCGGCTACCTGAATCCATCGAAATGGAAAGCGACGGCTGCCCAGAAACATCCGCAATTTCTGATACGTTGCCTACCCTTAATTGACGAAGGAGGAGACGCATATCAAGAGGACATATCTCCTTTCTATACGTCTCCTCCACCGTCAAATCCACTTTTCCTTCCCATCCTCCCCTCTTAAGGAAAGGCTGGAAAGGGAAAGGGACTAAACTTAGGCCTCCGGCACCACACTTATTCCGATAACCACACTTCACGCCTGTTTTCTGTGTGGTCGTGGTATTGCTGGGGGCGAGCCGGCCCATTCGTGCGAAGATGTTAAAGCGGGCTCTACCACTGGCAAAGTCTAGTTTGCAATAAGCCTTAGTTATGTGTTAGTGTACATTTAAAGGTCCTAAAACAATACAGGTATTCATCTTATAGTTTATTGCCGAATTTACCTGAATCGAACATTTTTAAAATATAAACAAACGTAATTTTTTTTTCAAGTTATAGTCCAATCAAATTAAATAACTCATCGTGTAAATATTGACTTGGAAAGTAAGGGCTATTCAGAAGTGCTTTCGTTTGTGTCGAACATGTCAAAGCTCTTTGTTTCGCAGTAGAGACTTGCAAAAGTGCAGCTTCAGAGAAACGGCCAATTTGTTTCAAGTTTTTGATCTCGACTTTGCTTTGGAATAGAAAACTGGGCACTACTTATAGATATGTGTTGTATATGTAATTTTTTCTGTATATAATGTATACTAATGGAAAGGTTATCAATAACTGAAGATATGTATCGTGTAAAGAAATGTTACAACATTTCACATGCTCGTTGCTTCCAAGGCAAATGGCAAATATGCTCCCATTGTGACACACTGACCGTATAAATCTCATGTAACATGTTACGTTACACCCAGTAACGGCGTTCATAACTTGTACAATATAGATACTGGTAATTATTTGCTAAAGTTGTGTTTAATAAATATTTATAACTAGCTGTTGCTTGCGACTTCGAGCGTGTGAAATTAAGAAATACAGCCTATGTTACTTACAGATAAATTGTCTTTCTAAGGTTGAAAGAATTTTTAAAATCGGTCCAGTAGTTTTTGAGATATTACAATAAATACAAAATTACAAATCTTTCCCCTTTATAATATTAGTAAAGATGACAGTTCATTTTATTAAATTAACAAAACAACTAAGTTATAGTTCTATCACCGTATGTTTCAGATATTTTTATTTTTCACTATGTTAGAAACATTTTATACGCAAAAATAAAAGTACAGTAATTTTAAAAACAATATACTAAGAAATACTGTCAAGGAAAATGTTTAAGTTATTCTAGTTGTGTTATTGTAGTAGAAAATGTATTGTAGTATGAAATAGCCCGTGGGACATAGAAAATATTTTACACACTGCATTTCATTAGAACTAGCGCTATAAGTTGCAAGATTAAATTCTTTATATTGTCAACACATAGTTGATTAAGAATAATAATAGTTAGGGCCTGTCCTACCACTGGCTGATAGAGGCTAGACATCTTATAAATGACGTCACTGTCATATAAGGGAACAAAATCCGATATTTCCATCACTTATTTTACACGTTGGATTGTTTTTAGACAATTTAAAATTTAGGACAGGCCCTTAATATCATAAAATACACACTCACGGTCCTTGGGGGAAATGTATATGTCGGCAGTATCGAGTAATATAATTCCAGTAATAAGCCCGTATCACACTCATTTAGTAACTCCTTAATGTATCACAAACAATCAACTAACAATTTGTCGCCATTTGGCAATGATTAAATAGGATTTAAATTATATCGGCGATCCTTCGCTAACGTGCAACCTTCATGACGCTTTAAGGTATAGTGCCTCACAAGATGCACTTTTGACTTTTGTCAGAGTGACATAGACTATGCAATCCTGTCAAAGAATCGATTCTAATCGTACTCGGTCGATTATTACTCTTGACATACATCTGCGCGAAACGATTTAAGTTAATTTCAAAGAATAATTTTGAGTGCTGCATATATTTGAAGTTGTTTTGTATTGGTATTGTAATTTTTGAGCGGTCAACCTTGAATTCGCAGTTGTTCTTTACCTATTTAAGTAAACAATTAACATAATATGACGTAATTAAAGTGATTTAAAACAAATGACAGAAGTTAGTAGTGAGTTTTCTTTGTTTCATATCTGTACAAAAATATATTGTTTTCTCTATGTATATGAAGAAATTGGGACGAATGATCAATGTATTTGTGGATGTATAGAAAGTAGTGAAAACCTACGGTCATTTACCGTTGATTATTTGTGCGTTAGCTTTTGCGGTATTAGTTCTTTTAAAGTGCTCTTAAGCCTTACTCGTGTTTCACTCATTTATTATTTTATTACCCGCCCACAGTACTGCATTAACTTGAGTGCTCTCATCTTAGTGGCCTATGATAGAGTTTGGTACAGAAAACAAGATTAAAAATAAACATCACTATGTTAAAACTATATAAAATAGCTATGTACAATATAAAAGGCGAAACGCTATATTATTTTTACATTATATAATATTTTCGCAAAAATAAAACTTTTCGGTTGTGAATGATTAAAAGTACCACTTGAATGGAAAAATAATTGCCTTCAAGAGTCTTCGTAAAAGATATCAAGTGCAATGAAACGCAATACCGTAAATTTTAGGAAAATAAACTAGTTTTCCTATAGAGATTACACAAATATATTGTCCCAATTGGTAATTAATCATTCCCTGTAAAGCAACTTTTGCACAAAAATGTAGTAAATACTAAATTAAGAATATATATACAGTAATTTTAAATACGTTTGTTTAAAAGATTTACGGTCAATCATCATCAACTTGCCCACGTCCCTATGAAGGGTCGGCTCAGTATTGCTGCTTCCATACATTTCTACCAGCCGTCATATCTGAATCAACTCCCTTCTTAAGCATATCTTCTTTCACACATTCTTCGGTCTACCTAACCTTTGTCTATTAAGACTTACGATCAATATTCGACTTTAGGAGCAGATTAAGGCAATATTGTTCTGAATGAGAATTTGGTGCCGGAGGCCTAATTTTAGTCCGTTTCCCTTTATATCCCTTTTGTTATAAGGAGAGAATGGGTAGAGGAAGTGGATTTGACGGTGGAGGAGATGCATAGGAAGGGGAAATATCCTATTTATGTGCGTCTCGTAATCTCGTCGTCGGATAAGGGTTGGCAACGCATCTGCAATTGCGGATTCAGGTGGCCGCTTGCTCGTTTGCCACCTTATGTTGTAGAAAAAGTCATTTTGTTTAATCTGTATCCGATTGCTGTAACTAATTCTTATACAAAAAAGGTTTAGTTGAAAGGAAATTAATGAAGGTACATAGAAAAAACATTGTTAAAATATGTAAATAATTTTATATTGAGGATGTTTATAAAATCCTTGAGGTAAAATTATATAAGCGTGTTCCTATAATTAAAACGAGATGGGGAAAGTTTTTAGTTACCAACGCGCTCGACGTTAAAGCAAGTAACATTTTGCTTTGCCGAGCACCACTCAACCTTGCATTATATTAAATTTCCGAACACTATCAGATATCCTTATTAGTAATTTTTGTTTTGATCTGATGTAACATAGATGCTTGCAACAATAGAAACCTACTGTAATAGAAACATGCATTCAAGAAACTGCTAAAGACAAGATTCAAATGGACACGGTAGTTGTCTTTAACAGAAAATGAAAACCGACTTCAAGACTAAAAATCCGTTTTTCACTCAAAACTCAAAAAATACTAGATAGTTTGAAAAAGTGGGACCAAATAGCATCTATTCCGTATCAAATAAAAAATAATCGTGTAAATCCGATCGTAAATTGAATTGAATGTACAAACATAATACCAATCGATATGAGAACCTTTTCCTTTATTTTTAACTAGCTTTCGCCCGCGACTCCGTCCGCGTGGAATTAAAACAAAAGTAAGTAGCCTAGTGTCCTTCCAGAATATCCTCTACATCTATATCAAATTTCATATAAATCCGTTAAGCCGTTTAGGCTACAAACTCTAAGAAACATACATCCATCCATCTAAACTTTCGCATTTATAATATTAGTATGAAGTATGAGTATAATAGACTATCTTCGTATTATTAAAGTGAAGCTTAGGTTGCTTGATACTAGATATAAAAAAAAAGTTTATAGAATTCCAGTGCGTTGGGTTGTCATTACAAAAATATAACCATGGCCGTTAATTTCATTTAAAAGCTTTCACATGCCAACACTGGCAGGTTTATTGCGACGCTATATCGAGTGTGAAGTGCAAATATCTGTACCGAACCTCAAATGACACTGGAAAAAAGTTTAAATGAACGTAAAAGAGAAACTTTCTTCTCTAAAATCTTGTAAATAACAGATGTAATTGGCTAAATGTTTTTAATAATTCCCATCTAAGTCTATACTAATATAATAAAACGCATACACACATTACTTTGTGGCGTAGGATGTCAGCAATCACACCATATTTTTGAATTAATCTTTCTTTAATAAAAAGCCCTACACTTACGACACGCTTTAAGCTATACATTTTCACGCTATTAATAGGGGTTAAATAAAAAAAAACCTTCACGTGGGTAAAGGTCCATATACTACAAGCTGCCAACATCAAGGAAGTAATGTCATTTGTGCGTTTGAATTTTGACTTTTATAATTGGCAATTTGACAAATGTAAACAATAAAATAGTTTTTTTATAATTTTGTGCGGATGAAGCCGCACATGAACGGCTAGTTATATGATAAAAGTACACTGGAAATAAATTTCACCACTCGCTATGAACCAGGCTTTGAGTATCAAATTGCTACAGTAACTTGAGATATTTTTACATTGCCGGTTCTAGTTGTGTCGTTATTTTCCGCTTAAGTACTACTTTCCTCGCAGTCGGCAGACTTGCCGACAAAACTAGACATTTTAAAAGTAACAACACTATCAAGCATTTTTTTGCCTGTGATTTCTTTTGTGTGGAATTAAAAAAAAACAGAGGTAAGTAGTCTTAGTATTTCTTTATACTGTGCTCTATATTCATGCCTTTCATAAAGATCCTTTCAGCAATTTAGACGGCAAATTCTAACAAACAGCCATCTATCATAAGCATTTCCATTTATAACATTAGTAAAGAGTATGATTCAAAATATAATGTAGTATTTTTACAAATATAGTACCCAATAAAACGTACGAAATTCTTATCAAGTCCAGTTTTAAGTATACATCCAGGGTTGTCACCAAGACTTTTCATTACGGAGTGACATCCCTAAGTTTACACAGTGTAGCCCTTCCATAATCATTGTGGAAACAAGCCATTGTTATACCAACAATAAGAAGTATCTTACTTTCACGCCATTGTGTAAATGGCCAACGTTACAATAGAAAAAGACGCAAAGAAGGAAGACGCAGAGTTCCGGTGTTTTATTTTTTTGGTATGAAATGTGAATCAATTCCAATTTAATATTCAGTCGTAATAAGTAGTAATAATATTATACAAACTAATAAAACCTTTTTTTCTGAAAATGTAAGGATGAATTAAAAATATCCGTTTGAAAGTCGGTTAAAAATAAGAATTTTTCGTGTATTCAAAAATTTTATAAGCTTTGAAAGCAATTTGCTATAGAAATGTTCATATCTATAGCAAATTGAACATTTGTTTCATAATTCAATCAAAAACAAATGAACATTTGTTTCCTAATTGATAACACTTATATATGTTATGTTTATTAACAACGCGCTAAATGTAGCCACTTAGCGCGTTTCTACTTTAAATTGTATCCTAAGAAATAAAAACTAAAATTCTTCACATAATACGCTTAAGTTTTTTACGTGAAATAACTTTGACGTAATCAATGTAATATTTCATGAAAGTTGTCACCTGAGCCTCTGATTCCAAGCGTCCATTTCACTTTCCTTATAACACGCTGTCATACAAAATATTAGGGTGACGTGACATATGACGTCGCGTGACTGCGTGCCGTAATAAATTTCTAGCGTAGTGATGCCTTAGAGAGTTATCGATAAAAAAATATTTTGAATGTCATCCAGATGGCGAGAAGTTATTCTAATATATGTTATCAATTTTTTGTATGCTGGTTCCAATACAAATTAATCGCTTATTTTAAAAAGCTGTAATGTGAATGCAGTTGTTTCATGACTACGATGCTATCTACTCCGTTTTCAGATATATTTTAATTTGGTAGTCAAAAACTATTTTTATATTATTCAAATTCTTATTTTCCTGATTATTTTTTTTTTACTTCGATATTCGCGCTTTATTCTCTTTTGGTCAATAATGACAATAATTCGAAACTTGGAAAATACTTTTATCGATATCGATAAACTTTAGTATTGACGACCATCTCTAGTAGGGTTTCCGCACCCGGTTTTAATATTAAAGGAGCTGTACAAAAAAAATTTACCGAGGAAAACCCTAATGATTCCCGCCTTGTAAAGTACTTCTACACCACAATAAGTGTAAAATGCTCATATTAAATGGGGTGTTTTTGAAAATGGACAGTTACGAATAGAATTGCTTTATTTCTTACAATAACAGTTTTTTTTGAATAACTAAATGTTAAAGTTTTCTATTCATCAATACAATAATTTAAATTTTCAATTTTCATTAATATTCTTTTAGAGCGGCCCCACACCTTTGACTAAACTATCGAGTAGTGTGCACACTTCATATAAGCTTATAAATATCAAAGCGAGACTAAAAAGTTGTGTGACAGTTTAGTTCAGTTGTGTGCAGGCCCATACAGTTTCTTTCTATTCTAAAGAACGCCGTATCTCCATAATAAATACTGACCCCACGTTTTCCTTACGATTTTCAGGTACAAAATTTAATTAACACAAACAATACTTGGCTATAATATAAATCGTTATTATTAAAATCACCCTGGAGAGTACTAAATATAACAGAATAATATTGCCTCTTAAATCTCTTTATAATTTATGTTTATTACTTTATATTTTTAGCAAAAAAATATAGGTTAATGAAATAACGAGGTGTAATCCACTTTATTTTATTATACAAAGAGGCCAGATATTAAATGAGACAGCTATTTATTAAAAAAAACAGTAATTGGAATATTCTTCGTTTCAAATCGCTTTTAATATTTGGCTTCTATTTCTATATCATTAATGTTTATACAACTGTTACAAAATGACAAGAGTAATTGCGATAAAACTTGGGATTATAATAGTTGTAAAGGAAATTATTTATTTATTAAGAATACTGACAACATTATGGATTCAGGTTTGAATTGTGTTGTGTTTAGTTGTTAAATAGGAAATGGGAACATTTTTTAGAGTGTTTAGTCGTTAATTTAAATTCAAACATCTACCAATTCTATCTCTAGTTAGGACTTTGAATGTCTTTGACATACATCTCTTGTTTGATGATACTTTGAAGTCGAATATTGCTTAGTGCGTTTGACAGTAGATATGTACGTGTTCGTATGTGGTCAATGTACAAAGGAGAAATGTGACAAATCAAACCAATAATTGTTTCCAACATGTCAAAGGGCCAATTTTACATTAACAAAATCATACTAACATTATAAACGCGACAGTATTTTAGTTAGTGTGTTTTCTAATACCACGCGGACAAAGTCGCGGGCAACATTTAGTTATAAAATAATGTAAAACATATTTTATTATGTAAAATTAATATGATTTAATCACATTTACTTTTAGTTCAAATTCTATATAGAATTTTGAAGAAATTCTTTCAAGTTAGACTTTTTCAACAAGTCAGAAAACCGTTACAATAGTTAACAGGCTTTGAAAGAAACATGTACAAGTAATTTACTGCCCGAGTTGAATTGAAAAGGCCATTTACGCCGAGTCCGTGTAAAGGCAATGCATTCGATGGATTTCTAGTTTACTTCCTGTCATTCGCATGAACGACTTAATTTTACATTATAATGGGAAATATTATGAAACGAGATATGGCATAATTATCTTAATAAGGGCCTGTCCCACTAAGTCGTAAATTGTCTGATAACACTCTAACGTGTAAAATATGTGATGAAAATATCGGAATTTGTTACCTTATCTGAAAGTGACGTCATTTTTAAGCTAGCTGAGTCTCATCAGCCATTGACGAGACAGGCCCTAAATCTTATATGGATGGATGTTTGTTATTGTGTCTCCAGAACGGCTGAACTGATTAAGGATAGCAATTTTAAGCCTTCAATCTTAAGCCCTATATTATTTGCTATTTACACAGCAGACCTAAAGAATAAAAGCCTAAAGAAATAAAGCCTAATTTCAGTCCCTTTCTCTTTACCACCCTTTTCTTATAAGGA
>NW_013527137.1:9422340-9441816 GCF_000836215.1 Papilio polytes
CTAATCTAATATTTAAACATAACAAATATAAATTAAGGTAGAATAAATTAAGACAATTGTAATACATAATTTAAAACTATTTAACCTTTACATATTTCGATGCATCTTTGTATTTTGCTTGTACTGTAACTTTCAGCAGATACTCACAGCAACTGGCCGCACTGCCCTGCCGTAATACAGTTTTTATACTAGTACGGAGGGTAGCTGAACAATTTGCTAATAAGCAAACTAGCCTACAGATTTGTTTACATACTTATTTAAGTACTTTACTGTTTTTTGTTTATTTTAGTTTATGTTTAGTGTGTAAAAAAAAAATGTAAATTAGGTTAAGTTTGTGGTAATTTTCTTAAAATAAATATTTTTTTCATTTTTCATTTTTCATTCAAACTTTCGCATTTATAATATTAGTAAGAAGTAAGACTTAGTTTTTAATGCAATAAATAAAGGACCTTCTTTTAACATTGACGTTCAAAATAAAATAATATTTAATTCAGGAATAGGTGCTGCGTTGTTCAAGCTGTCTATAATGAAATGAAACGAACAATAAAGACCGCGTTACGGCGAAAGTGGCTTTAAAAGGTTCGCCTTAAGCGAGTTAATTCAATATTAAGTTTACAATTTCAGTGACTTAAAGAATCTTTTGTTTTGTTATAACTTTCAAAGAAATGTCTTAATGATGCGGAATTACTTTTACTTAATTTAATCGCAGAAGTGTAGATAGGTATAGATAATATTGGTTCACAACATTCGATTATACATGTAGTTTAAATTTCCCGGCCCGCGTTATTGCGGGTAACCGGTCGCATTTTTATTCTCCCGCAGAAGAGGGTAGATTCAAATCTTCGGTTCGGTCGGGCGCGGGCGGAGAGATGTGCGGTAAGAAGAGTCACGTGCAAGCGGTCAAGCTAATCGGTCGGTTATAAAAGTGCGAGTATAAAAATCATTAGAAGTGGTTGCTTATGCGACATTGCAAAAGATAAAGGCTGTGTTATTTTTGTTAGCAAACGGAGTCGCTTAGAATTTCGTTTTCGCGTTTGGAACAATAATGTTGCGTATGGGTATATTTACAGGCAGCATCGCTTGCGCCTATAGACTTGACAGAACTAGACGTGACTCGATTGACACCAACAGGGAGCAGTAACTAAAGCGGGCATCTAGTAGGTAAGTACATATCCACCATCATTCCCTAGTTTACAATATTATGTGCATGCGTAGTCTAAGGGTAAGTTGCCACGGCACCCAAACCCGACGTGTTCTGCCAAGTTTAATTGCACTTTTGATTGTAATAAAAATTTTTTGTTTGTTATTACTGTGCAAAATCTTTAAGTGTTGTTTTGCAAGAAATTGTTGTTTGTTAGTTTATGAAAATAAAGTAAACTTTGCATGAAATTCAGAGCGTCGCAATATTCTGTTCTTTTTAGAGCAACGTGAAAACTGTAGTTTCCAAGCATTGAATTGTCACGTTCAAATTTTATTAAATTGCCAGTTTATTTCTAAAACATGTGAAGAATGTTGATTGAATTGTACATTATTTTTTTACTAAGAGAATTAACTAACCTATCTATTATATTTATACTCATAATAGATAACATTTTAGTAGTTTTATTTTCATAACACTGATGTTTTTGAATGAAAATAGGTTACGTGTTAAAAAAATAAACCAACATTTAACTGTAAATCTACGTATGAATTAAATCACGCTACATTTCTTTTTTATTAACAATAATTTCAGCGTCATATATCATTCAGTTACATGATGCTTTAATTAACCATATGAAAGGTTCGCGTCGAGTGGCCATTAGAGCCAATTGTGCGCTGCGGGAGAAGGTAAGAGTTACATACGAGGTGCTCTTCATAATCTCTTTATTTTATGCCACTGAATTTATACTGAAAATTTTAATTAATAATTTGAATTATTTCAACAGAAATCGACCACTCTTACTCTCAATTAATAATCTTGCTCTTACTTCTTTCTGATAATATATAATTCGAAAGATTAGATGGATGGTTGTTTGTTAGAGTTTATACCTTAAATGCTGCATGGATCTTGATGATTTAGCTAAAAGACTTTTTGTTAAATTCCGCGCGGACAGAGTCGCGGGCGAAAGTTTATTAAATAAAAAAGTCGGGTTTCCTTATGATTATTACTTTAATGTTATTTTACAACATTTCTCATGTAACTTAGAATAATATGAACCTCACAGTCACTTGTTAGCACTTTTTATTCAAGTACTTAAGTTTATTTGTGCAAGATTTAATGTTCCTTGCTTTATCACTGTTAAAGAATTTACAAGAAACATCTTGTAGATAAAAAGAATGACGCAGTTCGTGCGACATAAAAACGAATGTACTTTTGCTTTAGTCTCAGTAACTATCAATTTGTCTGAGCTTTAAGGAGCTTTTAAAGAAGCGTCAAGCTTTGCAAACTTTATCTGTGTCCAAAAGGACATTAATTATACTTATAATACTGGTTTAGTTTTCTTTTACGACGAAATATAAAAGTGGAAAAAATATCGTAGATCATTTGTCAAACACAATGAAAACCTTTTCATAATGTCGACAACGGAATTCGTTCGGAGATTTTCTCTTGGATAAAAATATGTTGGTATTTTTTATGATGAATTAATTTATATACTTAAGCGGTAAGTGCTTGGACTAAATTTTAAATTTTAGAATTTTTAGTATAGGAAAAAATAAACAAAAAAAAATGGACCTACCTGCAAACACAAACTTTCAGATAAAAAAAAATTTCAAAACCGGTCTACCAGGTGCAGCATTACACCGTAACACATAAAAACATACAGACGAATTGAGTACCTCCTTATTTTGGGAAGATGGTTAAAACAGTAGGTTAAAGCATAAGACACTATCTCAGTTTGGTGAAAAAAAGGTCTTTTACATTAACAAATATGTTTAAAAAAAGTTGAACATGTAACCAATCAAATTACGAAAAAAAAATTAATGCTACAATTCGTTAACGTAATAACTGATAGTTATTTAAAAGAGGAGTTACAACAAATGTATAAAAAGTATGTAATGTAGTAAAAAAAAATCTAAAAAGCATGAATAGCTTTTGTATTGTAATAAAAAGTGGAAAATTAATGAATTCACCGTACTAAACGCGTGACGCGAAACAAGCTTTGTCACTAAACCTGTTTAATTACAACGGCTTTAGCACCATCACTACACACGTTAATTAATCTTAAAACAAAAAGGACATATTCCTATGAAATGACAGCTATTCAACGGGGTTTTTGCATCTTTTGTTGTTAGATTTTAAAAGAAAATAGATGAAAATGTTAGGGAAGATTTAGAATACAGACATAAAAAAACAATAATCACTTCAAGGTCGCAAAGGATTTTGAATATTATGCCGAAAAGTCACGTCTGTTCTGTATTGGAACGCTTACTCTATGTGTGTTTTTGTATAGGACATTTATTCCTGTGTTTTTTTCTTTATTTCATATGGTGTATTGATATTATTTTTTTCTGTCAGTGTTAATATATCCTTAACTAAATGTCTTAACATGGGAATCTACTGAACTAATTTTCATTTCATCTTTTTTTTAATGTGAGAAGAATGCCTACGCATTGAGCAGAATATGTCATATTTGCGACTCAAAATCTCAGAATGGCTCTAACGCGCGTGTTGGCATTTGCCTATTAGCCTTGGCTAAGATAGTGATGTATTATCTAACTATACTATTATAAAGAGGAATAAATTGTACTTTTGAATGTATTGTAAAAAACATTAAAAACAACTGAGTCGATTTCAAAAATTCTTTAACCATTAAAACTAGTGACTTATAAAAGGTAACTATGTTTTTAAAAAAATACTAATATTCTTAATTTGATTAAAAAATACAGTTAGGTGTTCTACTAGACTTCTTTTCTAACAAAACACACGAAATGTCTGGCTAATGTAACGAGAATCCTAGACTTAGGAATGAAAGAGCAAACCATTGTTCCAAAGTCTCCCTTTATTCATTAGGAAAGTGTTCGTGAAAAAAGGCAACGTGTATCTTTGGGAATAAAGATAGAAAAAATGCTTCTATCAAACCTAGACGGGTTGTCGACCAGCACCACTCATACGAAAATAAAATTTTACATTTAAACGATTTTCCTACAAGATAAAACAAAATACAACGGACAAGAGCATTTTTCAGAAGAAATATCAATCTTATTTAAGCTGAAATTTCTCTTTAACGCAATTGATCGTAAATTTGTTTGCGAGCTTAGTGTTGCCGTAAACAACATGTTTTCAATGTTTGAGGGCGCTCAAAGTGGAAATGTATAGAGTATATGGGCAAGATTTCTGTTTAAATTTGGAATTACGGATAATTCTGATTTAATTTTCAGCCAGAAACCTATTTACTTATGTTATGTTAAAAAAGGTACCTAAATGTCTAAAAGACAATCGATGTTCGCTATGTTTCCTAAAAAAAATTAGTTCAGTGTTATTCATATTCTTTCTATCAAAGATGTAATTCATAATATTTACTAATATATGCTCATTTTGATTAAGATGGAAAGATAGGAAAATTTTAACACTCATCAATCGTTCGTTTGGATTATACCCAACCGTCACCCCGCTCTGTTCTCTCGTGGGCCCAGATGAGAACAAAAAGTTTCACACGTGGCACCTTTTGCGACGAGGGGACAGTTGGTGCTTATTTTCTTAACGGTTCCATCTGTCACTTTTTTGGCGATAGTGATAGTAAAACGGATGAAACTCTTTATCTCATCTGTACCCGCGTGGGGATATGGCGGGGTGACAGTTGGGAATAATCAGTTCGTTTAAACCTCAAGAGACTTTTAAAGATTAAAAGTAGAGATAACCTCTAATGGCTTTTTAATGATAAAGACTAGGTGCTAAAATATGCGTTATTTAAAATTCATTTTTAACCGACTTTCTAAAAGGAAGATCAAGATTTACCTATTTGCAATGCGAGCTTGGTTTATTAAACCGAGTTCTTTTTTAGATTCATTTGATTATTTTGAATACAGAATATAGAGAAATAACTTATCATATACTAGCTTCTTTAAAGTTCATTCTCGCAATGTTAAGATAAAATAGTAGCATATAATATGTCCGTCTATATCAGCTACCCTTCAGCGAAAGTCCGGTCGAAATTGGCCCTGTCGTTTCAGAGGTTACCCGGAACAAACGCGGCTTGCGGACAGACAGACAGATAGACAATAAATATTTAATTTCGATTTTCGTTATTAGCAAATACGTGGTCTTCCCGAAATTTGAAATTTTTATTTGACATTACAAACAGACACTCCAAGAATGTATTTGTTCTATTTCGAAGCGTTTAAAATAATGCAGATAAATAAAGCCAGTTTTATGGTTACTCAACTTCGTTCCCTTATTTTGCAAGAACCGTAATGTTTAATATTAGATCTATAAAACACCAAAATGTGCCGACGGGATTTTTATTTAGCGAATTTGTTTTTATGATTCTTTTATGAATCTAAAAAAATCTTTAGACATTGACATGATCATTTTTAGACATTTTTTCCTGCGTAGTTATAATAATGTAACAATTACTTAACTATTAAATTTACTACGATAGGAAAATGCTTACAAATATTTTACAAAATTTACTTAAACTGCGTTAGTAAGTTTCGTATCGTACTAATATTATAAATACGAAAGTTTAGATAGATGGATGTTTGTTAGAGTTTGTAGCCTAAACGACTGAACGGATTTTGATGAAATTTGGTATGGATATAGAGGATAGTCTAGAAGAACACATAGGCTACTCATTTTGTTTTTTTTTTCAATTCCACGCAGACGGAGTCGCGGGTGAAAGCTAGTGAAAAATAAAGATGACAGTGTAAAATGCAGACATTTTTCAACATCCTTAACAAAATGCGTACATTCTAAGTTTGGGAGGTATATTTTAAAAGTATATTCAAGAGAATTAATGTTTCTTCAGAAATCCGGTTGTTCCGCAAAATGTGTTACATTACTCCGCTACGTGGTTACATACAAATGCTCATATTTTTTAGTTACATATATCTTTTGTACAACATTGTAATCAATTGCGAAGTTACAATGTTTACGTTTAGATTATTCTTAAGGAATTGATACAATCTTTATACTTTAATTAATAAAAATTAACGAACTGATATCAAAAATTTTAAACCTTATTTTATTAATGCGTATCATAAAACTTCAATTACCGCATCAATGAGCGCCATAATTAATTAAAAATAAATTCAATTCGCTAGCAGATAGCGAGGATATTTTTCTAGGAAACTTTTAGCAATCCAGTTTTATAGAATTGGATTTAACGCAGGATAATTAAATGGAAATGGGACTGCTCGTTAGTATTGACTTTTATATAGTTTGAATACAAGAGGAACTCCTTCGTTTAAGTATTGGAGTTGAGGTCAGTCTTAATTACTAGTTACTATAAAAAAATACGTTGAACGCCAACTTAAATTTGCAACTATTTGTTCGAAAATCGTTTGAGTTCGGAAATAATTTTGGAAGACTAGCTTTGGCCCGCGACTCCGTTCGCGTGGAATTAAAGAAAACAAAAGTGAGACTATCCTCTACATCTATACCAAATTTCAACGAATTCCGTCTAGCCGTTTAGGCTACAAACTCTAAAAAACATCCATCCATCTATGTAACCATGCACCTAAACTTTCACATTTATAATATTACTATGAGTAGTATGATTATTATGAAGTATGATTACAGGAAAAAACTTCGTAAAAAAATAGCTTTGTCTACTAAATTATTTTGCCCAATAAGTACATCATTCAATATTAAGTAGTTAACTTTCTTCATATTTTAGTACTGGTAAAATGTAATGTGTAATTGTAAAAAATATATGATATGAGCAATTGCATAGAGCCGTTTCTATAGACTACATTTATTACGATTTGTTGATTCTATATTAGGTACTTGCTTTTGGTCACGACTTCGTTCGTGCTAAGAAGTAATTAACAAACTTAGCCTATGTTACTCGGTGATATAATTTTCCAATGGAGAAAGATTTTTTTAAAGCGATCCAGTATTTATTTATATTATTTTATACGAATAAAATAATAAAAATAACGATACATACAATAATACAATTGGTATCGATTAAATTTACTAGGATTAGTCCAACTAAAGAACTCCAACACTTCAAGTTCTTAATAATAGACGAGCTGTTGCCCGCGACTTCGTACGTGTGGTATTAGAAAACATACGAACTATGTAAATAACAAAAAGCTACGTATCCCTCGGGAACCGGACATTTCTCGGGGATGAACCTCATCCCATGTGTACTCCACACTTTGTTTTATATCTGTGCCGAATTTCAAAAGGATATGTTGAACCGTTGCAGAATGATCGAGTAAACATTAAAAAAGTAAATTAATGAATCCCACGGGAACCGTAACTATTACCGAGATAAAAAGTGGCCTATGTGTTCTTCCAGGCTATGCTCTAAACCTGTGCCAAATTTCATGGAGATCTGTTCAGCCGTTTAGGCTACAAACGCTAACAAACATCCATCCATCTAAACTTTCGCATTTATAATATTAGTGAGATAGTAAGATTAGTAAGATTTAAGAGTTACAACAAAAGTAATAAAGCCAACGTAATAAAAACCTAAACTTGTTAACAGAGCAGAGCATTAAAACTAAATTCTACTTTCGTTTAAGTCCAGTGTAATTAGTATTAATGTAAATTCAACCATTACGCTTGTCTAATAAGTCATTAAAAGTTTTATTACCAAATCTACGAGATTATTTGCTCAGTGACAGAAGTGGTAATGACATTGCCTCTATTGTTCTTTTTATTTCATCTTTAGAAAAAGTTTATAACTTTTATGCCATAATACAAGCCGTTGCTCTCGACTTCGTCTGCGTAAAATCGCAAAATAAAATAAATATATACTGTAATAAAAAAATAAAGAATTTTAAAAATCGGCACAGCAATTTTTACGTGAATCAAATACATACAAAAATACAAATATTTCCTGTTTATAAAATTAGTATAGATTGTGATTTTGAAAAGGAAGTAATGACTAAGAAACATCCGGAAGTGAAGTTTCGCCAGGGTCCAACAATTTTTTGTTTGGCATAGGACAGGGAGATATTCTCTTAGCTGACAGCCTACCTCCAGTAAAGGAGAGGCATTAGAAGAAGTAGTGTACGTACGCCGGTGACAATATGGCTAGCGAGATAAATTCTGTCACAAATTAAACCAAAGGCCTTGAGACACATTTTGACGTTGACATTGACAGCTGTCATAATTTAGTTTGACTCATGCCCGAGTCAGATATCATTTTTAAACATTAACTGTTTTTTTTTTGTCTTTTCCTAGCGTTAGCCTGTTAGACGATTTTGATAAATAATAAAAGTTTTTAAACAACTTTATTCCCTTCTCCACAATAATATTTATGTCTTCAAAAATGTTTGCTCGATTTCCTTAAAAAGGGGTACAAAGTTTTCGCTTCACATATTTTATTATACGCATGAGTAAAACATAAATATGAATTTCCTGTACAATTTCCAACTACCTTCAATACGGATCTCAAATGTATTGCGACACTACAGTAACTCCGTAATACGAAATGAAATGTATGAAATTACTTCACAACTGAAACTCGCTTGTGTGTACCCATGGGAATACGCCACGTTTTCAATAAAGCGAATTTAAGTAAATGTAATCATATTTACTTCCTTTGTACATATTACAGTTAATTTCCACTTATGAAACACTAGTACAAAACCATTATTAAAAAAAGAAAATTTGAAAGTTGATTTTTATATTTATTACTAACTGTTACGCGCCATTTCTTTCGGACGAAATTTAAAAAAAAATAAAAACATAGCGTATGTTACTCGCAGATAAATTACCTTTCTAATGGTGAAAGAATTTTTGAAATGGGGCAGTAGTTTTGGAGTTATTTTTAAAAATAAAAATCCATAAATACAAATCTTTCCGCTCTATAACATTAGTATAGAGTAAAGTTTTCAGGTACTTAAGTTAATTGTTTCATAACCCAATATAATCTGACTAATTTTAAATTCGAAAATTTAGATGGATGGATGTTTGTAAATATTTGTAGCCTAAAAAGCTGAACGGATCTCTATGAAATTTGGCATAGATGTAGAGCACAGTCTGGAAGAACTAGGCTACTTGTCGCGGGCGAAAGCTAGCTATATTATAAATTTGTAAAAGCAATAAAGGTCATAAAATATAATAAAGCTCGCTATGTGCTTTAAAACAATATTTTGTTACATTCCAGTTTATGCACCTGCTTGGTATGCGAAGTCACGTTAAATTCTCATAAATTTGATAGTGTTACTAAATTTACATTTAAATTATTTTACTTTTCAAGTTATCTGGACTATGTTTGAAGTCCCTTGGAACCATTCGATACCACTACAATTTTCACATTCTAAAGATACTCAAAGTGGTAGCACTAAAAGTGTTATACAGATCAGATGGAACCTTCATTGTATCGATAACTGTCGGGAAGTCCGTAGCTACTCTGAAAGCCGGTGTTGCGAGGATACGGTCTAACTCCTCGCTACAGTTATCGATATCGGATATAACCTTCATTGTAGGTTAAGGTTATAAAATAAAAAAAATATTTACCCTCTTCCAATCCTTGGCCCACACTATGTGGCGTCGACGCACCAGGTTTTGTACTCCTTATCGATTATTTCACCTTTCACACGATTTATTTTACTTCGTAATGTACGAGTATAAAAAATATTGTCAGAAGAACTTAAAGCAATATACCGTTACAAGGAGACAGTTAACAACAGAAAGTTCATAAGCAAGCGGTGCGCGTATTTAATTTCCGTCTGATGTTAGCATAACAGAGAGCGGGTATTGTCGAGACATCACTATGATCGCTATTATACGGCTTGTTGTGATATACGTGAGTCTTATGTATAGTGAAGTAACTCTAGTGTCTTCACAATTTGATAGAATAATAATCAAAACCTATACGTCGTTAACATTCGATTTCTTTGTACCTCTATTAAGTAAAATCTGCAAAACGAAACGAAAATGGAACATTGAGTTTGCTCCGTGTTAGATTTGGTTTCGTGCTGGTCTATCTACAGAATGCTTGGTTTTAAAAAAACATATGCATGTCGGGTTAGTAAAATTGGTTTCGTTTAACGTTTTCGTAACATTTCGTATTCCCAGGTATATCAGAGATAAAAACGTGAAACGATGAGATCGATATTTTTTTTTTAATTTTTCGTAGAACTAAATAATCATAATAATTTTATTCTAATCATATTTCATCTATACTAACATTATAAAGAGGAAAGATTTCTATTTTTTTTTGTTTGTGTTGAAATAACTCAAAAACTACTGGGCCGATTTTAAAATCCTTTCACCGTAGAAAAGTTTGTCTGTGAGTACCATAGGCTCTATATTATTTTTTTGCTTTCACGTGGACGAAGTTGCGAGTAACAGGTAGAACATTATAAAATATAACTAATCATATTACCTCGGATGCAAAAGGAATATTACAAGGGATCGTAATTCAGTCTAAACTGAAGATCAAGACAGAGAGACAAGTTTCTGGGATAACAGCAATGCTATGAAAATGTTAGGCACGGTACAATCTCCGCAGTTTGAATATAAATTTTCTGGTAAAATGATAAGGAACGATGTTACCTCCCTTTGGGATCGCCTTTCATAATTCTGGAGAAATATTTCGCCTATGAAAAATTTTGTTTAAAAATATTTACCTTAAGTTCCACGAACTCATTATGATGCTTTCATATTTATTAAAATGAAGCTGAAATGCAATGTTATTATCATATTTAACTCATTAGCATAATTTACATTGTTAAGGGCCTGTCCCACCAATTTTAAATTGCCTGATAACGATCCTTCTTGTAAAATATTTGATGGAAAAATTGAATTTTGTTCCTTTATCTGACAGTGACATCACTTTTAAGCTATCTGGGCCTTTATCAGCCAGTGGTTTAATTTGTCACTTGAACTCTCAATAAATTATCTAATTTAAAA
Organism: Papilio polytes; assembly: GCF_000836215.1. Lineage (NCBI taxonomy): Eukaryota > Metazoa > Arthropoda > Insecta > Lepidoptera > Papilionidae > Papilio > Papilio polytes. The sequence continues at coordinate 9,433,355 of NW_013527137.1, forward strand.
TTAAAAGATTTTTCTAAAATCAGTTGTTTTGTAAAATTTTGATTAATGAAAATACTTCGATTCCTCATTTATAGCATTTGCTGTTAGAATCTTCAATGATATAAATTGATTACCTCAGTTTACGGTCGACTTTACTGTTATTGTAAAGGTTTAAGCGTTCGATGGAGATAAAATTTTATGGTGCGTTATATCTTGACTATGTTCGTAGGTATAAATACCGAGAGATAAAATTAGAAGTTTTATTGGAACGTATCATACACTTCATCATACATACTTAATACTATTATAAAACAGTACCAGCTCACACGTCCCCACTGAAGGGCTCGGAGCCCACCCTAAGTTAGGGTGACTAGGCCATAGTCAACCACGTTGGCCCACTGCGGGTTGACTACACATATCTTTGAATTTCGTCGCGGATATGTGTAGATTGCATCACATTTTCCTATACCGTAAGAACGTCGGGTAAAGTACATATAAAATTCGAAAAATTGAAAATCATTGGTATATGGCTGGATTCGAATCCAAGAATTGTGGATTACAAGTCAAGTGCTCGAACCCCTGATCCACCGACGCTTCCGACTGTAATTCGAAAGTATTAGGACCTGTTCCACCACTGGCTGATAGAGGCTCAGATAGCTTGAAAAGGACGTCATTGTCAGATAAGGTAACAAAATCCGATACTTCCATCACATATTTTACACGTTGGATTGTTATCAGATAATTTACAATTTAGTGGAACAGACCCTAAACGTATAGATGAATGTTTGTAGTAACATCGTAGTAACGATGCGTTTAGAAATCTAAAACGGCTTGACTGTTATCGACAGTTGGCACAAATGTAGAACACAGTTTGGAAGAACACATAGGCTACTCAAGTTTTAATGCCGCGCGAACGAAATCGTGGGCAAATGTAGTAAATGCACATTTCAAAAACTTACGTAAATCGTGGATAAAAGCTAGTAAAAATAATTTTTCTTTTCGTACTCTGGCTGGAAAATGTGACCATGTTTTACTTTTAATTAAAATTTATGTCCGCAAGCTGTAATCTTGAAGTTTATTTTAACAAATTCAAGATTTATTTTTAACTTTGTAATGTGAAATTAAACTTTTCTTTAATTTTCTCCAAATTAACAGTCGCGAAGTTTGCAAATAAGTATGAGGTTATGTGAATACATATGTATGTAAAGGCGAATAAAGTTAAAGATAAAATGTTCGTTGTCTCATTTTATTGAACTGTGTATAACTGAATTTAAAACTAAATAAGAGTATTGAACCTGAGTATATTTGTCTGTATATGTAATTCATTTTACTACCTGTTTCTCGTGACTTCGTTCGCATGTCATTAAAAAATATAGTCCATGTTACTCACAGATAAATTACCTTTCTAATAGTGAAATAATTTTTAAGCTCAGCAGTTTTTACGTGAATCAAATACACAAATTAAAAAAGTATAGATTAATATAGTACTAACAGACAGTTTCATGATATGAACAGTAATACGCTAGATGAAAACCCAACTGACTAATTAAACAAAGGCTTGCTCATTACGTAGGCGTTATAATTAGAAAAGCCCGAATGAGAAATAAATGAAACTGAGGCTGCGGTTTTTACAGAACGTCGGATGTGGGCCGGCATTGTATTGTGCACGAACACTGTTAAATAATACAGAGTTCACTGCAATAGTAATGTACCAACTGAGACTATATGTATGAAATACTAGCTATTGCCAGCGATATCATCCACGCCATACTAAAATAAAAAAGTAGCCTATAATATGCCTGTCTATGTCAGATACCTTTCAGTCCGTTTAGTGAAATTTCTAGTTTATTTTATCGTTACCAATTGATTCATTAGTGTTTGCACTAATTTTCAGTAGAATAAAACACAATTTACATATTTCGGAAACCAATTTCATGAAGTTATCAAAACAAAAACACTAACGAATGGTTAAATGTAGCTGGGAAACCGGCCATAAGTTATAATGTAAATTAACAGTAGCTGTAATTGTTAAACCATCTTACTGCCCTACTGATAGAAGGGAATTTTAGTATAAACTTTCTCTTTTCCTATTTAACTAATGTTACTTCCGAAATATTAAAAGAAATTAAAAAGCGATTAACTTTCGTATCATAAATAATCAAAAAGTAATTAGTCAATTTGTAGTCTATTCTGTATTTTTTAAGCAATTTGTTTCCATTAAAATTAAAAAAAAACCTAATGTCTATTAAAATCGGTCTACCATTAAATATTTAAATTGACTTTGTTATTAATGATCGGTGGAGCGGTAACTTTCGTCGGGATGCTACTTTATTATAATGCTGACCTACCTTCTACAAACAATGGACTTAATGACTCGAACAAAAGGTGGGTTTTCACTGGAGAACGCATCGCTTTTGTAAGGTTTAAGTAATACCTACAGGATCTTATATCTTGAGATTGCAGGATCAACTTTCAAGTAGTGTCTCAATTTTGACTTGAGTACTAATACCTAATATGAGTATGATATTTTTTGAATTTTCTTAAATCTTTTTTTTTTTTATTTCGGTTATGAATACATTTCATTTTAACAGTGGCAGAGCCCGCTTTAACATCTTCGCACGAATGGGTCAGCTCACCACCAGCAATACCACAACCACACAGAAGACAGGAGTGAAGTGGGAGCAATTCCGCTTTTGGTCTGGTAAGTGGTCCAACTATAACGGATGCACACTCTTTTCCTTCCCACCTATTTACTTATAAATAAAGGATGGGAAGGGAACGTGGATTTGACGGTGGGGGAGACGCATAGAAATGGAAAATATCCTTATCATATGCGTTTTCTCCCCCGTCGATTAAATGTAGGCAAGGCATCCGCTATTGTCTATGGGCAGCGGTCGCTTGACCATTTCGGCGCCAGGTGGCCGCTTGCACGATTGCCACCTTATAATGTAAAGATACCATGATTTTCTCAAATATTGTTCCATACTATCCAATATTGAATTAATCATTTTTTTTATTGTAAATTCTTGTGTTCATAGATATAATGAATTTTATGATTTTTAATAATATATTCGTACGTATTCCTGAGCTTAGATTTAGGTAAAAGCTTTCGCTTAGCATTTTAATGCATTTCAACCGCAACGCAGAAGTTTTGCACGTCATATGCAGGTGTTACTCGAAGTTACCGCTAAAATTTATAGGAGAGCCTGAATAAATGGAAATTTACTCCGCTTAGATATTAACGTTTGCGATATAAGTACGATATAATATTGTTTACTTATGCAAATTCTCTAAATATTTTCAAGTATAATCTAGAACTAATATGGAATGCGTTTACATTTATAAAACATTTACTTTGTCTCTTTACCTATCCTCTTTCTTTATATTCATAACATTTAAAATTTTGTACTTTTAGTCAAATACTTCGTTTTAACGATTATTTCAACAAGAATTTCCCATGACTCATAAACAATTGATAAATAAATATAACAACGGTAAAAACGATACGAAATTCAATACTTTTCTAAGAATACTGTCAACACAGGTTCAAAGTAAATGGCGGATATAAAATGTATAAGCCTTTTTTGCGAAGGAAATGTATATTTCAAGTATCTTATTCATGTAAGAATATTGAGTGCTGGGATTTCTCAATATTGTTCCCTTTGCACCTCTCCCTTAAAATATGCGAATAAATTTTGACGTAATTTCATCAAATAAGGGTAGAAATCCGTGTGTATTTTAAAAAATATTTTTATTTATGTACATAAACATTAAACACTAGCTTTTTCTTTTTCATCCGCGTGAATTTCCATAACAATGAGTACAAATTTCGCAATACTTGTGAAAAATTTTGCCAATGACTAAGCTAGAGTTGTGTGGGCACAGCTCCGTGTAGTACCAACCCGGAGTGGACTAGCGTGGTTGACTATGGACTTGTCCCTCTTACTTAGGGTAGGCTCCGAAACCCTTATTGGGGCCGTATAGTGAGCTGGTAATGATGAAGGCGGACATCGAGTCGGTAAGTATCTACCATTACATCTTTCCTCAATCCCTTGTTTACAATGGTCCGGTTGTTTACAATGGCTCACTCCGGTTCATGAGTACTTTAAGGGCAGGTTGTGCTGCAAGACACGTTATGTTCGGCGCATAGATTGTGTAAACCAGGTACAGCGTGTGAAGGAAGTGAAGTTGGGTAATATGTATGGACGTATAGAAGGGTAAAGATTTTGAGGATCCTCCGTATGACCAAAGATGGACAGGATGGTTATCTATTTTTTGAATCAAAATAGAAATTACGCGACTTCTACGTTCATTTTTTTCTAAATTAACCTGAATTCATGATATCTTAAATATAATTATTGTCATAAAAGCTCGATTTAAAGAATTATCTTATATTCGCATTGTATACGTCAACAGAAGGCGTGCTATGGATGCAAAACGATTTATCTCTTGAATAAAAATTGCCATCCATTACGTGAACACGCTTCCTGAACGGAGCGGCTGTTTAAAATTATTTGTACGTCCCTCGTTTAAGAACGGTAGAATTTCTCATTGGTTTGTGAAAGATTTGTTTTTCATTGCGAGAGTAAAAATAAAAAGGGAATGCGTTTGTGGTTAAAATATTTTTTATTTTTCTTGAACATTGCAACTAACCTAATTGTTATTTGCAAAAATGAATGCAAAGTAATTCTTGCTTTTAAAGTAGAAAGGAATATAATAGAACATTTAGAATATCTCGTATCAATACCGAATAAAAGTAAATTCTCACTTTTTGTCACTTCCTGCAAAACGATGCCGAATACATCTTATTCCGCTTTCTGAAAACTTTTCTCATTACAAAGGAAGCAATAAAAATGTCCCCGTTCTTATACAACTACGATTGGACATTTTTTTTGTAAGAAATAAGGCTTTTTGGCTCAACTGTAATGGATGTTTAATATTTTTATAATTCAAAAAGAAAACTTTAAACAAATCTTTTCGATAAAATATAATCTATACAAATATAATATACAGGAAAGGGAATATAATACCTCAAAAACTGTTATGATTTCAAAATTGTTTCACCATTAGAAAGGTACTTTATTGTTTAGTAACATAGGCTGTGTTTTGATTTTTTTGATTTCACGTGAACGAAGTCTCGGGCAACAGCTAGTAATACCTATTATATCTGAAAACTGAACAATGACATTGAAATATAACAGAGATTAAATGAAATCACGATGTAAGTTTTCCGTAAAACGTTTTTCATGTGTAGTATTTAACACATACAAACATTCAAACATAAGAAACATGTTTTAAATAGGGAAACATGAGTTTTTGTTACTATAATAAAACGCTACCATATTTTATGTGTTAAGCTGGTATTTAATTTGCAAACATCATCGTCAATCACGAGTTCACGAGCAACGTTCGTGTGATTTATACGAAACCGAAAAGAATTACCCGAAAATCCTTTCAATAAGCTCAATGCTTTGTTCGGAAAGCTTTATGGCGGAGTGACCTCGAAACGGATATTTGATCGGAAGGTGCGTGAATTATGGTTTATTCCTCTTCTACTTCGATTTAGTAAAATATAGCCAACCTGTTGAAGGATAATGTTTGCTTTAGTCAAGTAAGACGACGTAGCAACAGTTTTTATTATGGTAAAGTAAAGCCATTTAATTTGTAATTAGTTTCAAGTAATGTTATTTTTTATATTATGTTATTCAGATTGTTTTGTTTATTAAATGGTGTAATTTTAATTTAGTGATAACTAGTATTTGTCAGCGACTACGTCTCGTCTTGGGTTAATAAATAAAATCATTATAAAGTGATTTCGTAGTATGTTACTTAGGTAATAGCTTCCTAATTGCAAAGATTTTTTTTTAATCGTAGCTTTTCAGATTTATTCCTACATAAAAAGTTCTGGTTGAATGATATAAAAACCAGTGAAAAGCTGCAATAAATTATGTGTAGGCGAAATTTAATATATCGAAATGTATCTTGTAACAAAAATCGCTATATCAAATTTTATTCACATCTGTACTAAAATTACAATGAGGAAAGATTTGTATTTTTGAATTTTTCGTATGTATTTGATTCATGTAAAAATTATTGGGCCGATTTTAAAAATACCTTCACCTTTAGAAAGGTAGTTTATCTGTGCGTAACATTGGCTATATTTTTATTACTGTTTATTTCACGCGGGCAAAGTCGCGAGCAACAGTTTCAATTAAAAACGTTAGAAATACCTATGAACGAAGTTTTCCAGAATGACATGATTCGTTGTTTATTTCTCAGTAAACTGGAAAAAACACAATAGAATAAAAACAATAGACGTATTGAATACAAGTAGCAGTAGCCAAGGTCTGCTGTGACAGGTATTATACTGGTATCGTCCGACGTTACACCCACGACGTTCATTCATTTTGTATCTCTTTGTTTTTACGAGTTATATTGAGAAAATTGCAATAGAAATTACTTTCCCATAAACTATATGCTACTGTCATGAATTAGTACATTTTTCTTTCGATATTAATCTTAAAAATAGTAAAGAATACTTTATTTCGATGTGCAACGAATTTACTTACAATTTACTTAAGTAAAGACTACAGTAGATTATAAACAATTAGCTATATTCTAACTTAATGCTAAAGTAACGGTAAAGATTGTTCGTTTTTTTACCTTTTTAAACTAAAGTGAACAATTAAATAAAAGTTTAACTAAAGACCATTTCTATCGTAAAAAAGTGCATTAAAATACTTAAAATACTACTTTATTTTTGATCTCAAGAATTGAATAATGCAATCATTTTACGTGCATCTGGGTGCATATGTTGCAGCCAGTAAGGAGATAATTCCCTTGTCCAGTTCGTCGCCTACGTGTCCTGTTTCCGTAATCCCTGGCATTCGGTGCAGCTGACGCTTGTTAAGATTCCATTCGGGTAAACCATTAGGGAGCTGTCGTTTAATGCCTTCGCACATACCCTTGTTTTACAATTGAAACTTAGAACTATATTCTTAAGAAACTAAGGCTTTAGTACATACTAGCTGTTCCCGTGGCTTCAACTTTATGAAAAATTTCAAATTTATGAAAATCATATTTTAATACTTACATTTGTCAAATTGTCAATTGCAAATGTCGAAATGACATGACTTGATGACAAACTATGGCAATCTTACTTTCTTGTTGTTGGCAGCTTGTAGCTTATGGTCCCTTTCCCATATAAGCATTTTTATCCAATTTATTTACCCTCTAAGTTTAATAGCGTGAAAACATATAGCCTAAAGCGTGACATAAGTGTAGGGCTTTTAATTAAAGAAGGAATTATTCAAAAGTATGCTATGACTGCTGACATCTTACGCCACAAAGTAGTGTGTGTTTACGCTTTATTACATTAGTATAAAAGTATAGATAAATGGGCGTGATAGAATCTCGTTGAGTTAATTCGGCTTGTCGTTGAATAGATTCAACAAAGTACGGTTAAATAAATTATAATACAAAGAAGTTTTGTTTTGTGGACAATACCTTGTGGATTTTCCACTTTAACATCACTTCGTTTCTGACCTTATCTTAATAACGAGAATTAATGCTCTTTTGGTACAAAGTCATTTTTTATATATCATAATCTCTAACTGTTTAACATTGTTGAAATGTATAACAATATCTATTTTATCTTGGACTCCTTGTTTAACTAAATAGTAAATGTAGATTATAAAAAAGCACGTCTAAAGTTATATTTAAAATGCCACAATAATACTCTGTGGTAGAACTTCACGAAGTATTTTAAAACAATATATTGCACAGCGAAGCCATTGTTTGTACAATAATGAATAAGAAATTGCATTCATTTCGCGGAAGATACTCAAGGCAGCCTTTTATTGGAGCGTATTGGCTTTCAGTTTGTCGAGTGAAAGAAAGTGCGCGATATAACGAAGATAATAAAGAATAGGGTATCTTATATCTTGTATTAGCAATTCATTGTTTTTGAATTCGAAAATTCTGTGTTAACTACATAGTACTATTTTACATTATAAAGGCGGAAATACACATGCCAATAAAACTGCGTAGTAGGTGACATCCAAGCAACTGGAGCGTCCTGTAGCTGTCTTCCAAGTGTATCATAAACTTACATGTGTATTCCGGGCCTTATATAACTTTTTAAACTTTACGAAAAATTTCTATCAAAAGACTACAAGTATAAATTGTCACAAAATTCGTTCATTAACAAAATATATGAAGCAACAAAATTGTAGGAACGATTTCTAAAAATTCTATTCTAACGCGGGAATATCTTGTGTATAGATTAGTCCAAAAAATCTACAGAGGATATTATCTCGAAAATTTCTCACATAAAGCAGATGCGAGACGCTGTTACGTATAAGTGAAGAAGTTTTTTCCTCGTTTAACTTTGCATCTTTATCGCCTCATTTACCTTAAAACGGTACCTTTGATAAAACCCTCAAAGGTAATCACGAACTTTTTTTTTTTTTTTTTTTTTTTTT
>NW_013527137.1:9449186-9494235 GCF_000836215.1 Papilio polytes
CGGTGAGTGGACACGTCCGTTCACCTCAACAGTCTGTAGCGGAGTGAACAGTCTGTACCGGAGTGACAGTCTGTAGCGGAGTCTAATCACGAACGGTATACTGTACATACATGTAAATATGTTAAACGTATATTATGTCTATCTATATGCAATACTAGCTGTTGCTCGCGACGTCGTCTGCGTGAAATTATAAAAATAATAAAAATAGGGCCTATATTACTTATTGATGACGTGGTTTTTTAATTGTGTAATATTTTTTGAAATAGGCCCAGAAGTTTTTGAGCTATTGCAATATATAAAAATCCAAAACTCCAAATCTTCCCTCTTTATAAGACAAGTATGGATTGATTGTTGTTTGTTAAAAAGACTGGAAATTACATATACATTTCAAACTGTTAATTTAAATGTTCAATGACAAAGTTATTTAATATTCCTATCAATTTGTTTAAAAGACGTGAAACGTTAAAGAAAATTTTCATCAAAACATGTTAAAAAGTGTTTGGTAATAAATGAGTTAAAACTGCCCTATTTTTTCTAAGACCTACTGTCTTATTTAATAGTCTTCAATGCTGCAATAATGCATTTCGTTCCAATTTTAAACATTAATGCGTTGCAGTTGAGAAAATACTTTCATTCATAAGATTAATGAATTAATTTTTATTTTTTTGATTTAACTTAACAAAACACAGTTAAAAGCACCTTAGCCTACAAAAGACAAAACGGCTCTTATATAATTGCAATAATTATAAACTTGCGAGCTAAATGCCTTATTAATTAAATCGTAAGATTACATTTAAACCTCCCTATTATAACACTATTTTAAAATTAAAGCAGTCCCGTCGAGTTTAACAAGAATAAGCAATTAAAATTATAAATGTTACCTCAACACGTAATGTTCATGTTAATTGAACTCTTTTTTCAAATGTATAAAATTACTTATAAACGTAAAGTACAAAAAGATTTTACTCGATTGTTAACTGGCTTAAAATGTAGAGAAAGGGTGGAGAAACTATGGATGGATTGTGCGATAGAGGATTTGCGTAAGAAGGGAGTGAATACAGCTATGATAGAGATGTCTGAAAGAATATCTGATACTGTGACGACCCTACGTATGAACTTTCAAGATGATGACTTTCAATTGTTAATTCAAAATTAAGTATTTTTTAGTTAAGAAAGAATGTTTCTCTTATCGATACAATCAAATGATACATTAACAGTTAGCGTATATTACAAGAAACGCGTCTTAATTTATATCTATACTAATGTTATGAAGAGAAAAGATTTGTATTATTGTTTAAAATAACTCAAACTACTGGGCAGATTTAATAAATTATTTTACTGTTAGAAAGGTAATTTATCTGTGAGTAAAATAGGCTTTTTAATTTCACGCAAGCGAAGTCAATAACAACAGCTAATAGTAATTAAAATTACAGTTTCTATCCAATCTTGTCAAGCAATTCAATAGAACTTCTGGCTTGATAAAATTCTATAAATGGAATAAATTGTCCCGATAAAAGGTCAGGCGACGAACGTCTGTTGGCGACACCTCTTGCTAGGGCAGGCGGAAAACACGGCGGGGATCCTATAACGCACCGTGCGTAAATAGCTGCATAGATTTAATTGAATCGAGAGAAAATAGCACATAAAGATAAAAGAGAAAACATTACTAAAATATCAATATTTTGGAGACATATGTATTTCTATACTACAATGCTCATGTTATAAAGATGAAAGATTTTTATTTTGTGATATTTGTATGTATTGAAATAACTCGAAAAATACTGGACATATTTAAAAACTCCTGCACTATTAAAAAGCTATGTTGTCACTGGGCTATGTTTTTACTATTTCCTTATTTTACACTGGCAAAGTCGCAAGCAACAGCTAGTTAATTATCTATGCTAATAGGACAAAAAGGAAATATTAGTATTTTTGTATGTATTGAAATAACTAAAACTAATGGACAGATTTTAAATTCTTTCACCGTTAGAAAGGTCATTTATCTTTGAGTAACACAGACTGTTGTTACAATTTTTTAATTTAACGCAGACAAAGTCGTGAGCGACAGGTAGTTGTTAATCAATATTGATTTATTTGATGTAAAAAAAGTCAGTGTTATTTAATTCATCAATAAATTGTCCGCCACCGGGTTAATATATCTAGCCCTCATTCCGTCATATATTTTGCTAAAGACGTTGCACAATCGGAAAGCATGATAAATGACGTCACTGTTCACAAAAAGCCTCTACGCTGGGACCCTTGGGGGACACAATCCCATTGTTTATTTGTCAGGGACAACATTGTTAGTTCTCACAAAACATAGCATAGTTAAGGCTGATTTATATGTTGAACCTCTACTGTTATATGTTCGTCCCGAAATAACAATTTCCCATCTAAAATGAAGAAGAATATGAAGATGTGTACTGAAAAATATGTAAATAACGAATGCACAAATTACTCATTATTTGTTGTTTTAAATGTGAAATTATCATTTAATTTAACATTTTATTAGTAATTATTATATTTAGTTAATATTACACTACATATTATATTAAGTAAATAAAGTTATATGGATTTATAAAAGTCACATAACATATACGTTCGTAGATTAGGAAAAATCATATATCCGTGAAAGCTTGGCCTACATATAAGTAAAACAAAAGAATATCGAAGTTACTTTTAAAGGTAGAGTTATTGTAATTTTAAGAATACAGAGAGGACATATTTAATGGCCGTAGTCGTAAAACACCTGTGTGATACATAACGTTCAACGCAGGGGAACAAAGATGTGATTTATTTCAATTTGTCAAACTCAAGAAGCGTAGCTTCGTCTAATAAGGAATTCGATGAGATAGAGTTGCCTAAAATGAATATAAAATGATTAATACTTTAAATTCTGTTTAATTTGTTAAATAACTTAATTTTGAATAACATTCAGTTTATAAATGCAAAAGTTCAGATGGATGGATTGATGTTTGTTAGAGTTTGTAACTTAAACTACTGAACCGATCTGGATAAAATTTGGGGTAGATGTAGCCTGGAAGAAGACGTAGGCCCTTACTTTTGTTTTTGTAATACCACGCGAACATGGTCACATGCAAAATCTAGTAACTAACATTAACATACAATCTAGTAAATAATATTTTAAACGATAAAATAATCAACGATCAAGAAAACTGCGTAAATGTTAACTGGGGCTCGTATGTCGTTGGACGTCAAATGTGCAGTCAGACGGAAACGCTGTCGCAGACAGGCATGTGCCCACAAAGCCATCGCGCGTGCATAATGAGCGTAATTATTCATCCACAGATATTCAAGCGCGTTATATAAAAGACACATTGACACATTTTGTGACGTCTAAATTTATGACGGCCTGGTAATTCAACATCGAATTTGGCACCAACATGTTAAAATATCACCATTAAAGTGGGCAAAAAATATCGACTTTACGTCAGACTAACTTTAAGCCGCCACTAGAGTTAAAAAAAAAACAAAAGTAAAGTAGCCTATGGGGTCTTCCAGTCTATCCTCTAGATCTGCGCCAAATTTCATCGACATTCGTTCAGCATTTTAGGCTACAAACTCTAACAAAAATCCATCTATCTAAACTTTCGTATTTATAATGTTGGCGAGATTAAAAAAACAAGATACTTATCATTTTTTTTTGACGAAACGCACGTTTTTATACTGCGACTCAAGAATACACAAAAATTCATGATTAGTAAATCTTAAAATTATAATAACCAATACGAAATCCAACAACATTCTATAATTTTTTATGTTTGTGAAAATATCTCTAAATACTCGTACAACCAAAATTTCTTTAACAATGATAATCAAAATGCAAATAATTTGGTCGTGGCGTCTTTTCATATTATTGTCTGCCAGTATCTCAATGAACGCTTCACTGAACAATTTATTTTTCATTTTAAAAATATGAAATACGTCAAATAATGAGGTACTTTATTTGTCCTATTGTAAATAAATTTTGTAAGCACTTCGAGATTTATGACAGAACTTGAATCTCGCGATATTATAAAGTACTAGCTTTCTCCTGCGACATCGTCTACGTGGAATTATAAAAAAACAAAAGTGCCTATGTGTTCTTCCAGAATATCCTATACATCTATAACAAATTTCATTAAAATCCGTTCAGCCGTATAGGGTACACATTATCAAAACATCTATCCATCCATCTAAACTTTCGCATTAAAAAAATATGATTTTAATACAATGTTTTCGTTATTAAAACCTTTTTTTTCACACTATACCATGCAATATAGGAGCGCGAGGTTGTGCCTTAGTTATAAAGAAATCATGAAAAAATGAAAAGTGAAAAATATCCATCTTCATATTGACTTCGAATAGATTTACTGTTTGTAAAGTAATCTATGTTTTTGTTAGTCTATGACGATAAATTAATGGGACCAATACTAGCGAAGATACGAACAAAATAATATTTATTCGATCATATTTTTACATTCATTTTAATATTTTTTCTGTTATATCTGCATTAAAAACATCATAAAAAGTTATGAAAGTTGTAGAGAGCATAGACGAACGAGTCCTACTCTCAATTTATTAATTTGAAAATACACGGTCCAGAGGTCTTGTTAAATTGGTGAGTGTCGACTCTCTGCTTTCTAGTTGGGTTAGCGACGCTCGAAATTTACTTTTAAAAACTACAACGAATGCGGATTTTAAATTTTGCGTACTTTTTTTTTACTATTTTCAAATACAAAATAAAATGTAAAAATCCGGTGTGCATTTCTATATATCCGTGATGGCGAATTGAAAAATTAGAGTTAAGTGGTTGCGGTTAAAAGTTATTGAAAGGAATCTTTTTAATATTCGTATACTACATAGACTTGGCATCAAAAAAAAAAGATTCATATGTAGACCAGGCGCCACTAATATTAAACACAATAGTTAAATAACATTATTTAAAAGTAATATTACAAAATGTTTAATAACTGAAAATATCGACAATATCGCGGAGAACATTTTTAATTTAATGCTTGACGTTAAAAAGAAACGTGGTTTCCCTCGGAAACGTCGAGTTCGACGCTGTGAATTAAATTTAAGAAATGTCGCTTCGATATAATTTATTTTTCTCAATATTGCCTTTCACAAGGTTACTGATAAAAGCTTTCCAGAGCACATTTTGTTTTAACTTTGTATAAAATGTAATGAACCGTGACGAAACTGTCCTTTCATTATTTTTATTTTGAACTGACTTTTTATATTTGAATAAACGTTATTTATCTGTACTATTATAATAAAGCGTAAACACACACTGTAATTTTGACATTGGCGATTAAGAATTTGACAAATGTAAACATTTTTTTTTATCATTACATGCGGATTAAGCCGCACGGGAACAGCTAGTCATTTATATTGAGACTAGCTTTCGCCCGCGACTACGTCCTCGTGGAATTAAAAACAACAAAAGTGACTAACCTCCATGTTCATCTAGATTTTCCTCTGCGTCTATGCCAAATTTTATCGAGATCTGTTAAGACGTTTAGGCTACAAACTCTAACAAACATCCATCCATCTAAACTTTCGTATTTATAATATAAGTAAGGTAAGTTTAGTAAGATATAATTTTGAAGAAATTTAACTTATCTGTGTTGTAAATAAATATTTCTTTGATAAAAGCACTTTATCCAACGATGCAAACATTGAAATAAAATATTTTTAAACATCAACATTCGATTTTCAAAATTTCTAGTAGGACGGTTCAAAGTTATTTCGAGCGGAAATTGCCCCCAGGAGTGTGATATCCGTTGCTAACTGAGTTAGGGAGACTAGATTGAGTTAGTGACACAGTTAATTATATCAGTAATTTGATCTGTTCATATTCCGTAAAGCGTTCCGTCAATATTTCTTTACGAAATAAAATTAATATATGATTGAAACATTGGACAGTAAAGAAAGAAAAAACAATTTAAATAATTCTAAACTGCAGACAAATGCCAAAAAACAGAAAGGATGTCATAAAAGATAACTCAATTTGAAGTGTGTAACAAGAAAAACAAAGATAGATCGATTTAAAAAATGAAAAACTAACATGTCGACCCTAAATAAGTGAAGATTAAGCGATTCTATTAAAACAAAACACGGGAAACAAAAGACAACACAAATGATATTTGAAGTCAAACTTTACAGCATAATTGCAAATCCAATTGACTATTGGAATTGTAATTAACCGTCGCTATGAATCGAGACATTCCACGCTGATAGATTAGGGCAGGTTATGAAATTCCTCTGACTTGACTCTTACCACAGGATTGCCTGATTGCGTTTAATCGATATACTGTGTATGCTTAAATGGGTTAATCTAATAATAACTTTACTATGGTACCTAAAAAAACTATTACCAGCTACAACTCGCGACTACGTTCGCACGTAATTAAACTTTTAAAAAACTATGTACTCTTTCAGAACATGTTCTACATTTGTACCAAATTTTATCGCTAAGCCGTCTTGGAGATAACAAATATCCATCCATCCATCTAAACACTACCATTTATGAAATCAGCTAGAAGTAAAAATAAGTTTAAAATCATTAAAAATTTTCGATGTACGACAATACATTTTTTAAATTCACAATGTATTTAATTATACAAATTCCTTTTTGTTTTATTTATTTACGTCCAAATTGAGGGCTGATTATTTGTGGCTTCTTAATAGAAAATGACAAAGAGCAATAACCCCGGGTAAAAATACAATTCCATCTTAAAGAATCTGAAAAATATTTTAGTTATTTTAGACGAAAACCATATTTATATTCAATGCATACGAATGATGCCTTATTTATGTGATTCGATCGTAAAACATTTTGTGAAAGTAGTCAGATAAGCGACATGATATTTTTTTGGGTTAGGAATAAAAACATTTAAGAAACGTATAGAATACACATAAGAAACAACATTTTTTTCACCGGTAACTTCTTTGTACGATAATATCTTAATTTCATATTTCATATAAGGAGACGCTACTTAGTGTTTGAATTATTTGTTTGTGACTTTTACAATCGGATGCCTATTCTACATTTTTTAATCTCTTTGGTTAGGAATTATTCTTACAATGTATTTATAGATTTATTAAATTGTAACCATTTTCAATAAATAGCAATGGCTTAAACTATATGGATGTTTTATATGACTATTACATTTTAAAGGATGTAATAATTGCCAATTAGACAAAATTAAAAAACAGAAATTACAGCAAACAAATGAAATGTATTAACGCTTATATGGTAGCTAAAACTCATTTCAAAAACTTTAGTTTAGTTAGTGTAGACAATGTCGTATTCATTTTGTGCAGATGATTTGTACAAATTAAAAAATTAAATTATTTTAAATACTCAATTACATTACCAATAAATAAGATATTGATCATAAATAAAACAACGTTGAAATATTTGTAATAAGTAAATATTATGTAAATTTGA
The DNA here is from genome assembly GCF_000836215.1 of Papilio polytes. Taxonomy (NCBI): domain Eukaryota; kingdom Metazoa; phylum Arthropoda; class Insecta; order Lepidoptera; family Papilionidae; genus Papilio; species Papilio polytes. Next base: position 9,456,646 of record NW_013527137.1, read on the forward strand.
AACTCAAACAGCGACATGCTTTACGTAACTGTAGTAATTCACACTAGGGAACAAATGATGCAGAGCAGTAAATGATACAGTACGGCTACTGTTTGAACACATAGTTACTGTTCGGTACTGATAAAACATAAAGTTTAAATTCCGCTGCTCGTCTTATTGCGGATATTTTTATTTGCCTGCAAAGGAGGGTAGATTCGAATCTCCTCTCCGGTTCGGACGGGCGCGGGCTGAGAATATGCACGCAGCCAAGCGAGTCGGTCTGTTAGAAAAGTGCGAGTTTAAAGGTTATTAGAAGTGGTTGCCGAAAACATTGCGAATCACAACGGATGTGTCATTTTTGTTAGCTAACGGGGTCGCGTTAAATTTCGGTTTCGCGTTTGGAACAATAACAGTGCACACGGCTGGCGCCTTTAGAGTTGACAGAATAGACTTGACTCGATTGACACCGACAGAGACCAGACACTTGCAGGGGTTGAGGCGGGCATCGAACCGGTAAGTACTAGTACATCCTCCATCATCCTGTTGTTTATATTATTCTTTCCGGTCTAAGATCAGAATCCATTATGTTCGGTACTATTAAACAGTACTCTTCTGCGTGCATCAACCGAGGTTTTATCTGTGTGTGCCACGAGGGCAGTCGTTTGAAACCTTTACAATCGTTAGTTGCAGCCGATAGACTAAAATAATGTTGACGTTACGTTGCTTTTGCTATTCTATGATAAGGGAGTTTATGCGCGACGTTAACGGTGAGAAATAACGTTAAGAGACTTTATTTAAATACTAGCCATTCCCGTGCGGCTTCATTTATTATAAAAACTTTATGTTATTGTATATCGTTGATAATGTAATTTATTCGTATCATTAATATAACGAGGTGAAAAGATTTTTAAATTTTAAACGATAAAAGTAACTGGCAACTAATAATTTTAAGTACTGTCTGAATATGCATCGGACGGATCGGTGAATGTTTATATCATCTGTATTCGCAATTGAATTCTACAAACCGCTGGTCACTCCGACAAATATATGTATAAGTTGTTATAAAAACTACATTATACTGCTACTAACATATCTGTCTTACTAAGCTACTTGTTAAACGTAGCAGTTGATGGTAATAATAAATTAGTATAAATGTATCTGACTCTATAGCATTAAATTTCGCAGTCCGTGACCGTAAGCCATTAAGCTATTGCCAATTGGCTAATGTATAGTTGCTTTTTCAACATCGTCACAAGTTGCTAATGAAATATGTTCCGTTTTAAGAAAAGATAAATGTATATTTTTATTACTATGTTATTAGATTTTTGTACATTGAATATTTTAGTTGGGAACAAAGTAATGACCATGCCAAGAAAAGTCAAGATATGACCTCTTTTTTTGAGAGTTTGTCGTATTTAATTGACATATGCTTTATACTATAATTGTAGTTGGAAATCGTACATAATACTATAATTTTAAATGTAACTGTTAAGATGTGTGAATGTTTGTAATTACATATCTCTAAAAATCAATAAAAACCTAGACTAGTTACTAAGGTTTTATTTAATTCCGCGTTGAAGTCTCAAGTATCAGCAGTATTTTAATACAATTTAGGTAAAAATCTATTTCAATAAATTGGAGTGGTTAATGATTTTACTTTTCAGGTAATCGTTGAAAAGGTAATATAGGATATCCGAATGAAATGCCTTTTTCCATTAACTGCAGGAAGTACTCGGAAGGTTGGTAATGTATTCAAATCACACGGCTCGCCGCGGAGTCCGGACCAGTCGGATTTATCTATAAATTAAATTATCGAACTGAGGGTGAATCGATTTTTACTACCGTGGCAATGCTACTTCAGCTTAACGTTAAGAATTTAAAGAGTTTAGAACAGGCGACTTTATACTTTTCCTTGGTTTAACACGTTCAATGCGTAACCGGCCGATATCGGCCTGACGCGCTACTTAATACTAGCGGAGGACGCAAACTATGTGTCTATTGCTAGTACGAAACGAGTATTTCGGGTGTATACATTGCTTTACATTCTGTTTCCATAAAGTTATAGCAATTTTATCTATGCTAGTGCTGGTAAGTCTAGAGAGACCTGTCACGCACTGATAGAATTATCATTGGGGGCACATTTCGGCCCGCCGTGGCGCCAGATGAAGAATTATAATTTTAATTGCCACAGTGAACATCGTAAAATAGTATCTTAATGGAACGAGACTGCTCGAAGTATACTGGATAGTACATTTCGTTGCAGGAAAAAAAAATGAGGCTATACAATTCATATGCACGTTCTTTAAAATGTATTCTGATATATTTGAAATGCATTTTAAAAGTAACTGGGATGGTAATGCAGTTTTTTATACTATTTTAAACTAGCTGTTGCTCAAGACTTCGCCCGCTTAAATTGGCAATTAATACCAAATAGCCTAAGTTACTCACTAAATTACCTTTTTAAATGCGAATGTTTAGGTTTAGATGGATGGATGGATGGATGTTTGTTAGAGTTTGTAGCCTAAACGGCTGAACGGATTTCGATGAATTTGGTACAGATGTAGAGGATAGTCTGGAAGAACAAATAGGCTACTTCTGTGATTTTAATTACACGCGGACGGAGTCGCGGGCGAAAGCTAGTGGTAAAGGAATTTTTAAGATCTTCCCAGAAGTTTTTCCGTGAATTGAATACATACAAAAATATAAAAACACAAATCTTTCCTCTTTATAGATATGTTTTCGAGTAAAATTCAGGTTATATTTACATAACATATAATACATTATTTTACTTAAAAAAACATTGATTCAACCGCGAGTATTATGTAAAACAAATGTTGGCAGTTGAAACGTTCGCGTGTTCACGTAATGATGGGAAAAGCCATTCGTGCGACACAACTTGCAATAGTACACATAAAATATGCAACGTATTGAATTATTAACACAACATTTAAAACATAATTATGTAGTTAGTTACTTGGATATTAAAAAAAGTATTAGAACTCGAAAAGGGTTTTAACGCTTTTGTCATTTTATTTGTATAGTTATAATTGTACTCATATGTATAATTGCGAAAGTTTGGATGTACGTACGAGTATTTAACGTAAAAATGCCGAATAAAACTTGGAACAGTCATTTAAAGAATAACGCATATTATGTGCAGACGGAGTCACGAGCGCCAGCTAGTCGTTAACTCTTCTAAATATATTTTTTCAGTAATGAATGGGAAATTTTCTATTTTTGCACGAATGTTTATTAGGTTGTATCTAAAGAGTTGAACGTATCTCCATAAAAATTGGCATAGAGTATACTCTTTAAGAACATAGATTACTTCACTAGTTTTTTTAAATCCCACACGGATGGAATCACGGACAATAGCTATTCTAAAATAATTGTTAATTTATAGCCGGGTTATATAAGGGACCAGTGGTCGAGCCTAAGCGGAATAACATTAGGGATAAGATTTATTGCCAGTAATTCTGATCTAGTTTTAATGTCGAAAACTTGAAGTCGTTACAACTCTGAAGATTAACAGAGTGACTGGACTATATTGTTACAAAGAACGATGGGAAAAGTCTGAGCTATAAACGTTATATTAAACCAATTTCTTTACACTTTGCATGTGCTTGTTAACTTGGATTAGGAATTTAGATTCTTTATCTTTTTGTTTCGTATTATCACCTAATTCTTTTTATATAAGATGTAAAATGTTAATTAAAAAATAGACGAATTTGGAATACTTAATTTAAAACAAATTTTGTAAAATCAATTTTTTTTTATTAATTAAAATATGATACTTATAATTTCCGATAATATTCAAGAATTTTTTATTTTTTATATAATAAAATACATCGTTTAAAAAGAACACTTATATAAGGTCCGCTAGTTCTAGTCAAGGATAAGCACTAAGAAACTAAATGTCACTTGTCAAGTAAAATGCTAAACTTAAATTAAATTACACAAGTCGGCTTGGCTTGTACACTCATTTATCAAGTGAAGGATGGGCAAAGAGTACAAGTAACTTTGAGGTTACTTAGAAAGATAAGGACGCGATGAACAAGTAAACATATCGAGCTAAGCACCCTTGTAAAGTAATTTAAACTTTTAGCTTGAAACTTCACTCTTGCTTAGCATATCACTTGATAACAATCGTTACTTCACATTACCGTTGAGTATACTGTCTTATAGCCGGTTTCCCAGCTACATTTAACCATTCGATAGTGTTTTGATTTGATAACGTGAAATTCGTGAAATTCGTTTCCGAACTAAACTAAGTTTCATTCCGTTTGAACTTAGGTCAACGTAACACTAATAAATACAAAGGTAATTATAAAATAATTGGAAACTTAAAAACCCGGCATTTAGACATGTTCCGTTTGTCATCATAGCTTTTCAGTAGTAAACAAAGCACAGTCAAAACATTGTGTGATTAATTATTCCCATGGTAGAGACACGACAAAATTTATGAGGCACCGAGTCGAAAAACAAAATGAAGAGAAAATAATCGAGGTGCTCTATTTGTCTTTTGTACCGCAAGAGGGCGTTGACGAGATATGCAAATAAAGCAACGTCAACGATTTAATTACAGTAATTGGTTATTTGGTAATCACTATTTAAAAAAATTTGTTACCATGTAAAAATCTAGACGACATACGCAATAAAATATGACATGTCGGCGTCGCTTGCCTGCTAATCAGTATGAGATTTTATTGCGTAAAGACTTCGAGACTAAGTAGCCTTGAAAGTTATTTAAATATGTAACAGTGTCTTAGATGATAAAGTTACGGTTTAACTCCACTTTTTTTACAAATTTTGACAAATCAGATTGTAAGCGATGCTTAAAAAGTGTTTAAGATTCGTTATTTATTTCGTCGTAAGTATTTATATAACAGAGAAAGTATGTAAAAAGATAAGAAGAGGCTGAAAACCAGGGTGACCTTCTTTGACAAGCTGGAGACCGCATCAGCTGAGCCTTCTCCTTTTGGCCAAGAATTTTTTATTTCATTTTTATATTGACATGTTTTGTAAATTACGCTTTTTTCGTTTTTTTTTTCATTTTATACAAACAAAACTTTACGTCGTAAATAAATTAATCGACCATTCAGAAACTGCACGCAAGCTTTATACGTACTTAACAAGACTAGATTATACGTATGCAGAATCAAGACATAAATAGATATGTCTGTGATAGTTCTTGTTAACTAGGGCGATAATTTGTTCCCACCTTCCCTTCCCGCTTTCCCGATGAAATCATCCAATCGATAGTCGGGTAGTTCAGAATGTGGCACACGGTCGTTACATCGCATACCGCTATAGAATAACTTTGTACAGTTAAATGAATGTTATTACGTCGAATGTTAGATTAAACATTTATGTTTCAAATGTAATATGAAAATCCTGATAAAATTTGACATAAATGTAGAGGATAATCTAGAAGAACACATCAGCTATATTGTCTTTTATTTTTTTAATTTAACACGGACGGAGTCGCAGGCGAAATACATATTTTTATAAACTCCGCCAACACTGCAAATATCTATTTATTCTACAACATGGCTACAATATGGCCATACATTATGGCTAGATCAGATAAGGGCGATAACATCGAGGATTCCCATTTCTAAGTCTAGTCGCTTAAAGACTTTAAAATATCAACTAATATCTAGAGATTACAATTATCATCATCGATCTTCAATTCTTTACAACGTTTTACAGTTAGGTTATATACGAAACAAAAGAATCTCTTTTTAGGTTATGTATTAAAAAAGAGATAAGATGGATAAATTAAAAGGGAGATATTTTCTTGTATCTATATTAAAACAAAGCGTAAACGTGTGTATTATAATAAAGCGTAAACACACACTTCTTTTGCAATTGATAATTTGACAAATGTGAACAATAAAATGATTTTTTTTAAATTTTATGATGATGAAGTCGCATGGGAACAGCTAGTATTAAATAAGCCCTAAGTATACAGATAAAAGGTAAAATATTGCCAATGTTAACTTTACACGTTCGAAACAATGTGGAACTCAAGAAGTTTATCAGGCGTTTGTTTGAACGTGGCTTTGTTATTATTGGTTAACTTATTCGTGTAATAATTTATAGAAATAATGCATGAAATATACGTAAATTGTAAACCATGTTTCCGTTAATAATTGAATTGTATTTAGAGCTTAGACATTTTTAAATCTCTCTTAAGTAATTAAGTAAAATTGTGCATATTAAATGCCGATAAAATATAACGATAACTTGTTAAAAATCAGGTATCAAATATATATCGAATTAGTCAGAATTAAAAAAAAATCGAGGCCTAATAAAGTTAAGGGGAATTAGAGAATTGCGCGGTCAATTCACCTTTTACGACGTCCTTAAAATATGATTGCGTGTCAAATGGTACTCGATACAATAAAAAGTAGGGTGGCCACGTTTATTACCACTGGCCGGTATTGTTGCGACGGAAAACAACTTCAAAGACATAAAATATTCTCTTTATTATATCACAGAAACAGTTGAAGTAAGCTCGTGTCCTTGTTATTATAGAAATTGTAACCTTTTGCGTACATTTGCGCCGAGATTTATAAATGTTATTTCGTCCTATAAATCATAACATGTTACGAGTGTTCAAGCCTTTTCATTAGTTATTATTACTAACAAAGAAATATTACAAACGGCTACTAATATAGAAGAATAATTTGGTTTCTACATTAAAGAAAATTTAATAGAAATTTTATTTAAATAGAAATAAGGAATTTTATAAGTTTGTATTAACATGAATGAAATAATTATTCTATTTGAATAATTGTCACATACAAAGAGAAACTAATTGATACTGATGCTTACTTTAAAGCGGGCGCACACTTTTGACAAAACTATCGCACAACAATAGTGCGATTGTCAATTGTTTCGCAGCCAATTCAACTCTTTACTTACACAAATATAAAATTGAGTAGTGTGCGCACCTCCATATAAGCTTATAGGAATCAAAGCGAGATATACTGTGTCTAAATAATTTAGATTAGTTTGACAATTCATTTCAAATTTAGTATGGATGGGTTATGTAAAATCATTCATGAATCTTATCGATTTTCGATTTTTATTCATATAGAAGTTGGAATCGATAGATTTATAGTTATAAATTATGAAGAAAAACACTGTTTTCTCAAATTAATAATAACCATAACAATTTACGAGATTTAATAAATGTTTATTTCTACTACAGCCGTATGTAATCGAATTGGATTTCGCTATTATTTCTGTCATCGCTAAATTCTCTACACTATAATCAATACTAGAATTGTCCTCTAAATTAGTTAATAAGAAAATAATAATTTTAGTTCGATAATTATTTAAACCGAATATCGATACTTCATAATTGTTCGCTGCGTGTTTGTTTCGTCACTACGATACCTGTCTATTAAGTATGGCATTAGCCTTCATAAAAATTGAATTCGATGTTTCATATGCGTCATTTATCAAACTAATCTATCTTATTTAGACAAACTATAGACAGTTAAGCGATAGTTTAGTTTCAGGAGTACGCATGCTTTTAGTAAGAGAACGTTTATTGTGAAATAATTTGTTGTATATACATAGATTTGAAATGCGACCCAACATTTAACATGTAAATGCTTTAATACATAAAGGCAACCTCAATTATGATAAGGGTAAAGCGAAAGGTAAATTACGTTTAATGTGTAAAATATAAACGTATTTTGTGAAACAGCATCCTGTTCAAGTGTTGTGTAAAGCTTTTACATTTCAATATATATATATATATATATATATTTATAATATAAGGTGGTAATCGAGCAAGCGACCACAAGAAGCCGCCAAAATGGCGAAGCGACCGCTGCCCATAGACATCCGCAATTGCAGATGTGTTGCCTACCCTTATATGACGAAGGAGAAGACGGACATAAAGAGGATATTTCCCCTTCCTATGCATCTGCTCCACCGTCAAATCCACTTCCACTTCCCAACCTCTCCTTATAAGAAAAGGATGGTAAAGATAAAGGGACTATTACGAGTAACATAAAGAAGAAAGGTTTGTGTTTATGGAATTTTGTATGTATTGGAATAACTCAAAAACTACTGGGCCGATTTAAAAAAAATACGACATTAAAAAGCTACGTAACTATTGAATAACATAGGCTATGTTTTTATTTTGTTTTTAATTCCACGCGAACGTATAATAGTAGTTACTTTTAAAACTAGAGAATTGAAGAACGATGATTTCGGTTTATGTTAAAAAAATGGCACTAAAAAGAATCCAAATTTCGTAATCATGCAACTTATATTGTTCGATTATGTTTGATGTTCTTCATTCCTTATTTATCTTGAATAAATAAATTCAAAATCATAAGCCTTCCCCCAAACCATACTGTCTAACAAATAAAAATCATAAACATAGTTAAAATCTAATCTGTTTGTTCCTAAAATTATTCTAAATGTTTTCTTAAATTTATATATTGAAAGTATAATAATTTATCGATAATGCTTTGAACAAAAAAACAGGTAAATGGAAGCGGTTTGATTAATGTCTCCCCCGGCATGGACATAGCGGATTTATGATCGCTGTCGGATAATACATTTTTTTAAAATCCCCAAGCGTATTTACGCGTTTTAATATAATTTTATCTACACTCAAACCCTAAATGTGAAATTAAAAAAATTTACACAACACTAGCAGTTGCTCGCGACTTCGTTCGCGTGAGTAAAATAAATAAAAACATAGCCTATGTTACTCACTGATAACGTAGATTATAACGGCGAAAGAATTTTTTAAATCGGCTCAATAGTTGTTGAGTTGTTTCAATACATATAAAACTGCAACAATACTAATCTTTCCACTTTATAATATTAGTAGAGATGCATGTTCGGAACATTTAAAAACATATTTAAAATAATTAATTTAATCTTTAAACATTTAACTCAAAAGCTGGAAATTCAATTTGTAAAATTGTCGTTTAAAACCAATTTCCAATATCAGGGAAAAAGATTAAATCCCTTATTACAAAGTTAATTAAGTCCGTGTTATTGTGAAATATTCATTGCATACGTGCAACTGTATTTTATTCATCCGTGCAACTTTCGAGCACGTTCAAAGTGATTTGATTGGACGATCGCCAAAATGTCTGATTGGACACTATTTGTGGTTTCGATAAACGTTTTGTATCCAAAATTTTTTATTTAAAAACCTTAATATGTAAAATATTACATCAAAAGGCTAAAGTGTTTTTAATTTATTTTTAACTAGCTGTTACCTCGAACAAACGCGGCTTGCGGACAGACAGACATATTTTTTTAATGCGATTTTCGTTACTATCAACGCAAATACACCATCTTCCCGAAATATGGAATTTTTCTTTTGATATTACAAACTGACACTCCAATTTTATTATATGTATAGATTAAGAACTATACGCATATACAATAAAGGCATTGAGAGTAGCCCCAGTAGTAGAGAAAATAAGGAGAGAAAAGAGATGAATCGCATGTTACAAGGAGAACGTTAGTTATGAGTATGGTATCTCCACCGGTAGAGGTAGTACTAGAAAGAGATGAACGGATTGCGTGTAAGGTGACATGTTTAAGGAAGTGGTAACTGAGATAATAAATAATAGAGTCATCTAGTGAACGAAAATCTTTCGCGCTGACCCTACAGAAGTAGGATAAGGGGAGAAGATGATGAATTATTCGCGTATGTTTTAAGAACATGCGTTTTGATTAAAAATATTGAAATTGTGAGTGCTGAACAACTCAAATGTTGTAATTTGATAGCTACGAGTATGTTGTTTATAAACATCTATAGTCATGTTTCATTACCATGACGGTAAGCAACAGTACAACAGTGTTGAGTAAAATGGTTTCACTTACAATTTCTTTTGTGAATCGTTTGGAAAGAACTTTAAAATTTAAATAACCGCAGGCGGTAGATAAAAAGCAACTCGATCAGTGTCAACTAGGGAGGCCAATTCGATAGACGATTTATTGGAAAAAGTTGTGAGAATGGAGTGTTTTGTTGACGCCTTAGCCTTTCCTTGGCACCGTTCCAATGTAATTTAACTTTTCCTCTTTAAATATGCTGAAAAAAGGGTATAGATTGAACCAAAAAGTTTGCAGAATTTAATAAATCTTCGAATATCACAAAAAGCAATTGTTTAAGTTATACAATTAATAATTTTAAATATTGCTTCACCAGTTTACAATACGTCCCCACTAAAGGGCTCCGAGTCTACCCTGTGTTAGGGTGACTAGGCCATAGTCAGCCATGCTGGTCCAGTGCGGTTTGACCTCACACATATATTTGTGTTCTACACATATATTTGTGTTAATTTCTTCGCAGTGTATGTGCAGGTTGCATCACGATGTTTTCCTTCACAGTTATTATATAGATATTATGTTTTAATTATTTTAAACCTTAAAGCTTACGTCAGTCTAAAAAAACAGGACGCAAAATAGCATTATTTTTATAACGAATCTATCAAGAAACATTTACGCAATCAGTTCTTAACGATAAGCCATAGCTATGAAGTTGAGAAGTTAAGTTCAACGAAGTCAAAACAAAACTGTATAGAAACTATACTTGAAGAGTTTCACTGAGTTATTTAAAACAAATCCTTAAGATTTTACAAGAAGGTTACGTCGATAGAATTCAGTATTCAGATGTATGGGAAACTTTAACAATATAACGCAGCCATAGAATTTTCTTGGCAAAAAAGTTATAAATTTTCAAAGTAACGTTAATTAAAGAAATTCAATAACTTCAGCTCCTTGAATTTTTTATGAATAATCAATAAGTTAGAACTTAAATTCGATCCGAACAAAGTAAGTTTAGTTAGGAAGCTAAGTTCAAATTCAATTATTGCCATCATCATTGAATAGTCGTATAAAAACAATATATAAAATTGGTTTGAAAACTTTGTAGGTAAGTATTTTAGTCAAAAAATACAATTATGATCACTGAAAGATTTCTTGAACAAAGCAAGACGTTGCAACAACAATTGCAACCGTTGAAGCACTTCTAAATCCAATAAATGAATTTGCTACATTGGCAATTTAATGTCTTGTTGACGCTACACTTTTGGCAAAGATTCAATTTTAAAGGAAGTTTTCGTGTAAACAAAGGTTAGTTTTCCGTTAAATTCTACAAGTAAATTTGTAACAAAGATTAAGGAAGAGGCAATAAATAAGTTAAAAGCAATCGACTGATACGTTTTTAAAAAATAATAGCACTGACGCTTTTTAATGGTGAAATTGCAAACGATGCCCATTATGTGAATAGTTCACTAATTTAAGAATTTGTTAACAAAACAATTATGAACTACATATTAACTTAGTTTGTTCTTAAATTCTGTATGTAATAATCTTCACTTTTGGAAAATATAATTTGAACAGCAATATTTGAATAATCGTGATTTTCTGCGAATCACCTTTACGTTCATTAATTCGCGTTTCGGTAAAATAATTTAAGCACTGAAATATACGGAATAACTTTGTTTCATGTATTAAATACATTTTTTTTACAGAAAAGTTTTACCGCCTTTTTCGATTTTTATTGGATATAACATTTTATCTTAGCAAACATGTAATAAAAGGTTACACGGAATTATTTTGATTTGTTCGTAAATCAATATTAGATGTTCTATACAAAACAACTTCAAATATGCATTAAAACTAATATCTTAACTAAATATCATTTTAAGAGGGATTTCTGTACGATATCTCGTGGAACATGCGACATCTTGCAATTGCCGATTGAATTTGTCGTTAAATTAAATTGTTTCTCGGCTTCGTTCATATTAAAAAAGTTTCAAGAATACCATTTCTTATGAAATTCTAATGATAAGTAAAAAGGCTTCAGATAGGTTCTGTCTACTATAAACGTTTTTATTATCTTAATTAAAACAATATTGAAACAATTTCAATTATTATAGCAATGGAAGAAACATTTATTAAATTAAAAAGAACTCTATGATAGAAATGCAGACTTTTAAATTTCTTCTTAATGGATTCGATTAAGGAGAGATAAAAGACTTTTGTAGATACTCAATACAGATAGTTTGAGAGATTTTAGAGTAGATTTCCCTCAATGTCTTCGAAGGTAGATTTTTAATTTTATGAGCCATCGAAACGAAGTATAACAATTTTGATAAAACAAAACCACACGATTGTTCTTTAGTAATCCAAATTCTTTGTCATGATTTTATTAACATCTGAAACTCTATTCAAGTCACGTTGCCAAGTTCCTGTACTATCTGAATCATAACACTTCGTAACTCGCGACTATTTCGATCCATTGAACCTACTTTATGACTAGATGTCGGCAGAAAACTTCGATGTAAGAAGATATACATCATACAAATTATATTAGACGAGAAAAGTTTCATAATGTCGTACTCCCGACCACGCTAGCACGTTTCATGGTACAGGAAGTATAAATTGTTGAAGAAAACATATATCTATTATACTCTTATATTAATATCAATCATTTTTATATTATAAATGCGAAAGTTGGAACGGATATTTGTTACGTTTATCTCCAAAAAGGGTTAATAAGTCTCGATGAAATTTGACACAGAACATAGAACGTAGAACATAGTCTGGAACGCATAGGATGCTTACTTTAAACGCGAAGATAAAACTGTTGAAAAGGGAAAACTGAAAGTGGAAGCATAGAAGAGAAATCTTACCATTTCCAAATTGAAAGTAGACATCATTTTTAGTCGCGTTAATTATATTTTTAAACCCAGGTTACGTATCATATATTTAATATACTCGTATTTTATGCGATTTACTATCGCAATATAACTAACAAGTTTCTACTAACTTTAATGCTGTAATTCAAAATAATATGACACGAAATTACTTAGTTGTCGAGTGAGTTAAATTACTTGTTTCTCTGAAGCTATTGTTACTTGAAATAAAGTTAAATTATAACGTCCCAAGGTGTCTCGAGTTTGTGAGAATTCATATTAATCAGCAAACAAGTGGAAAATGTGAAATGATCTTTTGATTAAGTTATGAAGTGTTAAATTCTTCGTAAGTAATCTTAATTGATTTCGTTGTAAGGCTACATTTGAGTCTTATATTTATGTCCTTATTTTTTTTTTTTTAATGTGAGTGACGACATGTAGCAATACTAATGTCAAATGTAGCAAACACCATCGTTTTACTCAGGTCTAGTGTTAAATAAATCTCGCTAATGCGTTTAATGCATCTTTATAGAACAAAATTAAATTGTGATTTCAGATAGTTATGTTATAATTGATTTTCCCAGGATTCTGTACGAATACAAATAAACTTTAGTATTAGCCTGTGTTCTTCTAGATTATACTCCACGTATGCTAAAGAGATTGGTTGAATACTTCTAGATATGTTTTCGAACAAACATTAGAAAGATGACAATAAAGAGGCAAAAGGTTAGTACTGTGTTTTTGTAGTCACATTTTAGTCATCATCCACTTGCCGTTAACCCTTACGGAGGGTCGGCACAGTATGTGCTGCTCTTCCATACATCTCTATCAGCCGTCATATCTGAATCCACTCCTTTCTTAAGCATATACTCTTTCATACAATCCATCCAAAGTTTCTTCGGTCTTACTCCACCTTTGTAGCCATCCACATTCAATTTTAACACTTTCCGGTTTATATCCCTATCGTTTTGTCGCATAACATGTCCATACCATAATAACCTTTTGTACAATATTTTAGTGAGGTAACTTATAATTTAGTGGCCATACAAAAGTCGATTACGTTGTCACCTTAAAATTGGCATGATTAAACTAAACTGAATGTTAATATTCTTGTGTACTGCGTGGTTGACGTAAATAAAGTAACCACTAACATCCAATGTCATATAAATTAATCCAGGACCTTGTTCAAACTAGCGCTTACTAGCAATATTACGAATTGCCTTGTAATCCTCACATGAACAACTGAAGTATGTACTCTTGTATACCGTACCGTTTTCACTGCAGAAACACTTTGAAAAAACAAAATAACAATATGTTTTTGGGTACGACAGTAAAAACTCAATATCGATAAATTTTAATTCCAACTATAACAATAAAAACAATAATTTAGGAAAAAGTACCGAAACATAAAAACATGCTATGCATTTTTAATTTTTTTTCACGATAAAATGTTTTCGTAACTTCGTATTATTGGCTTTTTTATTAAATAAAAAATTTTGTGTCTGTACACATAAAGATGAGTCTGAAAGTCTGTATAATGGTATAACGTTATGACATCCAATCTGAATTTATTAATGGAATGTGGTGACCAAAAACGTACTGTATGTACTGTATGTACTGTACAAAACATAAAGAGCGTTTTTCACATGTTCTACTGAATCTACTATATTGGCTTATAGTCTTAATCATTTTGTTTAAATTATTACGTCATGTTAGTTATTTAAAATAATTATTTCTTACCTTTGTGCATAATATTCGAAGAATGCGACGAGGATTTCAATAGATCTTGTCATAGCTGCCCACATTTCGTGACTTTTGCATTTTGAGGTCATCAACGGTGTTAATCTTGACGGATCGTCAGTCATTTAAACTGGGATTCATAATAATAAAAGTCCAACAATTTTATACACTTAAAATATAAAATGAACCCGCTATTTGTGTAACTAAGATTTAAATCTATTATTATTAATAAATTTAAATTCAATTATTAATAATAATCAAATTGAGATACGATTTTACTTCTATAGTACACACTACGGCTTACACCTACGTAGCAACAATTGTAAGCAACAGGTCAACGACCTATTTCAAATGCATTTAATAAACGAATATTAAAACAAAATACATTATTATAATAAATATTGTCACTGGAAAATAATAATTAAAATTGACACTAAGCGTACTAAATCAAATTAATCAATTACAAGAAATGTAACTAAGTTAGTTATTTTTTAGTTAGAAATTAATAGAAAAAAAATTAGTTATGAGATATTTGACAAATATAAATTTGATATTTCTCGTGTTACGTAGGATGCGTTCGCAACAACCAACCGGTGTCCGTGGACTGCCGGTGGGATCTTATAGCGCATGCTCCCAGCGTAAATTGTAGCTCACAATGACCATCCTCATCGGTCCCCCTCTCCCGTCCCCATCCTAAGGGAATAGGACGAAGCAGGGTTGTTGGTAAACAAAGCGAGGGGTCAACATTTATTGGTCATCGTTAACAACGACAAAACACATAAACGGCATACACTGCTTATATAAGTAACAGAATCCACAGTTGGTTTGACTTTTTACTTGAATTTGATCCAAGGCCGTTTCAGACAAAAAAGCTTTGAGGTTTCAGTTAATCTTGAAATGAATGTACACTAATAACAATAGAAGAGTCTTCCGTTTTGAAATCACTCAATATATTGGTTAAATATTTAGATTTTTACTATTTTTGTATAATTATTGGCGTAAGATTATCACATGACTGATTGATTAAAACGTTTAACTAACTATATTTCTAGGTAATCGTACTAATATTATGATTGCGAATGTTTAGACGGATAGATAAGTGGTTGTTAGTGTTTGCCGCCTAAACTGCTAAATAGATTTCGAAGAATGTAGATCCTAGAATGGAAGAATACAAAGGAAACTTACTCATGTATTTTTTTTAACTCCACGCAGACGGAGTCGCGAGCAAAAGCGAAAACATAACATTTTTAACATGGCCACAAACATGAAGAATGGGATGTTTGCCAAAACATAATCAGATAAAAGAATAATCATATTTTAAAAGTCCAAAACAAGTAAACAATAATATATCAGTATTTTCTAATGTACAATGTTTTATTCATTGTAATAAATATTTAAACGACCAATATCCTTGACCTAGAGATGTAATTGCAATTTCCAGTTCGTTGGTCGAAACGCGAACACACGTCGGAACAGTTATGCAGAATTTTATCTCGTTAGAATCTATTCAATACCAGTCAACGAGTAATATACTAAAACTTTAAAACTGCTTTACCAATATTAAAAAATTATTTTACCATTGGAAAGATACATTATCTCTGAGTAACATCGGCTATATATTTTTTTATAATTTCACGCAGACGAAGTCGTGATCCAAAGCTAGTTTTCAAAGGGAGAGATATTTAATTTTAACAGTGGTAGATCCCGCTGTGACATCTTTGCACGAATGGGCCGGCTCGCCCGGTGAAATACCACGACCACACAGAAAACAGGCGTGAAGTGGAAGCAATTCCACGTTTCGTCTGATGAGTGTGGTGCCGGAGGCCTAATTTTGGTCCCTTTTCCTTTCCACCCTTTTCTTGAGAGTAAAGGATGGGAAGGAAAAGTGGATTTGACGGTGGAGGAGATGCATCGGAAGGGGAAATGTCCTCTTTATGTGTGTCTCCTCCTCCTTCAAGGGTAGGCAACGCATCTGCAATTGCGGATGTTTATGGGCAGCGGTCGCTTTCCATTTCGGTGGATTCGGGTGGCCGCTTGCTCGATTGCCACCTTATATTATAAAAAAAAATAATTCGATGATCATTATTTTTAATTTAACTACAAAAATAATTTAGAACGAACTATTTTAAATTCATTGAAGTTTTCAACATTTAGGTTTTGCGGTTTAGATATAACGCTTACCACAACCACTAAACGTGATTAAAATATGAAAATTGTAAATCGATGACAGAGTAGCGTGTTTAGCTTACACGCAACCTTAGTAGGTTAACGTGCGTTAGTGCGATGTAGAGTTATTATTTTTATATAATTTTACTGTAACACATTTATAATAGATACTCTTTGGTATAAATTTTATTCAAAAACTCTTGCGAAAGTTTAATTGAATAGATGAAAGGATGGATGTTAGTTAGAATTTGTGGCCTAAACTGTTGAAGGGATCTCGGTGAAAATTGCCATAGATGTAGAGCATGCTCTGGAAGAACACATAGGATACTTAGTTTTTTAATTCCACGCGGACGGAGTCGCTAGCGAAAGCTAGTTACATATAAAATCAAAGATAAAACATGAATTTAAAATTTTATAAGTCTCTTTTTACGTTTTGTGGAATGATAACGTAATCTAACAATCAAACTGTGAAATAAAAACATTATTAAACCATTATCGTGTAATTTAAAAAAAGAAAACATTTTAACTCACATTTCTAGCGAAGAACATTCTGTGAAACGAAATTCGATATAGGAAGCAGAGCTTAGCACTTTTGCCGTGTCTGTGCGGTTGCTATGGCAACCTAATCGATTGATACCCCGCCGCTGGCCCATTCTCAACGACTGAGAAGAACTAACTTTAATCTTGCTAATTTGATTCTACGAGTAGTGCATAACGTATTGAAATTTGTTATGAAATGAAATTATATTAGAAATTTACTGGTATTTATTAATTAGATTATGATTTCAAAACTTATTATTAATTAATATTGTTGCGAATTAAAACGATTTATTCCAGGTTAGTTATATTTTTATTCATTCCTCCCCCTGACTTAACAACCAACGTTCCCCTGGTAACCGCTGACAGTTTTTATATCCAAAGAGTATCAAAATTATATAACATGTCACAAATTAAAAAGCTAATTATCAAAGAATATTTACACGTAACAATATTTATCATATATACTAATATAATAAAGCGTAAACATACACTACTTCGTGGCGTAGGATGACAGCAATCACAGCATATTTTTGAACAATTCTTTTTTAAATAATAAGACCTAAACTTACGACACGCTTTAGGCTATATATTTTTACGCTATTATACTTCGATGGCAAACAAATAGAAAAAAAAAACATCATGTGGGAAGGGGACGACAAACTACAAGCTGTCAACATTTAGGGAGCAAAGCTATTATGGTGACGGTAATTTTGACATTTGCAAATGAGAATTTGACAAATGTATACAATAAAAAATAAAAATATTTTACATTTACATGCGGGTGAAGCCGCACGGGAATAGCTAGTTAATTAATAAATAACTCATCGTTATAATAAAAAGTATTGAACTGATTATACATTATACACTATTTATCATTAGGAAAAAATAATATCGGTTTTTCAAAAGCTTATTATAGTTTATCCGAGAATTGTGAATATTTTTAAAATTGTTTAAATCATTATTAGCTCCTATCCAACCATTCCTTAGGGACCTGTTTTAAATATCATTATGTAGCAAATTAAACGACATATCAGAAATTCCGTAAACGATTAAACTGTACTTTCGTAATTAAGGTGGACTTTTGCCGAAGGTCCGGACTAAATAATTGCTATAATAAATTTCCAACAGTCATTTTGTTTAATGTCGATTTAATTTTAACTCGTATTCATTTACATTAAGGTATCATTTCGTTTGATTATTTTTTTGATTGTTGAAAATGTGAGTCATAGGTACTTGAATATGTGGAAAAGTACCTAATGTACTTAGTAATGGATATTGATTGTGTTTTGTTCGAATCCATTTAATATAGCTACCACTTGTTGTTGTTGTACAAATATAATATAAGTGTTAACGATTAATATATTGTAGTTCGAATTTAAGCCCCTGCCTTGTTTAATAGCAAAGTTTTCTTACGGGAAAAGCAACAGATGGCAATAATAAAATTTATTGTTGGTAATATATAGTTTTTATATATTACATCGAGGATATTAAACTATGACTTAAATCGCATTAAAGTCAGGTATGAAACGATATTTGTTGATACTGAAAATAAAACTGTAATGGTTCATAAAATCTTACATTAAAAAACATTTTACGACATATAACGTCCTGGAACTTAACTCAAACCAGGTCTTTGGATCTTTCAAACTTTGGTTTAAAACGCGGAAAAGAAAAAAATATCTTTCAAACTTAGTATATTATCTTGTACTTATGTAAGTCACCGTGCGATTGCGAATTTCGATACGTACAATGAATATTTCATCATTATCAGTCTTTATTATCCACTAGCTGTTTTCGTGCGACTTCATCTGCATAAAATTATGAAAATTTAATTTTATTGTTTACATGTGTCAAATTATCAATTGCAAATGTCAAAATGACATACCATAGCAACCTTGCTTCCTTGATTTTGGCAGCAACTTATGGTCTCATTCCCACATTGGGGTTTTTATCCAAAATATTTACCCCCTAAGTTTAATGGCGTAAAAATATATAGCCTAAAGCGTGACGTAAGTGTTGGGATTTTTATTAAAAAAGAATTATGTAAAAACATGCTGTAATTGCTGACATCTTAGACAACAAAGAAGTGTGTGTTTACGCTTATTATAATAGTATAGATTAATAAAATATCCTACCAACACCTTAAATGTTCATGTCAATATGTGCGGTAGCCAAAATTCTTTGTTTAAAAAATAACAATTCTGAAAACCAAGTAAAACATTTGACGACGTGTAATTGCCGCATGCGGTACCATACCGCGTCCCCAGCGACATCTTGTGACACGTATAATTTGTGTACAGCTACGATATCAAAGAACAAATTGTCCTTAGTGACAATTTGTTTTGGCAATATAACGTTGTACTTAACTGGCATTCTACTGGCAAAAAAAATTGTATGAGAAAATTTATATGATGTGTTTTTGTATAAGTTTTTTCGACAGTGAACATTAAAGGTTACCTATCGACAGTATAAGAATCTCTTTTAGACTTAGCCATCACTGCATAGTATGAAATAATACATATATGACACGTATATATAATTAACCTACATATAAGTAATGAAAAAAGAAATGTAGTAAATGCCGTAGATGTATGATCGTAGCGCGAGAGATGTGCTACGAAGCTACGAACTTATAAGACACTTCCTGTTGCTCACGACTTCGTCCACGTTAAATTAAGAAATAATTAAAAATACATAGCCTATGTTAATCATAGACAAAATAACTTTTTAACTGTGCAAGAATTTTAAAAATTAGTTTTTGAGTTATTTCAATACATATAAAAATACATTTTTATATAATATCAATTAGTAAAGATATTGTCAATTACATTTTATGTTATTTTTTTATAACATAAAGTGGCAAACGAGCAAGCGGCCACCTGAATCCGCCAAAATGGCGAAGCGACCGCTGCCCATAGACATCCGCAATTGCAGATGCGTTGCCTACCCTTATTCAACAGAGTAGAAGACGCACATACAGAGGATGTTTGCCCTTCCTATGCATCTCCTCCTCCGTCAAATCCACTTCCCCTCCCATCCTCTCCTTAAAAGAAGAGGGTGGTAAAGAGAAAGGGACTTAAATTAGGCCTCCGGCACCACACTCATTAGAAGAAACACGGAATTGCTTCCATTTCACGCCTGTCTTCTGTGTGGTCGTGGTATTACACCGGGCGTGCCGGCCCTGCAGTGCTAAGATGTTAAAGCGGGTACTACCACTGTAAAGATAATAAAAATATAATAATAAACAAATCATGTTTATCTTGAGACGTATAAAACTTTACTAACAATTTAGAATGTTCAAAGTTATGCGGACAGTACTGTAAGATATTCTATGTAACATACAAACTATTCGTAGACCGCTTCAACTCGTCTCTTTATGAAGCTGTCCTCGCAAGTTTGTATAACTTTGTGTGTATTTACAATGTAAATATCAATTGCAGTACTATTTGTCTGTTTTGAGACGAATTTAAGGTCGTTGAAGATTATTATAATATTTAGTAAGCATCTTTAAAAACTACACAACTTTCATCCTTCACTTGGTTAGTTTAGGACTTATTATAAAGAGGAAAGATTTTTCTATGAATAAATAACTCAAAAACTACTGGGCCGATCTCAAAAATTCTTTGACCATTAGAAAGCTACGTTATTACTGAGTAACATAGGCTTTTTTCAATTGCATTTGAACGAAGTCGCGAGCAACAGCTAGTTTAGGATAAGTAGTGACACAAAAAACATCATGAGAGTACCACGTTTTACTTGTAACAAAAATAATATTAATTAAAATAAAATAATAAAACTAGTAATTCAAAATATAATTTCTAATTACAAACAAAATATTCAGCGATACGAGAGCGGCAAAAAGCCAAATACTCATACTAGATATAAACCAAAGGTATTTTAGCTAATTGATCCACATGCATATGGCGGTTCTTGCACACATAGGACGGGACACTTAACGTGACGTAACTTTCGTATGACTACGAGAGTTTACGTAACGCTGATGAAATTTAGACGAGCGTTTGATTTTATGAACGTGACAGCGGTTGAGGACCAATAACCTTCATAATATGAAAACATTTTTATATTCAAACTATCTTGGAGTACTAAAAATTGTAATAATCTTTGCCTTTCTTTTATATATAAGTATATGTGCCACGCAGTCAAACTCAGATTTTTACGTAGCTATTATAGCCAAATGTTTTAAATAGCTAGGTAACAAATGTCGGATCAATAATTGATTTTCTAAATAAAATTGGTATCTAAAATAAAAAAAAAAATCAACGTGTAGTCAAATAAATTCTTGAATACAATCTCAATTGACGTTAAATGCTTGGCTTGAGTTGGCGTGTATGGACAAAATTAATTATAACCTTTCGGAATTACAATATCCAGTTAAAATTTCAATAATATGCCGAGTTGATATTTTGTTAGTTAACATCATGTGTCCTAAATAAAATACAATTAGTTCTGTAAAACAAAAGAATGATGAATATCTCGTACTCGTATTCAACATTTGATAAAATTAATTTGATAAATCAAGGGAAACATTCTAAACGAATTCTGGAGACATCAAAAACATAATGTGAGGAATGGTATTTTAAAGTACTGTGATTTATTAACATACCTCAAGTATATCAATAAAATGTTTTTGTTTAGGCGCCATCTGTCGAAGAAATAACACACCCACATTATCTAAACGGCTCGGAAAAAGTAATTTTCAATGTTTCAGCATTCACCGAATTGTTTTCATATTTTAGCTCTTGTTGCTTTCATAGATGGCGTCATTTCTAAACTCAGAGTAGCTTTGTGGCGGAAATTTAGTACTAGATGGCGCTGTTAAAATGTTATCTAGAGTAGTAGTAGAAATCTGTTAGAACTGAATAATAGAGGGCGATGGGATGAAACCAGGGAAACAGAGAAAGTTCTGTCCTCTTATCTAGGTGGCGCTGTTCGTAATTTGATGTAACACTCTGTAACAGAACATACTAGAAATTTGGAGCAATTTTTTTTTTAGGTGAAAATTATGTAATTTGCTTCTATCCTGGGAAATATGCCAAGGCGATAAAAATGTGTTATCATTCTGACCTCCTCACGTGTAGGCAAATACGATGTCATGTTATGCATGCCCAAATAATTCGGTGTGGCTTACTGCGAGCAATTCCTCGTGGGAAATAACATGGAAATTGATGTAGATAAAATAATGCTCGACTTTTTTGTAACAAACATTATTGAACCTGACGACCAATGTTTCTCTGGAGTTACTGATAAGATTTTTTGTGTGAAAATAAACAAAACAAACAAAACTAGTTACATAAATTTCTCGAGGCTATGAAAGCAATGAAAGTTCGAGGCAAAAATATGAGAACAGTATTTGAAGCTTCATTTTGATATTTTTCTAAAAAGATAGCTCGTTGTATCAGAATGAATATAAACATGGATAAACTGTATCTTTTTGGAAGTGTAACTTTAAGATTGTTACCAGTAACACAAAATTGGACAAAAAAATACTAAAAACGTCAACAAGCTTTAATAATACAAAGTTTCAAATTTCAACTACTATTTCTAAGTTCATTTTTATATTTATTACTTTTATACCAGACATGTTTTTTAATTGTGCAAATTTATTAATTCAAGAATTTATTTTATTAATGTTTTATTTTTAACAAAATTAAAATTGCTTTAGATAAAAAGTGTTCGGTATGGAAATAATTAAACGACATTTCTGCTATCAAAATTTGCAGAAGAGCTACGCAATATTTTCATTTAATTCTTCACCAGTAAACACGGTGGAATTGTTTGACCTCAGGCGTTTTGTGTAGAGATATTTTTGGGGAAGGAAATGTTAGACATTTTTTTACGTTGGCACTATATAAATTTTCTTTTTCTGATACAGTAAACAATGATTGGAGAAAATAAAGAAAATGTTACGTACATATTTTTACTGTCGAGAAGTCTCAGGAAAATGCTTCACCTAGTTTGTAAATATTTATATCCCCGTCAATGGTTACACGGAATTATGTATAGACGAATTTTATAGATATGCGATATTATAAAATTTTATAAATGCACACAAATACACTTAATTCTTAAGATATCCATTATAGTAACAGCCCTTATAAAATTGGTATACTAAAACGATAACTCTAAAACATTTTATAAGAATAGCGCCATCTATTGCCGCAAAAAATTTACATGATAAATTGGTAGCTACAAAAAAATATACATTATGATATCGTAACTCTCATCGTTCCCATGAAATCTACTTTAAAAATATACATAATAAATATTTAGATATATCGAATATACTCAGTATAATGCATTTCCATTGTTGCGTGGGGATATGTGCTTAAAGAGCTTATCGTCCCGAACAATGTGTCTGGTAACAAAGTGCGTCATATGAAAGCTCTTATCGGTAAGGTTTTCACTGAAATATTCATTTTCAATTTTTAGCACGCTGTTATTACCTTCGCGTATATTTACTACTTTTCAATACATAATTTTATATATTTGTTCATAAGATGTCTATTTATTTAGAGATTTCCCACAGAGATCGTAATTATGAAGTAGCAAAGACGAACACTATTTTTTAAGTCAAAACTGTTGTGGTCATATTTTACACAAAAAATTTTGTCAACTATATAAATAATCAAACCTACTACTGTCGTTGCAAGCTTTATCCTGTGTATACGAAAAGTTGGATTTAGTAATAAAACCCAGTTTCACGTACTTTATCTCTAGGAAAGCTACTCGTTGTTGGAGTAATGAAGCATTTGGGACTGTTTCATTGTAAAACAAGATTTGTTTATTTGGTCTCCCTTTTAATATGAGCTTGAATAATTGTTTAAAGGACTACATCCAAATTATTAACCTTTGTTGTAGTTTCTAGTTCTAATCAAGACTAATTTATAAACTTAAAAACTACTGGTCCGATTTTAAAATTCTTTTTATAATGACAAGGTCATATGAACTCTAACATAGGCTATATTCATTACTAGAAAAAGTTTATTTTTTATCCTGTGAAAAGTCGCGGGTAAAAGATAGTTTTAAAGGTTTTTTAGTGTAGATTTACCATAATTAAAGTAGTCTAAGGAATTTCTTTAGTGACTATTGGCTGAGTTCGAATGACTATTATCTTGTTTTCATCTTAAGTTGGTAATGATTGTCAAAATTATCAGGTGTTGATGTGAATGTTCTAAACATTTCATAGTAAATCTAAAACTAATTTCTTTAAGCATTAAATTGCCTCAAATCTGCGAGTCATCTACGTTAAGCAATTTATTAGAGAGCACTGACAGATTAAGATGACGTAACAATAATTTCTTTAATGGGTCGAAGGTTTTTACAGAAAATTTCTTACATGTAATTAGTATAATTTATAACACTTAAGTTTGTATTTTTTTGTAATCTATTAATATATATATCTACTTAATATAATCCAGTTTCTAAAATAGTTGTCAAATTGTATTTAGCACTTCTATTATTTTAATAATAAGTCTTTCGAAATCAATTACAAGTCGGTATTCTATCAATCAAAATAATGGTTAAATTACTATCTGCCGATTGGTGAAACGACTTCAATGGTAAGCCACGCTTAACACCAAAGTCCATTAAAATTTTAACAACTGTTCGATCGTAACCAGCGCTTATAAAGCAAAGTGTACGTTTCAGTATTCGGCCGGTCTACTTTTCCGAAATATATCGTGGCTTTAATAACTTTAGTAAGTCGAAAGGATTAAATGATTCTAAAACGTTACTGAGTGGTGATTAACAATTACGTAACAAACCAAATTCGTGGATTTTCAGTTGAATGATTTCAAGATGTGAAAAGGTCTCTTAGTTGTAAGGCCCGCGCTCGGGCGCACTTCCGTTGCGGTTTACCTAACCGACGTCGGTTTATCTAAATATAGCAAAACCTTTTCCTAAAGTTGAAATAATTTTTTGGAATGTACAAAATTTCTTACCTTAATTATTGTGAGAATATTACAGGAAGTCACCTCTATATATTACGTTATACTAACCACATATTGCTGTAAGTTGTCATGAATAAACAAATTATTTACTATCCAAAAAACGAATGATCATCATATACATCACCTAAAAAATGCGTTAAAAACACCAGTAATTAACAAAGGAACATCTCTATATGTAGCTAATTTTCCAACAATTCTAATTTGAACTTGGGATTATTTTCCTATTGTAAAATATGCAATGAACACTTAGGGCCTGTCCCACTACTGGCTAATAGAGGCTCAGATATGAAAATGACGTCACTGACAGAAAAGGTAACAAAACCTGACATTTCCATCACATATTTTACACGTTGTATTGTTATCAGACACTTTACAATTTGGTGGGACAGGCCCTAAGCCTCATAGTGTTTAACATTAATGTTTTAACTTACACTTACGTGGGCGGAATGTTGCTTAAATATTCTAAAAGCATTTCGCGGGATAACCTCTCGAGCATAGTTATAATTATCGTATAACAGACATAAATATTTATTGTGTTCTATTAAAGTAAATGTTCTAAAATTATTTTTTACTATTTTTGCCCCCGACTCCGTCTACGTGGAATAAAAAAAATCAAAAGTAGCCAATATGTTATTCTAGGCTACCCTTTACATTTACGCCCTATTTTATCGATATCCGTTCATCATTTTAGTTTACAAACTCTAACAAACTCCTAAGTAAAATAGCTAACATTTTATTTTTATACTAGCTGTTCCCGTGCGGCTTCATCCGCATGAAATTATGATTTTTTTATTGTTTACATTTGTGAAATAATCATTAGCAAATGACAAAATAGCAATCTTACTTTCTTAATGTTGGCAGCAACTTATGGTCTCTTTCCCACATTACGGTTTTTATCTAAAATATTTACCCCCTTAGTTTAATGGCGTGAAAATATATAGCCTAAAGCGTGACGTAAGTGTAGGGCTTTTTATTAAAAAAAGATTTATTCAAAAACATGCTGTAATTGTTGTGATCTTAGGCAACAAAGAAGTGTGTGTTGACGCTTTATTATAATAGTATAGATTAAGCGACAAAAAATAGTTAATGTTTTTCATTCAAGTTAAATATTATCAGTAATTAAAAGTTACAATAAAACCCTTTATTCAGGAAACGTAGAGTGGAGGCTACTTACGTAACAAGCGTTTCAAATTTCCAAGTTTACTTTGTATTCGACATATAACTATTCTCTACGTGTATTTGAGAAGACGTTAATTTCATACCTTCAAAGGCTACGTTTCTATTTGAAGTTATAGTAACTTTTACAATTATTTCTTTGAATACAGAGCAATACCTTACTTTAATAATATCTTAGTAGTAATATAAATGCGAAAGCTTAAATGGATGGATGTTTGTTAGAGTTTGTAGCCTACACAACTAAATGAATAACGATGAAATTCGGAATAGATGTAGCGGATAATCTGGAAGAACATATAGGTCACTTTTGTTTTGTTAATTCCACGCGGATGGAGTCACAGGTGAAAATTAGTACAAAATAATTCAGTCTAAAATAAAATGGCAAAGTAAGATAGAAATAAATTTAATTTCATTAATAAGTTACATTCTAAGTAAAAAACTGTTATTTAAACTATAATATCAATGAAACATTACAAAAAGTTCTCAAAAGTGTAAAATTTGCATCTAATTTACAAATAGCTTAACATGTTTTTGTAGGATTTTTTAATTATCTAAATTAATTGTACAAGTGTTGAACTAACAACAGTGTGTTTATTTTCTGTTCTAAAGCCTTGTGTAGTATAGCTAAGTCTTGTTTTGTAATGTATATTCTAATTTAAATTCTGTCTGTGCCTTCATTTCGTTGCTAATGAAAAATTCTTATTTCATATACAGGGAAAATGTTTCAACGTAATGTAATGCTGTAATTTATAACTTTTGTGGTTTCATATGCGCGAAGCTTTTCATTTCGTTACATTATCTAAGTTAATGGTGCTACGATGTCGTAGCAGTGCTACCGAAAGCCGTAGCATTGAATGCAGTGTACTACTTAGGCAATGAAATTTTTTGTAGATGTATATGGTACATCCTGACCCAACGCAGTATTTATATGGTTTTTGTGAAACATAACTAATATTTTTTCATAAAAGTTTAAAGACACCACAGCTAAGAGCGTGCGCACATCTGAAACTAAACTATCGCACAACTGTTTAGTCTTACTTTGATTTCTATGAGCTTATATGTAAGTGTGTACACTACTCAATTTTTAGTTGTGCAACTAAACAGTTGAATTTGCTACGAAATAATCGACAATCGCACAACGGTTGTGCGATAGTTTAGTCAAAGATGTGCGCCCGCTCTCTTATGTATAAAAACAAATGAAGAACATTACAAAATGCAATGTATTTTGTACCCTAAGATGAAAATAGTTTTCTTAGGTCCATTAACAGGAAGCAAATAGTATATGAAAAAGGTTTGACAGGTAGTAGAGTATTAAAAGGCTTTACGGATTGAAGGTAAGCTTACAAACGTTTTTTTTGCTATTGAGTGAGATATATTTTTGTGTACAATATTGGGTAAAGCTTTTAGATTTGTATTACAGTGATATATTAGGTAAACGAAGTTGTAAGCAGAATGATTCGTATTTTTATCTTTATGTTTTATTTTTACAGAAATAAGACAAGTGTAACATATTAGGTTCATTGTCATCACTTGCCTACTAGGAGTCTCGGAGCCTACTCTAAGTTAGGGACAAGGCCTTTCTTAACAAAGCTGGTCTACTCCATGTTGGTTCACAAATATCTTTGAATTTCTTCTCAAATATGCGGAGGTTGCATCACGATGCTTGCCTTCACCGTAAGTATGCCGTGATTACAAGCTGCCGTGATATTATTTTACAATCATTACTTGTAATTAAAAAATTAAGTGGGTATAACTGTCGTGGTTTTTACAAACATAATGTTTGTAAGATACGGGTTTCTTCGTTTAGCCCGTGAACATGGCGCATGCAATGTGCTGAAATATCGGGAGTTTAAACAATCCAATCATGGTACGAAAACTATATTTTAAGTAGATTATATTAGTAGGTTTATTCAAAATTTTAAAAGTAACAAACGTCACGGTATTTTGTTTGGCCAACCGTTCTCAAAGTGCAGTAAAACTTTGTTCCATTAGTGTAAACGGGCGTCGGGCTGTAAATTATTGTGTCGTTTAAGCGAGTAAATGGCGCCGGACCGCAGACTTACGTTCGATACGTAGCTTCAAGCATTTGTTGCTGCTTTTTTCTTCACTTAAAAGAAAAGATTTAAATACATAAAAGTTGCACTCAAAGCTTTCATTTTAAGGCAAAGAAATGGTAGAGAAGATAATGCGTTTCTCTTTTTTTTAGTTTTTTATTTAGGACTAGCTGTACCCGTGCGGCTTCGTCCGCATAAAATTATGATAACTTTATTTTAATTATTACATTTGTCTAATTTTCAATCGCAAATGTCACAATTAAAATGCACAAAGGCCTCTAACATTGATCTGACAGATCCTTTTCCCACATAAAGGTCTTTTTCAATTTTATTCTTATTCCTTTCTTTGAATCGTGAATTAAATTTCTCCCTAAATAGTTTAGTAAAAATAAAATCTTTACTTAACAATCCTATTAACTACACTTAAAACATAGAAGAAACGGTAACCGTGACGGTAATTTAAATTAATGAAAACAAAAGAAAGAAAAAAATAAACAAAAGGCGCTCACAGTTAAGAGAAGAGGTTTTTGAACGATGTTCTCGTACAATTCTATAGTTGGACGTTAGTGAATTCCCTCCGGCTTTTTCTTATTGCAATTTTCTTGAATTTAAAATGCATGCTTTTCATCAATCTTAAATATCTTTTTTTGTCGGAATTTAAAATGAAATCAGTAACTTAATAATATCTAAATATTACATATCTAAGGCATTTCTCGG
This sequence comes from Papilio polytes, assembly GCF_000836215.1. Classification (NCBI taxonomy): domain Eukaryota; kingdom Metazoa; phylum Arthropoda; class Insecta; order Lepidoptera; family Papilionidae; genus Papilio; species Papilio polytes. The sequence goes on from NW_013527137.1 coordinate 9,485,683, forward strand.
TTAATTTTTGTACTAACCAGAAGCTAAATCTGGTACCTAGAATTCCATAATTGTCTATTTATAGTAATAACCCTAATATATTCTAAGTATCTGAAACTAGAAGCGTGTTGGAGACAGATCATTGCCTAAGCTGCGGTGGCTCCACTTGATAACGGTCTGAACTCGCCTGTAAATATTTACGACGTCGTTGTGTTTGCTATTAATAGACTCAGGAGTAGGTATTAATTGAGTCTCAATGGACTACGAAATGTGAACGTTAAGTTGGAATAAACAATTCAATATTATATTATGTGTTAATCCAATTATCATTTTATCTACACTATTACAATAAAGCGTAAACACACACTTCTTTGTTGCCTAAGATGTCAGCACTTACAGCATATTTTTTAATAATTTTTTTTTTTAATCAAAAGCCCTACACATACATCACGCTTTAGGCTACATATTTGCACGCCATTAATCTTAAGGGGTAAATAGTTTGGATAAGAACCCTAATGTGGGAGAGAGACCGGAAGTTGCTGCCAACATCAAGGAAGCAAGATTGACAACGTTTGTCATGTCATGTTATTTTGACATTTGCTATTGATAGTTTGACAAATGTAAACAATAAAATTAAATTATCATTATTTCATGCGGATAAAGCCGCACGGGAATAGCTAGTTTTATATAAAAATAGCAAAAAGTATAGCCTACGTTACTCACCGATAACATAGCTTTTTAATGGTGCAAGAATTTAAGAATTAAAAATCGGCCCAGTAGTTTTTGACTTATTTCAATACATACAAAAATACAAATCTTTCCTCTTTATAATATTAGTATAGATGAAGATGTTTTTTTACGTTAAGTGTAACATCTAAAATCATGGTTTAATATACATTTTCGTATAAAAAAACAGTATACCCGAAATGTACAGAGAAATCAGTAAAATACTTGACTTTTCTCACGTAGCAAGCACGAAGTTTCAATTGGACGGAAATTTGATTTTTTTTTAAATCCCTGTACATTTTTCAAGCTATGACATCCAACTAGAAATTCTACTTTAGGGTGGGAATTCACCTAGTTATTTATTTTTCGATTGTCTTTATATTAATAAAGTTCAAAATAAATCTGATTAACTGATTACTAAATAAATAAAGATTTAGATATAAGTGTACATGCTTGCTCTATATTTATCGAAAAATATTGTATAGGGATCCCAAATGGCGAATTGAGGCAACAGAAGGATGTTACATTTCACATTATTCTATTTATTTAAGAACCAAAAACTCTGTTTCGTTAAACATTTTTTGGTCCAAACTATACTACTTTTACGTTATTTAATATGAAAATCCTTTTGAATAAAGTAAACTCAAGCGTTCTCATTATTTCGTAATCCGAAAATCCTTTTAGGTCTACCTGTGTTGTGTTTAAAAGGAAAATAGAAGCACGGCTAAGCGCCCTTCGAGGTAAATACCGTTTGTTGACGCGTGAGCTTCAATTATTTTTTGTATTAAAAAAACAAACTTTTTTATTTCGTATTGTAATTAGTTGGAAGTTATATAATCAATTTTAATAGAAATGTTTCCATTCAATGCAATTATTAAGAAAACATACTAAGGACATTTTTAATTAAAATAATGTAGATAGAAGACACTAAGGAACAAAATTTATGGTTCAATAGTGATTGAAGTAAGATAGTAGATCTTCTGTCGAATAAATTGATGCGGTGCTGAGGAAGCGTTGATAAGAGGACATATACATTCATTTATATACCTTCAAATCTATAGCTCTTGTGAACAAGGGCCATTGTACAATTTGAAAACTATTCAGGAGAGTCTTGTAAAATAATAATCTTTTTAATTATGCTGTACTAGCTGTTGCTCGCGACTACATCCGCGTAAAATTGAAAAATATAGAAAAGCATAGCTTATGTTACTCACAGATAAATTACCTTTCTAAAGGTGGAAGAATTTTGAAAGTCAAACCAGTAGTTATTGAATATTTCACTACACACAAGAATACTAATCTTTCCTCTATACAATATGGATGGAGCATAGATATGGACTTACTAGAAAAACATAGCATTTACGCCTGTAAAGGTGTGCTTTAGTGTGTACATCTTGCGTGTACATCGTGTGTACATCGTGCACTAAGAGGTAACTTTAAAAAAAATAAACTAAATATCATCAAACTGTTACTCCGGCCTTTGTTTATAGGATATATCAGAACGCCTTTAGCAAAAATTGTATACATTAAAATTTTTAGTACAAAAAAATAAGTGAAATGCTACACTTTTATAGACTGCTGATAAGGACAGGAGTAGCGTATTTCACAATTTACTGCGTGGAAACTGCATTGCACATGATTTATTGTGCTTTTAATTAAGGCCGTTTATCGTTGTTAACGTGTATGAACTTTTTGCATCGGTGTCGATTCAGTAATTAAACGTTAATTAATGTATGATCATTTACTTTCTGCCTCTTCTCTCCCGTTTCCCGTTGGACTGATCTGCCCGCCGATTGATAGAAAAAAAAATCCCATTGGGTCAATTGACTTTCCGATCAGCGTAATGGGAAAAACCTGAGCTAGTGTCTTCCAAAACTAGCACTTGTCATTTCAGTAATTTCCATAAATCGTGTCAACTTTCTATTCTATTCTTACAAATTCTCTTCTATCCTGATGTACCTCTATCTAATACCTTGATCCTTGATTACTCATACAGTTGTAACAATTTTTTTTATTATAAACTAAACGTCGTTTATCTATACTAAAAAACTACTGGGCCGATTTAAAAAAAAATATATCAGTTATCAGTGAGTAACATAGGTTATATTTTTTAATTTCACGCTTGCGAAATTGCAAAAGTTAGTAGTAAAATAATAGAGTAAAGAAAATGGTAAAATTCGTATGTAGGCTTGTGGTCCACATCCATTTAAGAGCTCAAACGGTACATTAAGCCACAACCAGACGGGCACTTATACTAATGGAAGTGAACTGCTAGGCGTTTTACTAACTTATGTGACATTTCACTTATTTTCATTTAGATCATTCCTGTCTTTATTCTTAAAGCCTAAAGTACTATGACCATTAAATATTTATTTGTATACATCCTAGATTTCGCCCGCGACTCCGTCCGCGTGAATTTGAAAAAAAAAAACAAAAGTGAATATCCTACGTGTTCCTCCAGACAATCATCTACATGTATGCCAAATTTAATCGAGATCCGTCCAGCAGTTTAGAATACAAACTCTAACAAACATCCATCCATCCATCTTCTAAACTTTCACATGTATAATATTAGTATTGGTATATTTCATTGTTTATATTTGTAATACTTTCAATAACAAATGTCGAAATTCAAACGCAAACAACGAAGGCTTTTGACATTGAATAACAATACTGTTACTGTAGCAACTTTGCTTTGCTACTATACCTACTAGATTTTGCTCCTTTCCCCTATTTGCTTTACTTATATTATCATTTTCATTCGATGGATGTTATTGACTTAAATATCTTTAAAATATCATCTTTTCTTAATGGAGGATCTTCATAACTACGATTTCAATTAATTAGTAAACTTTGCGTTCGGAAAATGGAGGTCAAAGTAATAAAAGTTTAGTGACGTTGTTAAGAAAAGCCATTAAAAGGCAACATTGCATTTCGCTCAACCCGTTGGACTAGAAAATAATTATCGCTGATGCAATCTACGTTTAAAATTCAATTAATATAGACATTTACTGAGATAATAGCTAACATTTTCTCATAACTTGGAATAAGTACAACAACTAACAATAAACATAGCTTAGCTATTTTAGAAACATACTATTCTAATTTAACAATAGTAAAAATAGCAGCAATATCCTTGATGGGCTCTAGACTGACCTTGTTAATTAGTTCACAAGGTATTTTTTTAACTTCAAGTCAAAGAGCTAATTTAGTTGACAAGCTTTATACCTAACCTAGTTCTAGTTTTGTAGTCTCGTTTATTTTAAACTCATGAACATTTGTCAGAGCAGTAACATGTTTAATAAATCATAACCTAAAACTTGAGTTCTAGTCTTGTAAGTGCTTAACATTAACTATGAATATGAATCCTCTTGTTAGTAAAGTACTTCTAGAATCCTCGCAGCTGGTAATGGACTAAGAAAGGACCTAAAAGTTCAATAACAACTGTGTTTAAACTCTCTAACTTTAGCATTTCTAACTGTTTAACTATGATTTCAACTGTCGTTTCGGTGACGATGATTTCAACTGTTGTGTCGTTTCGTCGGTTGTAATGAAGGCTTTTCAACGGAGGCGGATGTGGAGGTAAAGTACTTTGATGGAAGTTGAAAAATTTACTGAAAAAGTGACAAGTCGATTTTCATTTATCTTCAATTGTAAATCAACGTAAAAAACCTAAACACAAAAAAATGCGGACGCGGATGCGGAGGTACACTAAAATGTTGAGATGAAGGCGACGTTCTATTGCAACGCTAATTTAAAAGTAAACTCAACTGTCCAGTGAGTCTTAACAGTGGTAGAGCCCTCTTTAACTTCTTCGCTCGAAAAGGCAGGCTCGCGCGGTGTAATACCACGACCACACAAAAAACAGGCGTGAAGTGGAAGCAATTTCGCGTTTCGTCTGATGAGTGTGGTGCTGGAGGCCTAATTTTAGTCCCTTACCCTTTCCCCTATATCTTAATAGGAAAGGATGGGAAGGAAAAGTGGATTTGACGGTGGAGGAGACGCATGAGAAGGAGAAATGTCCTCTTTATGTGCGTCTCCTCCTCCGTCAATTAAGGGTAGGCAAAGCATCTGCAATTGCGGTTGTTTATAGGCATTTCGGTGGATTCAGGTGGCCGCTTGCTCGTTTGCCACCTTATATTATAAAAAAAATACCATAGTTACTTAAGGAATACCTTAGTGTAAATTTCTTATACTGAACTTATATGTGATATTGTGTTATTTTTAATTCCTCTAGGCCTGGCTGACTATAACTCAATTTGATTAATGTTAATACAGTGCCAGATGGTGAAGTGTATTGTGGGCTATTTCTCACGCAGACTAACATATATCAGAGAAAAGTTGACGAAGGAATATTTTTTTCATATCCTTTTACATTTTATAAATCATTTTCGGAAATATGGAACATTTTTAATTTGTGTTGTCCGTTTAATTTTTTTTTACTTAAATTATAAGCAGAATTTAAAAAATGATAACGCACTATATCAGATTCCTATTTATTATATAAAATCTTTACTTTACTTAGTTAATTAAAATCGAAAACCACAAATTGAATTAGGTTTTAATCTTAATATTGTGAAGAAATAATTCCGTAATTTGATTAAGTTTTATTATTTAAGAAAAGACAAACAAGGGTCTTAACAAAAACTCTTTCATTACTTTCTCATAAGCTCTTCGTTTCGAAATTGGACGCTTTATGAAGAAAGCGGAATTGTCTTAGCCTTCTTTGTAATTGCCTTTGTTCACTTATTCATAGTCTGCTTTTTGTTTTTATTTTATACTAGCTTTCGCCCGCGACACCGTTCGCGTCGAAATAGAAAACAAGGATCACACAAGTAGCATATGTGTTCTACCAGACTACGTCTTAAATTTAATAGAGATCCGTTAAGCCATTTAGGCTAAAAACTTGAACAAACGTCCCTCCATCTAAACTCTCGAATTTGAAATATTAGCAAGAGAAAGATATAAGACAGAATAAAATATCTCACTTTATTTATAGGATTAATAAAGCTGCCTAAATATAGACTAGAAATTAATTTCATATTATAGTAAATATTGTTGTATGTAAGTACATATTTATAGAAATGACACTGGCCAATGAGTAAATAATTATTGTCTTATTACTCTGCACGTGCACACTTACTATAGTTAATTTAAAAAGGACGAACAAATCGAAAATGTTTTGTTAATTTTAATCCTATCGAATCCTAAGTCATGCTTCTAATGTTTTTTAGCCGTTAATAAAAATAACACTTTCATACGACATTTTGCGAGACTTATATTTCTCCCAACGCAAATAGCTGTCCAGAAATTTATATCTGCAATTTTCACAGCTGGTCGATGTTTACGCGCGCAATTTAGGTTTGCGTTGTATCCCTTTGTAACATAACCGTATGTAAATTTAATGAAATATATAAAAGTTGTATTTCCAGTAACTGTAATTTGTCTTAAGACACATTAAATTCTTAATAACTAATGTGCCTATAAAACTTTTCAAGTAACATTATAAAAACTAATTAAATTGACACGTAAAAATCTTATTTCTGAAAATGCGGTCAAGTAGATTACCAATGCTTTATGCTTCGTATGTCTTTCGTATTAAAACTACTAAACTATACAATACTCTTTAATAAATAAAATAAAAAACGAATTAAAAAAATATGTTTACTGTTGTCACAAAATTGAGAAAACTGTTTTGTTATAAGCTAAGTAAAACAAATTGACAACAATGGGCAGCAAGCTCAGAGTGGATCGTATGACCTAAGCTATGCGAAACTGGTACTCAACCTGCCAAAATAGTTTCTGTTATAAATGCAGTTAACGTTCACCCTTATCATTTCGGGACAATAAGCTGAACAAGGGCCGTGGAAATATAAATAGACAATAAGACAACGGGACAAAGGATTTGGCTTAGTTATAATAATAAACGATCCAACTGAAGCTTATCATATTACATATTAGATTTCGGATTAATCTTGGTTAGTTTATTAAAGGAATATTCTCAGTAATAATAAATATTGTAGGCCTAATAATGGTAATTAGTTGTATTAAAATATAGATGACTACTAAGATAGAGGAAGATAAGAAAGTATATATAGATTGTGTGAAAGAGGATATGCTTAAGAAGGGAGTGAATTCAGATATGACGACTGATAGAAATGTATGGAAGAGCGTAACATACTGTGCCGACCTTTTGTAGGGATTAGGGCATGTTGATGAGGATATAGATGTATGGAATAGCTGTATATACTGTGTATGATGAAGGCAATTTGATGATGTATTTAGCTATAATCGACTACAATTTGTTTTATAAATAATCTAGATTACAATTTTTACGTGCGGTGTGGTCACATTGTGATATACGCAATTAAATTAAATAATGGATGCTGTTTACGTTGGTACTTGTAAGGAAGTCGTTTATTTTAAACAACAATCAACAATAAATATCCATTGCAGTTTTGCCTCGCTACAGATCGCGGTTTAAATTAACTTTGTAATTACGTATGTGGTCGCTACTGTTTGTTCATGCCTCTACAAAACCAGATCGACCGGTAGTTCGTGATGCATTTCATTGTTGTATTTTCATTTTATGTGAACTAACTTTAATTGACAACAGGGTTATTCTCATTTAACCAGTCCCTTAGTGCAGATTCACTAACACTAAGGTTAGTAATAAACTTCTCTGGGAACTTTAGAACTATTTGAACGATAGAAATTATTGATACTTTTTGAACGATTAAAGTAACTGGCAACTAATAATTATGAGTACTGGCTGAATGTGCATCGTGCATGATAGATGTCAAGACGACGTTAGAATGACAGATGACAGTTGTCTTTGAATGGTGAAATAATGCGTTGAGTTATTATAAAATCAATTGGTTAATCTCTGTTAATGTACTTGATCTACTTTCGGATTGAATTCTACAAACCGCTCGTCCAATCCGACAACTTTTTTGAACCTTAACCCGTGTTTTGAGGTTCATAAAAAAGGTGTTATTCAGAATCATAATCATTAATTTTTGTTGTTATTCAAAGTTCTAAACAATCGGTTAATCAAAATAATTCGTGAAACATAACTTAAGCTAAGTAGTTATAAACCGAAGTCATGAAATAATATTTTTACACAATTAGAAAGTCAATATAATAATAAATTACTACAAATGTCTGACAATTTAATATTTAAAATCCCTGAAATGTTCCCCCGAGAGACATATTGCAAGACAACAAAGCTGCTCCACTTAACATGATAAATGAAAACTTCTTTTTTCCTAAATATAATTCTAAGGCTTTTATAGAATAAAGTGTAAAGATTTAACATTGACTCATCGACCGTTGGCTATAAATCAATAAAAACAATTTTAAGTTGATACCTAAATAAATCTTATTCTTACTATTGGATGGATGGATATTTGTAGCCTAAACTGCTGAAAGGATCTCGATGAAATTTGGCATAGTCTGAAAGAACACATAGGCTACTTACTTTTTTTTTTTAATTTAATTCAACTCGAACGGAGTCGCAGGCGAACTAGGTTAACTTATAAATTACTACATACTAATGTAAAAACATTCTAACACTAATCCACTTAGATTTTAAAAAATGTTTGTTGAAAAAGATATTAAGATATTAGTGAAACTGCAACTAAACGTAAAGGAAAATTAGTATTGCACTTAAAATGTCAGTTTCGCGAAACTGTTTCTCAGCGTTGTAATTAAATAAGTCATTTGCGATACAAAGCTCGCAGTTTGTGAGAATTGCATTTTCGTCTTATGAAATTAAAAAAATCATTTATTAATTTGTATAATTTTTTTTTATTCAATTTCATCAATTTAATGAAAATATATTAAATT
>NW_013527137.1:9498808-9508467 GCF_000836215.1 Papilio polytes
TAGAGTTCACGCTACCGTGGTTACTACAGAAATATTTTATTTTGTTTTAGAGAATATGTTTGAATCCTAAAAGGAATCTTAAAAACCTCATCAAAACAAGTCTGATGTTCGCTAAGTTAGGTACAGTTGTCAATTCTGACTACACGAATCAATTCTACAGTTCGATTGTTCACTGTGCATTTTAAAACTGAAGCTATATAAATCGTTACAATTTTCTAATTAGTCCCGCCATCTAGTGGTCTCAACGAAAAGTTGATGCGATTACAATCAGTATTTTACAATACTGTAGTAATACAATTGAAATGTTTTAACTAGCAATTTCGCAGAGAGGTTTTGAATAAAATTATTTCAAAGCCGATACCGCAGTCTGAGGCTATTCCAGCAGGGGACGATGTTTTAAAGGAAATTACGTAACGATAGACTTCCGTCTATCGTTTCAAAGATTTTTAATGGAAACTTGAAGAGCTTTAGGTATTGTATTCTTTAACTGCAATTCTAAAGATGTAAAGTTACTTTGTATGAATTTGAAATTAAAAAGATTCCAATTTTACTATTGAAAACTGTGTATAGCCACAACTTCAGTTTTTATTAATATTTTTCTTTATTTTCTCTTTTGTCAAAATTAACACGTATTCTATTGATTTAATTTTAGTATACTAACAATGTCATATAAGATTCCTTTCTCTCATATATTTTATCATCGAATGTTCTAGACATGATCAAATAGAATGTTAACACGTACCGAATATAGATTACTTTGAAGAACGAAAAATGGAGATGTTCTTTTTGTGTTGACATTTAGGTTTTTTTATTCTTTCTACATATTATATTTATTCTGCTTTAGTTCTATCAAAACTAGTGTCCAATTTAGTAGAAAGCTATACTTTTTATCACCAATTTAATATTAATTAATTTATTTTATTTATTTATATAAAGCCACTCAGCACTTGTGCTGATCTTCCGTGGTCATTGAAAATAGAAGGCACTAATACATTTTATACACAGTGTTATACATTTTAACAAGCTCCTACCCCGTTACAAAATAATCTATACATTGTCACAAAGCAATTTTGATATATGCAATTGAAAATTTGACACATATAAACAACAAAATAAAGTTTTTACAACCTCGCGCGAAGCTTCACTGGATTTACAGTTTAAAAAATATACTCTTCATTATTCTGTGACGTAAATTACTTTAGTAATGATATCGTGGTCAAGTAATTTTTATTAGTTAAAGGTTTGAATAATTGTTTCTTATTTATACTTAAATTTAAATTCAGGGGTACGTGAATTCATAGTGTGAAGTGTCAGACCTCTTTGATAAATATATCAGAAGTTTGAACGTTAATCATACTGAATAAAAGGGCTGTACATCTAGATTCGAAATGGCTTCGAAAGTGAACGGCCAACACAATGGTTGTGACACTAACAAAGCGACCATACCTTACTGAAACTGATGGATAACAGATTTTATTCTCAGTTACAAAAGTTTCATTAGAAAAAAACTTTCAGTTTTAGATTTGTATAAAAAAAGATGGCGTGTGCAGTAATCTAAGTGTCGACTTAAATGATAATTAAGAGATAGATTTGGATAACCGAATACTGTTTAATTTGTCACGGACAACGCGGCAGCCAAAAATATATAACTTGCATAAACCAAAACCACGTTATTTTAAACTTATTTACATATTTAAAATAATTATTCTCCCAAAATATATCGATCACATCTTGTTCGTTGTACGCTTCATTTGCTCCTTCTATTTTTATCATATCTTTTTTAATATAACACGACTCAAATGTCTCGGTGGCCAGTACGCAACCTATTTGGTTGTATTCATACTGCTTGTCAGTCAAAGAGGTTGTATTTTGCACTGAACAAATACATTTTATTATTCTGGCGACTCCACATACCACATAGACTAGGATATGGACAAAGTCATTAACAATTTTCATTTACTGCAGATTCCTTGAGCAGCGTATCGGTAATCTGTTTTAATGATTTATGGTTGCTTGTTAGTTTCAATCACAAAAATGCTAGAAAATTATTATCAATCTGACGGAAAATTTACCCTTAAGAAATGTCTTGTGATGAAGGTTTAATTAAGTAATCATATGCTTGTACCTTGGACGGATTGTACTCAAGGGATGCTGTTAAATGGTTTCCCGATAAGAGTAAACATCATGTGCCTTCCGCTGCGGCGTTTGTATCCGTAGTTACCGTCAGATTTGGCTTATCTTAATACACACTCACAACCTTTACGTTAGCATATTTAAATTCAAATAGGTAGCAATTGTACTAAGCTAAGGCTATCTTGTTAAAGAAAATGTTTATTGTGGTTTCTTTTTAAAGTGAAATGCAGATGCGTCAGTTGGATCAATTTCATTGTAAACTTAAACTGATATTGTAAAAAAGAAAGATTTGTATTTTTGTATGTATTCGATTCGCGTAAAAACTACTTGGCCCATTTTAAAAATTCTTTCACCATTAGAAAGGTAATATATCTGTGAGTAAAATAAACTATAATTTTTATTGTTTTATTAATTTCACGCGCATTAAGTTGCGTACAACAGCTAGTTGAAAATAATTGTAATGGATAAAAAGATTTTGTTGTCTTAAACCCACAGACACTTAACTTTTTAGTAACCAAAGTTAAATTAATAATCATTCTCTATTTAAATACTGGCCATGTGTATCAATATAGTAACGAAAGTGACCAAAATAAAGTGACGATGTCATTTTATGAAAGAGACAAAATTGTATACACCTCTAATCTGCTTCAAGGGTTGAACGATTTAATATAATATTAAAAGTGATTAAATTACTATACTTAATATCTTCTATTTTTTTACTGTTCACGCTACTTTCTAACTAAAACATTTATCTTAATGCTATTGGATGGTGGACAAATGGAAATATATGTCATGCATAAAGCAATTCTTGTTGTATTTCAGTATGCAGCTGTTTTTCTTTAAAATACTATAAGAAAAAATATTATAATCTTAGTTTTAACTCTTAGTAAACAAACAGAACGTCCATTGTTTTGTTTACAAGTACATAAGTACTGGTACTCTGAAATTACATTCCCTTTGTGCTTTGAATTCGTTCCTCTTAATGAAAAATTCTTGTTGAATGCAACAATAAGGTTTTAAACATTCTTGTTTCAGGTAAATAAATTCAATGTGGATTTTCAGTTCTTATAGTGTATTATAGTTACTGCTGAAATGTGTTTCACAGATATTTCTTTGAAAATATTTGTATTTTTTTTATTATGTTAAGTACTCATAATTTCCTCCGTGATTTTATTAAAACTACGTTTGAAATACTAGCTATTGGGATTCTACGTATCAAGTGAAACATAAATTTCCTGGGATCGCTCGTAAATTTGTTTTCGTCCAACGAAGCCCGTAAATCTTTCCTTTACACTCTTTTTTAAAATTCTGTATTGATTTTTTTAGCTTTTCTATTTAACCACTGCTGTGGACTGTTTTGATAAAGTTAAAATATTTTTTTTAAATTGCTCTCCATAATATGACGAGAAGAAATGTATAAAAATCTTAAGATCAAATCAAGATATTAAAATATATTTACGTCTAGACAGAACATGAATTTAAAATTAGAAAAATATTTTTTATTAATCATCACAACTTAGCATGCCTTTCTTTATAATGACTTCTGTTGAGAAACGAGGTTGTATATACGAGTACAAGGCATGGAGCCTTTTTTTATTTATTTTTTGACAAGTTTTTATTTTGACATGTTCCTATTTTGAATATATTTTTCACTTCGTAAGCTCATACCGGTCGTTTCAATTCACCCGCCACCATTTCCTAACAACTACTATATTGTCGTTGATTTTTTATATTCTCAAACGTACTATGAGATTTATTAAAAGATAATATTAGAATATATTTTTTATTCAAATGAGAAGCATCAAAAGTACGTTAACTAAATGAGTATAGCACATAAATGTAGTTTACTAAATTACTTCAAACCCTTCCCTAAATGTCAACCAAAATTCCCAATGGCTTGCGTTGGTGGTTCGTAAAATAAGTTTTTACGATTTGAGTGAAACCGTAATAAAACATGGAGACGAAATAAAATTGAAGAGTAAACTTTAGTGTCGCCCTTTTAAGGGTTTCTTAGCTTGTGTCGGACCACCATTTGTAATCATTGAATGGAAAACAAGACCTTATCGTACTAATTTATACGCACGTTATATCAAGGTTGGTTTGTGAACGATTCGTTAATTTGTGATGCATAAAAAAGTTTTGTGATAGGATCGTGAGGGATAGAGTCTCAAGAGGTACGGATTAACTTTCTCCACTTTTCCCAAACGTAACAATTTATGTATTAAAGTAACTATCTCCTCCTGGATTAGCCTTAGTTTTCGAGGGCACCACTAATATAGGTTCTGAGCTCAGTAGTAAACTGGTAATAATGATTAAATTTTTGTACTTGCTTCACACGCACAGAGTAAAGTACTGATCATTTTTGTCAATTTAAAAAGCACCTTTTTCCATCCGTTTTCATTATTTAACTTTTGATAAACCAACAACACAAGAGAATTGGAAGTAAATATGTATAAATGTGTCATTACTATATCATTAACGTGATTATTTTTTTCATTGTTATGTAGATGTGAAGTTATCATAAAATGATACATTTATGAAACGTAATTTTGTAAGACACTAGAGGTTAGTAACTAGAAGTTACGATAACGACAAGGTGAAATAGAGTCCGGTCAACCAAAGTGAAAGCATTGTCGTAATAGAAATTTATTTTGGCTGAAGTTCGTTCTTCAAGTTCATTTTGAGTCTGGGTGTGGGACTTTCTTATATGTTAAAATGTCAAAAAGATTTAATTAACGCATATAATTTTATGTATGACTATTGTATGTGGATATTGCTCACGACTTCATTCGCGTGAAATTGTAAAATGTTGCCTTTGTTACTCCCTAATAACAGAGCTCTTTAATGCTGAAAGAATTTTTTAAATCGGCCCAGTAGTTTTTGAGTTATTCCAATACATGCAAATATCCAAAAATACAAATCTTTCATCTTTATAATATTAGTATAGATTTCTATTATAGCATTAACTACACAGAAACTATTTTTAACAGTATCGTGTATGTTACATATGTTTGTATGCACATATTCTGAGCTCGTGAACTGCAATTTATAAAAAGAATGGAAAACAATAGCTGGCCGTTATTATCTGGAAAAATGCACACGCATTTTGCAGACACAATACGTACGCGAATAAACCACGATAGCAAATATGCTAAATATGAATGTCGGTAATTCTGACATGCAATAAAGTTGTATTAAAAATGTGCAATACTAATAAGTGAAATTATGTGTTTATTAAATGAATTTTATATCCGAATAGAAAGGTGAAGTTAGAAGAGAAGTGAGAGGAGGACGAAGTCTGGTACGCCAGCATCATGTGTTTGAAATGGACAGGGGGATAATCATCACCATCTCACTGTTTGTCTCCCTGAGGGGTTCGGAGCCTACCCTAAGTTATGGGTGACTAGGTCATAGTCAACTGCGCTGGCCCACTGCGGATTGGTTGACTTCACATATATCTTTGAATTTCATCGCTGATTTGTGCAGGTTGCATCACGATGTTTTCTTTTTTTTTATAATAAAGGGGGGCAAACGAGCGGCGAGAACACCGAAGTGGTCAGCGACGCCCATGGACATCCGCAACACCAGAGGAACTACAGATGCGTTGCCGGCCTTTGAGGAAATGATAGGCTCACTTCTTGAAGGACCCTAAGTCGTATTGGTTTGGAAATACCGCCGAGGACAGACCGTTCCACAACGCGGCTGTGCGGGGCAGGAAGTTCCGCGAAAACCGCACGGTTGTGGAATGCCAGCCATCGAGATGGTGAGGATGGTATCTGGCGGTTTGTCGTGTCGTCCGATGACGAAACTCGGCGGCAGGAATCGTTCCAAACAACTCCTCGGAACACTCCCCGTGGTAAATGCGGTAAAACATGCAGAGCGAACTGACGTCCCTCCGCAAGGCCAGAGGATCTAGCCGATCGGTTAGAGCTCGGTCGTTGACGCTTTTCTTTCACTATAAGCGTGCTGGGTAAGTTATGCACAAATGCAAATCGAAAATTACACATTGGGACATGGTTTGATCCCAACCCAGGACCGACGTAACAAGTTAAGTGCTCTGAACCGTAAGCCACCGACGCCTTCATATAGTGATGTCTATGTAAATGTCTATAGTATTGCTTAAATTATTTACATAAACCACAATGGAATATTTAGAGCTTTTAAACTAATAATGTAATAACTGACTTTAACACATATGTATGTAATCATGATAAAAAAGCTGATTGAAAAGTAAAGGAATACGAAATTGAAAATGTGTTCAAACAGGTGACTTTGTTCCCAGAAAAAGAGCTCGGAACTGAATTGAAAATAGATTTGACTGACGCAAAATTTTGCACCGTATTTTTAACGGGTTTCAAAAGAGTTACCTGTCGTATCGAATGTATTTTAGGATGTTACGTCATTTTTACTTCGCTAGTTCTAGAATTTCAAAGTAGAATTTATTTATAAACTTGTCTTAAATCAACTCATGAATTAAAAAGGACCATATATAAAATAACCCTTCCAATTTAATCATTAAAAATCATGATATAAACACTCTACCATATGATTTTACTGCGACAGTCTTTAATTGCTCATTACTCCTTAGTGTAATTTTATTTTGCTAAATCTCTAGAAGGCAGGAAAACCTAAGGACTGCGACAGACTCTCTGCATCAAAATGCTTCATTATTCTGTATTAAAATTATATTAAATACTTAACGACTTCTTGCAAAGTTCGTCGTATTTCGCAGAAAATTTAATATCCTGTTACGTTTCACCTTTCAATTCAATAAGCATACCTGTCGATTACATTGTACCTCTTATTTGGTTGGAAATAATGTGTTCATTAACATTTTGATTAAGACAAGAAAAACTCATTTATGATGGTGATAACGAAAGATTTGTATTTTTAGTAGTATTGAAATAACTCAAAAACTGGTCAGATTTTAAAAGTTCTTTCACCGTTAGATAGTTAATTTAGCTGTGAGTAACGTGGGCTGTATATTTTTTTTTTAATTTCACGCGGACGTAATCGCGACCAACAGCTAATTTTTATTATGTGTAACTCTTTCCCGCGACTCTGTTCGCATAATTATTAAAAAAATAATTATTAGATAACTAATATGATTTTCCAGATTATGTTCAACAACTACACGAAATGCCATTGAACCGTTCTTAAGACACATAGTAATTAAAATCCTCCCATATATCCAAAAATTGGAATTTATAATATTAATGAGATTACTAGGGAAATATTTTTTTTACCATCCGTCTAGTTTTTTAAAGTTTAATATAAAACTGACCATTAAAAATTGTCCCCACTGACATCAGCTGAGACAATGTATCTCTTACAATCGCTGTAGCAATAAAATGAAACTTTTACACCAGGGTTAGGTTTATTTCAGACGTTTTCTTACTGCTTTTTCTTATTAGACTAATATAAACGTTTTATTCAGTTTATTGTTATGTACTTTTGACATAGATGTTAGTAAGCGAAGAGACGAGAAGCACACCTTTTTGGAAGGGGAAGGTGGTAAAATTGATGGCGTTTATATCTGACAGAAATTGAAAAAAGCATACTTTATGTTTGTTTTCAGAATGTCAGCAAGTCAATGGAAAACAAAAACAAAAATTTTTGAAGTTCCTTTGTTTTAACATATTAGCAGTTTATAATAGAATTCATATTATAATTAAATTTGGTTTCATTGTTTATAGTAATTAAAAAAATTTATAACCAAATAATTAAGTGTGACAGACATTGATAATTAAATTACGAAGTCTTGATGTAAATTTCCAACCACGAAAATTAGATTAATTTGTTTATCTTTTACAATGTTCAATTGAATTAACAACTCAACTAAATATTATAGTCTTAATATGTATACCGCCGTAATTAAATTACTTTCTAATCTTAGGAAATTAGTACACGAAGTAGAAGTATAGAAAATGAAAGTAGTGATGATCTTGATGATGACCAAGACGTCCAGAAAAGTACAACCTCAAATATAAAGACATAAATTGCTACAGACTGAACTCGACTTTCTTATCCACGTTAGTTGGCAGAATTATACTAGCTGTTCTCGTGCGGCTTCATCCGCATGTATTTACAAAAAAAATGTTTTATTGTTTACGTATTTTAAATTATATACTGCAAATGTCAAAATGACATCACACGATGACAACCATTGCAATTTTACTTCCTTGATGTTAGCAGCTTGTAGCTTATGGTCCCTTTCCCACATTAGGTTTTTTATCCAATTTATTTACCCCTTAAGTTTAATAGCTTGAAAATGCTATGATAATTAAGCCCTACGACACCTAAAACGTGTCGTAAGTGTAGGGTGTAAAGAGAGAATTATTCAAAAACATGCGGTGATTGCTGACATCTTAGGGCACAAAGTACTATGTGTTTACGCTTTATTATATTAGTATACCTAGATTTTTTTATATACCTTATACCTTTACCTTTATACCTTTACCTTTACCTATACCTTTTAATTTGAGCTAGGTAACAATAGAAGCTACCTCTGTTAATATACATAGTAACGAAATAGATGAGGTTATTATGCTAACACGGTAGCCTTTATATAGTCGCGAAATTAAAATACATCTGTACTTTGGCGAATCGTAAGTAAATCGTGATAGATGGTCCTATAATTAAAATTAGAAGAACAACTTACGAATTTAGCTTGAAACGATGATATGAACAAACAAGAATAGCATTTAACTAGCTTAAGTTCAATTATAATGCAATAGTACTTACATAAATATTTCCCCGCCAATTTTTCTGTCATCGCAAAGCCAGCGTTTTAATAAAAGGGAATATAGGTCAGGGCAGCTTTCTTTTCGAGACAAGAAAATGAACGAACAAAGAGGGGAATCAGTAACCTGAAGATATTGGACGTTGTTAATGAATTAAAAAATGAATCGCAAATGTTGTCTGGCTAATTTTAATTTCGGCTTCCACATAAATAACATTTTGCTGTTCAAACTGTGGTTTGAAATGGCTTTAATGGAAATCATCAAACGCTATGCGAAACCGCGAATTAGTACGTTATTCAACTACAATTGCAAAAGTAAAATTTAATTTCTTTAAAATGCTATTTGAATAAACAATAATCATTGTTTATGCATGTTAAGTATTTGAAGCAGGATGTGTTTATCTGTAATTGTTGTTACATGATGCCATGTGAGTTTGGATTACTAAATAGAAATCAATGAATATCATGTAATTATGTTGATAAGCCTAATTTAAATAAATAAATAAATAAATAAATAATATTATGGGGTCGAATAAATCGAGTAAAAATTTAGAGAAAACTAGTAGATTTATATTATGTAAAAGTAAAGCTTAATTTGAAGTAAACTAAAAAAAGAGTAAGCTCCAAATTGGTCTATATATTTTTTCTATTCTTGTTATGTGTTGTAAGAGACATTGCTCTATTGTGTATTTTGGAAGAAAGTAATCAAGTAATCAAGTTAGAACATAAATATTTCAAATTATCTACTGATGATACTACTATTATATATATATATATATATATA
>NW_013527137.1:9510235-9511931 GCF_000836215.1 Papilio polytes
AGTACCGGAAGAGACGCGTTAAGACCGGTGCCAACTCAGGAGCACATGTCTTTAGCACAATGGGAGGGATACCGTCGGGCCCACTCGACTTGTTGACATCCAGAGAACGCAGCGCTTTGCGCACTGACCTCTGGATGAACTGGATGTTCGACATGGAGGTCCCACCGCCAGGGATTTTGGGCGGCGATTTACCTCTGTCATCCAGTGTCGAGTTAGCTGCAAAGAGTGATGCCAGTAGATCGGCCTTCTCTTTAGCAGTGTGGGCCAACGAGTCGTCCTCCCTGCGCAAAGATGGTAGTGATGGGCGACAGAAGTTTCCTTGGACAGCCTTGGCGAGAGACCAGAACGCACGCGTTCCAGATGGAAGGCGCACTAGCTTCTCACCAATGCTGGCCACGTGTTCGGACTTTGCCCTTGCAATTACTCTTTTGAAGGACCTGGAGGCGAGGTTATACTTCTTTCTAAGTTCTCTGGTGGTTTCATCCCCCGCTGCCGATGCTACAGCCCAGGCACGGTAACATTCCCGCTTGTAGCGTAAAGCTGACTTACAAGAATGACCGAACCAAGGCCGGGTTTTACCACCGATGGGCACTACAGATGATGGCACAAAAAGTTCCATCCCCTGAAGCACCACATCGGCAATAGAGTCGGCAACGGCGTCGGGACCGTCCAGATTGAAGCAAACCTGCCCCCATGGGTAGGATGCAAAGAAGGTCCGCATCCCGTCCCAGTCTGCTGACCTGTAGTGCCAAACTTGACGGCAACCAGTTGGTTGTGAACGTAGGCGTCTTGAGATTGGCACTATTGTCCGGACAAGGCAGTGGTCCGACGAGCCCAAGGGGGCATCTACGGACACGAGATAGCCGTCCGGATGAGAGGTCAGCAGAAGGTCCAACAGGGAAGGTAAATGGTCCTCCACATCTGGGATTCGCGTGGGCGAGGTTACCAGCTGTGTCAGATCATTTGCTAAGGCAAAGTCGTGAACAGATCTCCCCGCGTGGTCAGTGGTACGTGAGCCGAGCCATTCGGCATGGTGAGCATTAAAATCGCCAAGTACCACGACCTCAGCAGAAGGGATCTGTTCCAACACGGACTCTGTGCCCATTTGGACTAGCTCCATGAGTTGGTCAGTATCGGTATTTCCGCCATGGGACCTATATAGGCACGCGTAGACACGCGGATGGTCATCGCTATCTACGCGCAGCCACAGAACGGATAGGTCCCGGCCTTCAAGGTGGGCGAGGCGACGAGAGCAGATATCCCCCCGGATGTACACACAGACCCCAGCTCGTGGCAAAAAGCAATACTCGAGCTTATACCCGGGGTAATGAAGAAAAGATGTGTCCGCCGGAGAAGATATCTGCGTCTCAGTCAAGAAGAGCAAGGCCGGCTTGGCCGTCTCAAGGTGGTGGTGAACGGCTTCGAGGTTGGAACGGAGCCCCCTGACATTACAGAGATCCACAGATAGGGTAGCAGGGGATGTCGAACGGCGCTTGCTATGTTTGCCCCGACCAGCAGCAAAGAGCGGGATTGGGCCCCCCCCAGAATACGTGGGGCCGCCCGCGCACCTACTCCCAGACTCCAGACGGGAGTTCAGGCGTAAGTGCGCGGAGGGGGATTCTCCAAAAGTTTTGGTACCCCCCTGGGGTAGACTCTCTTTAGATCCCACTGCCATGCTAAATTTGGGGGGGGGGGG
>NW_013527137.1:9511941-9615846 GCF_000836215.1 Papilio polytes
CATCAGGACGAAACGCGGAATCGCTTCCACTTCACGCCTGTCTTCGTGTGGTCGTGGTATTACACCGGGCGAGCGGGCCATTCGTGCTCCAACAAATGCTGGATGCGGGCTCTACCACTGTAAATACATAGTATATTGTGTATACACACTGTAAGTACATAGTATATTTGTTCTATTGTTTAAATCTTCTTCCACTGTGTTTCGTTACAAATCTCTTGCTGCACAGCAAGAAATCCTCTTAAACCTAGTTGTAGTTTTAAAACAAGCTTAAAGTTTCAAAAGTCGATGTTACGGTTGTTGTCGGTGCATAGTAGTGTTTTAAGCAGAAGTTTGTAGAATATTTGGGAAGACTAGCTTAATCGGCAAAAGCATAGTAAGTATCAGTCTCGAAAGCCAAACAATATTTTGTTTATTATGTTTTTAATGGTAAATTCGCGTAGAGTATATTTTATACAAGATTTCTTTTTAGTTAAAAAACAGTTAACAGTTATATATTAACAGAAAAAACAACAAAACGCAATATACTTCATTACTTTAACAAAAGAATAAATACATTTTTTAACAATGGAATTAAACAGTTATATTTCTAAGTATTTCTTTCGATAAAATATTTTTATTTTCACTTCAAAGAACTTGGAGTTACAAAATATTTCAGTTTAAATGTTGTTTGAAAACTACAATCGCTGCTCGAGTTCTAAAGTCTGGTTGTTTCGAAACAACTACTAGGAAACAGTAATAAAAGCTGTTTGCACCTGACTCCTCTAGGGTCTTAAATTACTATTTAGTTTGCATCTATGAACGTAGTTTTTGTCATGTCAAAAGGGTGGAATTAAAAGGTCATTTAATTTGCAAATACTTTTACAAAAAGTCCCTGCGTTTTAACAAGAACGAGAATCAAACGCAAACTTCGTTAGCTCAAATTTGGATCACCCGTTACGCCATTTTGGGACGGAATTTTAAAAAATGCTATAGTATGCCGTTTCGAAGATTACCAGGATGAAACGCGGCTTGCGGACAGACAGACTCGATTTTTTCTCTTTCTCTTCCCGAAATCTGAATTTATTATATGTATAGAAGATGACCATGAACCCACGCCACATTATGACGTCACATTTATTATATCGAAAGGATATGTAGTCATCATTTATTGAAGGAAGAATCCTACGAGGCCAGGAAAAATGTAAGAAAACGGTAGTTCATCAATTGCTAATAATCTGCACCTAATTGTAATGTATATTAAACTAGAACTAAATGGTAGAAAATAGTTTTTAAACTAAATAAAAATAAAGTGGTCGTTCTGATGTCGTAAAGTTGGATCATTAACTGGCGTCGCTGGGATTTACTTTATCGTGGTCTGAGTGCAGATCACGTCTGCGCCGACATTATTGCTAATTGAGTTAACTCCACCAGTTCGAGCAAATTAACTTATTCTATCTATATGTACCTATGTCATCAACGTACTTTCAATTTTGATACTACGAATCGATATTCGTAATTACGATTAATTGTTTTGGCCTTGTGGTAGGAGAACGGAGGGACTATCACCAATATTTGCGATAAATTGACGAATTCGTAATGTCATCGACAAAATTTGTGTTACATTTGTTGTTGTACTTTGTGTAAAACAAATTTTGGCGATGATATAACGAAAACATTTCCCCGATTGTTTGTGACAAGCCCTCTAACAATATATCAAATTATGAATAGGTATTTATAAAGCTTATTAGAGTTAAAGTAGTACAAGAACTTTTATCTGGAAGAATCTATCTTTATTTCGTATCTAGAAGAGATATAATTTAAAAGAATATATAATTAAATAGTTTTTACTTTTATTCCTTTCTTGTGTTTTCCAAATCTATGTTTCTTGACTTCTAAAAAGAAAGGGATTATCGCACGAATAGATTTTATGAGATAACTCTAAACACAGACGCTGTGTACGCGTCGTCACGTTTTCTTTCATTGATCGAAGGTACACTCAACGTCACAAATATTAACACCTAAATATAAATGTAACAGCATTTTTTGTAACAAATCTGAAATTAGTGGTTTTAAGTTATGCAACTTAATTTTGTGTTAAACCTTTTTACAACAAACCGAAGATCGTGTAAATAAAAGAAGACCGTCGAAATATATCCCGACATTCACACAATCATAATTGCACATATAAAATTAATTTCACAAGCCGTATTTTAAAACTGAAACTCTTACCTACTGGTTACAAGTGCTATATTACCGTTTAGTCCATGCTAAAGTTATGTACTGTTTACACGTTGAATGTATTTGGTATAACTTGATAAATTTTATCATATTTAAGGGTTTGCATCTATACTTCTGACGTTGAGTGTACCTCAGTAGGCGTATGTTGGCATGTCGCCAAGCTATATCGTCTCCTTGTTTACATTCCCAGCTCTTGTTCGTAACTACATTGTTATTAGTAACATAAAAAAATCCCCAACTATGCCGAACCCAAACGACTTGTGACTTTTTTTAATTAATTACTGATATTTAAGCAATACAATAAAAAAAAACTTAACGTAGAAAATAATTTAAATAGCAAAAGTTGATAAGAATGAGAGATTGAAAGGAAAAAAATCCAATCACATTTTCAAATTACATGAATAAGTCCAAACTAGAAGTTTTATAAAACTTCAACTGCAGCGACTCGGACGTTTCTCACGCAATCTTCCGCTTCAATGGCGCGGGGCGATGCATTTCTTACAATTTTCTGCTTCGGAATTCGTTTCTACTGCAGCTGATATCAACTCAACTGTATAAAACTTGGTTTTTGAAACACACACAGAGATTTCCGGTTTATTGAAGAAACAAAGCAAAATGTACTTTAAGAGTCTTAAACCAACGACAAGTAATTTTTTTTAATAACAAAAAGTTAGACTGTGCGCACATCTTTTTTTTTATAATATAAGGTTGCAAACGAGCAAGCGGCCACCTGTATCCACCGAAGTGGAAAGCGACCGCTGCCCATAAACATCCGCAATTGCAGATGCGATGCCTACCCTTCATTGACGGAGGAGGAGACGCAGATAAGAGAACATTTCCCCTTCATATGCATCTCCTCTACCGTGAAATCCACTTTTCCTTTCCATCCTTTCCTCTTAAGAAAAGAGTGGACAGGAAAAGGGACTAAAATTAGGCCTCCGGCACCACACTCATCAGACGAAACGCGGAATTAACTTCCACTTCACGCCTGTTTTCTGTGTGGTCGTGGTATTACACCGGGCGAGCCGGCCCTGCAGTGCGAAGATGTTAAAGCGGGCTCTACCACTGTTAAACTCTGAAACTATACTATCGCACAACTGTTTAGTCTTGGTTTGTTTCCTATGACCTTATATGATGCGCACATTACTCGATTTTTAGTTGTGCAACTAAACAGTTGAATGAGCTACAAAAGACAATCGCACAACAGTTGTGCAATAGTTTAGGCAAAGCCCGCTCTTATAAAACACTTGCTAAACTGAGTTCAGTGTACCACGAACTTCAATAAATCGAAACCAACTTATCTCTGAAGATCGATTCACCGATCTACAAATCTAATTTTAATTAACAATAATCCTGCAGCTTCATTAATGTCCGGTTTCTCACCTACTTTTAATCATTCGTTTGTGATTTTGTTCCATGACTTCACGAAAAGCGTTTCCGAACTACGTAACTAGAGTTTTACTCATATGGAGTATAGTTCAACATAAAACTAATTAATCAATAGGTGATGATAAAATTAATGGATACTTCAACCTAGCTTTAATAAGACAATTCAAATATTGTAAAGGTGTGACTTGTTCAATTACATTTGAAGTGTTTCATGTATTTGGTTAGGATTTGATTAAAGGTTTTCATTATCCGTACCTACTGCTTTCACCAAATATTAAGATTGCTCTTTACACACACATAAGACATATGAACAAGTCAGTTTTCAGAGATAAGGTAAGATTGGTAACAACCCGTTACCGTTGGTAAGAACCACAATAAATATATATTGTGAACGTTATTGAAGTTTTGCGTTAAATGCTAAAAATTGTTTTAAAAAATAAAACTATTAAGTAGTGTTAGGAATAAAATTAGTACCGTGCTATAGAATTGGCGCAACTCTTGGTTATCGGCATAAACGTCACGTCCCTAGCTGACAGCTGTCAATGTCACTAGAAGTGTGGATAGATTGGCGCGCATCCTAAGTCTTGACGAGAAGTATTGCTCTGAGTTAAAAGCGACAATATCAATTAAATAAGTTGTCTAATAGTAGTGGAATCTAAATTTGACAATAATTTACCGTTTTTGTATCGCAATTAATGATGTGAGATAAAGACTAGAAGTATGAGGTATGTCAGTAAAAATCTCAAATCTTACTGATATTATAAATGCGAAAGTTTAGATGGATGCTTATTAGAGTTTGTAGTCTAAATGGCTAAAGGAATTTCGTTGAAATTTGGCATAGATGTAGAGGATACTCTGGAAGAACATATGGGCTGTAGGAAGATATAGGAGTCGCGGGCAAAAGCTTGTATAAAAGTAGAAAGAAAGAAATCAGTTTATTAAAAAAAAATAAAAAGAATTCATTCGGCAGGCTCGGTGTACATCTAAGCACCGGTTTTCAATGAAACCTAAAAACAGAACACGCAGTTTTACAAAATAGTAGAAGAAAAAAAAAGTAAACCACTAAAAGGTAAATAAAGTTAGTTTTAGTCGATATTTCTAACCGTTGATACAAGAAGAGCAATTACTTTTTAAATTTGTATGGTATGTTAACACACGAAGTTTCCCATATTAATGTTTACAGTGAAGATTTGTTTAAGTTACGAGTAAACAAGGATGATTAATGTTCTACTGATTACACTAACGTTTGGGAAGTTCACAGTAAACAACAACTATAACTGGATTTGCTCATTTCGCATCCTTGAGAATGACGGAATATTCACCTCACGAAGTAACATCTCAATATCATACTATGATGACAATTTAAATGCCATATTTGACAGTAATTGGAAATGAATGATTTTAAAGCCACAAACCTTGTCTTGCATTTATAGAAGGCACGTCCTAAAACTCGTAAGTAAATAACCAACGGTTTACATACACAAAGATACAAATGGATATAAATTTAAATAGATTAAGCTTGTTTGAAAATGAGATTTTGTACTGCATCATTAAATTGGAAAACTAACTCAAATGGTTGAAGTTTAACCATTCCCGTACAAGAGTTTAATCAGAATAGCTTGAGATAAACTCGTAAATTTCCTGTAGCTTGCAAATGCACTATACAAATGTTTATTTGCTTGTTTGCTCGATTACGTTTGAATGAACTTAAAGTACAAATATGTATAAATGTTACTATAAATTACAAATAACGAAAGCAACTTGTATGTACTCGAAATATAATACATTCTGTACGGCATAATAATCTATTATGTAAAGGAATTATGTGAAAATGTTTTTTGTGCTTGCGGCCCTAATGCATAAAGTCATCTGGGTTATTAAGGATTAAGTAAAAGGACATGGTAAGAATGTCATTAACAGGCACTAGGCTCTAGAGCAGCTATGGGCAACCTTTGACATGTTGAAGGGTAAAATTTAGTACAAATACGTTCATGGGCCGCAACATCAAAGAATTCTATGTTTGAGACTGTCACTCCCTGAGTATAAGTCCCTCGTGTATTTGTTTTTTAATTTTACGTGGACCGGATCATATCTTACAGCGAACCGGTTCTTGCCCATATATGCTCTAGACATTGAGTTAAAGATGAGGTTTTACTTTTAGTTAATTTAGGTATCTTCATTTATTTCAAGAAGTTTGGGACAATATCAGTGATATTGCAAAATCTTACAATTTGTATTAAAACAAGACCATTGTATAAGGAAGCGGAATTTCAATCTCATGATAGATTACAATTAACGTAGCGTCATTGTTACATAAGAAAGCTTGCTACTTTGGTAGTATTCTAAACGTAGAAATGACTAATGCTTGATGGATTTTCCATTTATTTTATTATTACCTCATGCTTTATTAATGTTAGCTTGAACTAAGTTTCAACGGAGTTAAATTAAACTGACATAGTTCGAAACATTTCATGAATCAATCAAGCCAATAGCACTAGCGAAAGGTAAAATGTTGCTTGGAAACCGGCCATAAGCTATATCTAGTTCTAATTATCAAATTTCATTGAATGGGAAGTAAGAGTTCCTTAATTGTTATTGTAGTGTATGGCCACACTGTTTACTTGTGTCATGGTGTCATGCCAGCAAGTCAGTCGTGTCCGAGCCACCGACAGGAGCAGACGTCCCAAGCATACAGTACAGTTATCAAAGAATCATACAGAGCAGAAAGACTCTTATAATTTGTCTAATTTAGGATGTGATGACACACATGTAAAGCAGAGTCTCTTTGTTTGAGATATATTTTAAAATAAGATCCGTTAAAATGTCAGATTAAAATGACAAAAATCGTAATATATTTAAAAAAATGACAGCTATGAAATAGGTGAAAATACAGCAAAGTCCATGTGCATATAACAAGTGAGTACTCGAACGGATAACAGGTGATTTATGCAGCTTGGATTTCCATTTCAAAACGAAATCTGTTAGCACAATTCAAAATATTCCGCATTTGGTGGATTTTGCATTTATTTCGTGTTACGAGTGACGAAAACTACATCTTTTTGTTAGAATTTGGACTAACTATTAATTGCATTGAAAGTACATATACATACATACGTTAAACTGTAACAAAAAGGGTAAAAGATGACTTTTAATATTTTTAGTGTACACGTTTCTGTAATCTGAAAATGTAATAAAATAGTTAACAGATGGATATGTCCATAGAAGGAACGTAATTTCCGGACCTCTTCAATAACTAATGTTACTTACTTTTATGATGTCATATTTTTTTATTTTATGTATTCGAGAAGCACTTACCTGTAACAAGAAATACAAAAAATTAACAATTAAAAACATTGAACAATACCATAATAAAAGCTGGTTTCAAATACCTTTTAAGCTAAACAGCGTTAATATTATTGAAGCCTTTTTTTTTTCAAAAGGTCTGTCCCACTAAATTGTAAATTGTCAGATAACAATCCAACTTAAAAAATACGTGATGGAAATATCGGATTTTGTTACCTTACCTGACAGTGACATCATTTTAAAGCTATCTGAGCCTCTATCAGTCAGTGGTCGGACAGACCCTAAATGTATATTAATCAAGGGTTACTGCGTTACTTTAACACGGAGCTGCATATGTGCAATAACAATATGACAAACTTAAATAGCTTTGGTCTCGACTGATAACGGACTAAGAAGGTCTTAAATATTTATGACGTCATTGAACACACTATTAATAATATATTGGGACAGATCATAAAACTTTATGATCATATTGATGGAGATTTGACTTTATGGTGAGATAAACGGAACGTCATCAAATAGACAATATTTAAACAGTTAAAAATAGTTTAACGAAATGATAACTGGAAGGAACAAATATAGTTTTAATGATGTGATTTTTTATATTAAAATATTCCAAACGAGCAAGTCTACCTGAATACACTAAAATAGCGGACATTATATTTTATTTTTTTACATGTATTTCGCATCAACAAATTTTTAAAACAAACTAGATAAATACAAAAACGGATGAAGGGTGATTTATAGCTGAGTTCTGTTAGTCTATGCTAATGTTTTAGAGATAGTAGATTTCAAATTCTTACACCGTTAAAAAGCTACATCATCACAGAGGCTATAACACAATAGGCTATATTTTTATTATTATTTACTTTCATTTAAAATTCACATAAATAAATTAAAATATATAATAGCGTGAATAATCAAAATCTTTTGAGCTCAAAATATTTTGCAACGTAGGAATGCAATATATTCCGGAATATAATATAAAATAATTAAGATGACGAGCGGACCACATTCTGGGTCAAAGACATGGAATGTTAAGCTGCGCAATAATTTATATTGCAAATTAAATAAATATCATTTAAGCATAATATAATCTATATCTATACTAATATTATAAAGAGGAAAGATTTGTATTTTTGTATTTTTGTATGTATTGAAATAACTCAAAAACTCCCGGGGTCGGTTTTAAAAATTCTTTCACCATCAGAAAGGTAATTTATCTGTGAGTCAGATAGGCTATATTTTATTATTACTAATGTTTAGGAACTATTAATAAACAGCGTGTTTCTGGACGCCGGCGTTAAAAATTCACTAAACTTTAACTTTTCTCCGCTTACGCTGCCTAAACCGTTAGAGGTATATAAAAATGATGTATGAAAGAATTGTAGATCTCAAAAGTTTCTACACAGAAGTCCGCAATGGCATTATCTATCTCTAATGGTTTTCTTACGATAACCACTTTTTTGTTTACAAAATGAATTAAAACCGCAGGCTATTTGCGGAGTTCTTTTATTGGTTTCAGTATTAATCCTTATCCAAATAAATACGTTTGTTATCAGGAGAATTTAATGTAGAATAAAATTGTCCTTTACAGTATTTAAATTGGACTTATAGTTTAGAAGATATCGCGAACACAAATAATAAGGGTAACCAAAAAATCACCTTACAAGCTACCGGGCTTAGAAATTTCGAATCTTGCATCGGTAGACTTCTGTTATTACGTAGATTACTACTAAGTTAATACTTTTGGTAATAGGTTGAAAAAAAGGGCTAACGTAATAGGTTATATTTGTAATTTCACGCGGGCGAAGTCGGCAACAGCTAGTAGTAAATAAATACGCACATATTCCAAAGTTATATTAACGAGAAATGTTACCCAAGCGCAGCTTCGTATAAAGAATATAGTAAGGAATTCTATCTGAGGCTGCGTCGCTTCCTGTTTTACTTCGGAATTAAACCTTATATACGGAGAATTCATTATTAGTTTTGTATCTTATTGCGAGATAAGACTTTAAGTTGAGTTATATTTGACTTCAATTATTGCTTGTTTTTCTGTACAACATTAAGATACCGTCACACTCTAATAGGGAATATTAAGGGACTGATTATGTAATCATTAACAATTTTGAGTACGGCATCAATACGTAAACTGAGATCAAAGTTGCTTTAATAAAATTTTGAAACTTGTCTTTTAATGTATATTATGTATTTGGACTTATATTTTGATACTCAGAAATGTTTAATGGAAAATGAAGTATTATTTCTGCTACTATTAAGAAGTTTTTAGTGAGACTTGACCTCGGTACTAGCTTTTTGAGAAAATCCTAGACAAAAGTCACATTTGTACTGAAATGTACTAGTGCAGTAGTATATACAATTTGAGTAGATTAGATCTGGTGAATTTTCATTTAAACCGGATATCCGAGAGGGAATTGAAAGTGTCTTGTACGTCCGAGTATTCCGAGTATTTTTAGTAGCAAAAAATGCTTTTTTTCCTTTTATGTTAATTAGAAATATTTATTGTTTATTCTGGATTGCTAAAGTTTTCATTTATTTTATCATAACCTAGTGATTTATTAGTGTTGTGTTGACCTGAGTTCCAAGGGAGTAATGCTTAAGTTACGTAGTTCGGAAACGCATTTCATAAAGTTATTGAACCTTAAACACTAACGAATCGTTAAATGTAGCTGGGAAACCGACCATTAGTTTGGTACTTTGCAATTCAGTGTATTTTGTTATTAGTTAACCATACATAACATCTAGTGGTAACGTATAATGACTTCACAAGATTGTTTCTTATTTTCTAAAAAGCCAATTTGAGATCCCACTAGTTACACTTAGTGTTTTAAATACTTTGTCGTATTAGTGTCTTGAGTTTATTTGATTAAAGTCTTGGTTCTATAGATTAAAAAAACAACTAACGTAACCCTCAGTAGTAATGTAATTAAACTTTTTACAATACCACCGTACATGATTGTGATTTAGGATTTAGGCTAACTTGCTCTCAGTCAAATGTTTTAAGACAACACAAATGTTGTCTAGGAAATCATATTCAACTAAAAGTAGATGTTAGCTACCCTTCAGTGAAAGTCTGGTCGAAATTGGCCGGGTCGGAGATTACCCGGAACAAACGATTGCGGACGAACAGACAGACAGACAACATTTAAAACGATTTTCTTCCTGAAATCTGGAATTTTTTTTGATGTTACAAACAGAAACACCAATTGTATTATATGTATAGATTATGTGTGTTATACAATATTAATCATTTCTGTGACGAGTTGTATTGTTTGGCGAAAAGCCAAGAAATATCCCGCTTTTGTTACAATTTCTGTCGCCGACTTTCTATTTGACCTTTATTGAAAACGAAACCTATAACTCGTTGATTGAACTTTGACGGTTTTTATTAAATACATGACAGATAAATAATATGGGAATGACGAAGTAGATTTATTTTTTCAATTAGAAATATTTGTAGATTCTTGTTAATATACTAATATTTCCTTTAACCACTCCAACTAAGCTCTAGGCTTGAGCTAAGATACAGTTCACGACGTCAGTCGAATGGCGGGATTCGAACCCTCGACCGCGAGATTGGTAGTCGTACCCGAAACCATTAGACTATTGGCGATTAAGGAATGTATTACCAAAACATTGTTCCATTCTAATTTTAAACATTTAAACTTTGTAAATATAAGCATAAGGTAGTTACAGACCTTTAACTGGCATATGATTCACCAGCTTCACGTGACTTCGTTCACGTGAAATTTAAAATTATAGCCCATGTTAGTCAGCGATAACGTAGCTTTCTAATCGTAAAAAAAAAAAATTTAAATCGGCCCAGTATTTTTTGAGTTATTTCAATACATACAAAAGTACTAATCTTTCCTCTTTATAATATAAATATAGATTAAGGCATATAAAAATCCTTGAAGATATATTCATAACGATAGAAAAATATGTTTATTGTATTCGACGAGTTAGTAATATGCTTTAAAAGTTTCGCGTGAAGCTTTTAAAAAATCTCCACAAATTCTTTAAGCTAAAATTTTAATTATTCCTGTTTTACCACTTCATTTCTCGGAAGCTGAGCGCAGCACAGTTTTTAATTTCCTTCTAAAGAGTCGCCTTTAAGAGTGAACTACAGCAGTGTCAATTAATCAGAAAAGTTTGCCTTCTGAAATAACGTTCCAAGTAATAAAAGTTTAGTGACGTAATTACGGAGAGCTGTTAATACGCGGCGTTGCAATTTTGCAGCAAGAAACATACATCCAGTATAATTATTAATTTATAGCGAAAATGAATCGTATTTCAATAAAGCTAGGACCTTTATTGTTTTAAACATGTTTTAACTAGCTTTCGTCCGCGACTACGTCAACGACAATTCAAAAAAACAAAAATAAGTAGTCTATATTTTCTTCTAGACTATCCTTTACGTCTATGCCATATTTCATCGAGATCCGTTAAGCTGTTCTTGCTACAAACTCTAACAAACATCCATCCATCTAAACTTTCGCATTTCAGATTATATTACTCTAATTCTAAGTTCAAACAATGCTGAAACATTTAGTTACAATATATTTTATATGTAGAGTACTTAGTATTAATAATGTTACATTAGTGGAGTCTTGTATATTAAAAGTAAGCCTCCCTCGCTAGCTTTTATGAGGTATATAAAGCACTTTTCCGCAATATGGATTATGAAAGGTCAGTATGTTCGCAAACTAACACCCATTATCGTGTATCTAGACACTATTTTATTAAGTTAATGTTTTAGTACGCAAAATATTATAATATCTACGCAAATGTTTAAATTATAGTATGTAGATATCGACCAAATTTCATTAAATAAATATAAAATAAATATAAATTTCATTAAATAAATAAATATAAATATAAAATAAAAATATACTCATAATACGGTCTCGTATAATATTTAATTCTTTGAAAATTGCTTGTTATTTTTGTCACGTGTGCGCTATTCAGTTAACTATAAAACATAGAATAAACTAAAATGCAGAAATTCGAATAAATATTAATACTACGAGTACAAAGAAGAAATATTTGTATTTTTGTATGTATTGAAATAACTCAAAAACTACTGGACTGATTTCAATAATTTTTGACCATTAAAAAGCTACGTCATCAGTAAGCAACATAGGCTAGATAATTTTATTTAAATTTCACGGGAACGAAGTCGAGAGCAACAGCTAGCCTACTATAAACAAGTATCCAATTAAAATAATGTTTTACTATACCTAGTTATATAAACGAGGCGTAAAAAACATCGTCAAAGTTGACACAAACATGAACATAGATGTAGGTCTATTCCATTTCCATGTAACACGTTATTACAATACAATATGGTAAAAGGAATGATCATATCGACGTCACCAGTTATGACAGTCGTAACAAGAAAATAAAACTTTCGTACTAAGTTATGTTTACGGCATTCATTTTATTACGTTGTTAACGTCTTACATGTTTTAAGTCGACTTCATTTAACTTTAATGTCACCACGACTGCTTTTACAATAGCATAGAAAAAAATGTAAAACATTCTTTTAAACCTATCAAGATTGTTTAGTTGGGTTATAAATGTAAAGAAGTAAAAAATAATCTAAAATAATGTGTATAAATCCTCCTTAATGCATACTATAAGCGGACGTTTTACCATTACCTAAGCACAATATTTCTCTCAACGATGACACTGAAATACAGATTTACGGTAACGTAGCGGAGATAAATACGTTTATAGCACTTTGTACGATAACACGATGAAAGATGCTCGTAAAATCAAACAAAAGATATAGTGACTTTGATATCATACTAATATTATAAATGCGAAGGTTTAGTTGGATGGATGTTTGATAAAATTTGTAGCCTAAATGGCTTAACGGATTTCGATGAAATTTAGTAAAGATGTAGTGGATAATCTGGAAGAACACATAGGGTACTATTTTGTTTTTTTTTTAAATTCCACGCGGACAAAGTCGCAGGCGAAAACTAGTCACGATATAAAATAGCTGAAATTTTTAAACGCACACTACTATGTAAGAGCACTTATCAGAGCCCTTCAGTCCTTATTAAAAAATTGTTATTTTATGTTACTTCGTAAATGTTTTAGAAAATCTAAAATTATCATCACTACAAATTTTCAAAGCAACTATTACAAATCCAACAGTAACGAACTCAATTGTCATTGTAACAATTTCTATGAAAATTGCAGTAATAAAGTTTTATGGGTTTAATTTTAATTTAGTTTATAGTTAAAGTTTTTAGTACTAAGTTTGAAAATATGTTGATCACCAGACACGAGATATTCAGACGTCAAGGTTTCTGCTACTTTCTGTTGTTAATTAACGTATTTTGCTTAGCTTTGAACGTTCAGTGTCTTTATGAAAATTATAATATAACATCTTTGACTTGTTATTTCTGTAATCAAATTAATATACATAGAATACGTCTCTGTATTACTCGGTTTTTACAAACAATTAACAATGCTTTCGGTATTGACGAATTCAAACCTCAAAACATAATCTTGCTTAATGATGAAAAGTAATATGTAAAAGACAAGCTTTCGCCCGCGACTCTATCCGCGCGGAATTAAAAAAACAAACGCAAGTAGCCTATGTGTTCTTCCAGACTATCCTCTACATCTATGCTAAATTTCATCGATATCCCTTCAGCCATTTAGGCTCCAAAATCTAACAAACACCCATCCATCTAAACTTTCGCATTTATTAGTATGATATAAAATATAATGTTTTAAAATCTAGAACTTCCTAGCGAACCCCAATGGCTTCGCATGGGTCCAACTCTGATACAAATGTGTTTATACTATTGAAAACCTCTAAAATTACAAGTATTTCCTACTAAATTAAACATGTCAACCTTCCTCTGAAATCAATAAATCTATAAAACAAACTGACTATGTACAAACTAAGAATACATAGAGACAGACAGACAGCGAGAAACGACTTTGTTTTATATTATGCAGTGATAGTGATATGCAGTCACAAAAAAGTCATTTTATATTAAAAACAAAAGAACAACGCAAAATATTGTTTCATAATGAATGCCCATAATAATGTAGAAAATACGATGCTGGTTTAAAAAAGGACAAAGAATGGAACGATCGGAATGGACCGAGATATCTTAAAGCAAGTATGCGGATGTTAGGCCGATATTGTTTATTGAATGCCAATCAAGATTGGACGGAATTTGAATTATTATTGTGGTAGTTTGAGATCAAATTACGTATTAATAGATCAAAGAGCTGATGTTTGCGATATGCCAGATTAAAATTAATGAATGTACAAACGCTGCGGGAATCTATCAAATAGCGACTAATTAAATGAAATGGATTTGTATTTTCAGTGTACGATTTCTATTAATTATAATCTTTTTAGACGATGAAAGTATTAGTATGTTATTGATTACAAATAACTTTTAAAATCGAATAGTTTATTTTTCAAAATCTAAAATTGTTCAAGTTGTCAAAAAAAGTAATTAAAAACTTGACCCATTATTAATTATTTAAAATAATAATTTACTACTACTGAAATTCAATGAAAGAGGTAGCTCTATAAGCTAAATTTCTGCCATTTTAGATATCATAAATTTTCCCAACCACTAAAATTTATTGGATTATTCACCATGCTTATCTTTCGCTACGTTCCTCAAAGTAGCTTAAACTGAACGCTTTCAGAATTTCAAACTTTGAAAATTCTCTCAAATTGAATATGAATTTCGTTACTAAAAGCTCCTAAAAAAAACTGTTTACCATTCATGCGATTCGATTCGATCCCCGCCATGTACCAATGTGTTTCGATTTTAAAATTACATATGTTAATACAACGAAGGTAAACACTGTAAATCAACCTGAACAGATCGACGAAGTAATTCGCAGTTAAGTCAATACGCAGTCGGCCTGTTGATGATTGTCCTAGTCACCTCTAACTTAGGGTAGGCATCGAGCCCCTCATTTCGTAAGATAATGATTTATGTTAATACTATAAATATTAAAATTATGGTGATAATTTACTTCAACAGTGTAAAATGAAAGAGAAATATAAAACAGTTTACAATTTTGTAACAGTCGATTCAGGATATGGATTCACTCAATAGAAAATAATACAAATACAAATACAAATATTTTATCGGTAATCGAATTACAAGTCATAATTTAAAAAAAAAAAACTTTACATATATTAAAAATGAATAAATAAAAATTGTGTACATAAAACAATCATGGAAGCAAAAATTCACTTTGACTAAATAATCGAACAACATTTTAGCCGTGTTTTGATTCCTATGATCTTATATGGAGGTGCACAAACAGCGAATGCTTTTTATGCAACTAAACAGTTGAAGGCTGCCAAACAATCGACAATCGCACAACTGTTGTGCGATTGTTTTCAAAAGTTGTGCGTGCTCTAATAATTTGCATTAAGTGAATCCATAAAACATTCATGAATGGTGAAGATTTACTGATTTACGGTTTAAAATAGAAACGTAATGGACGAAGTGCGAAGACATAAATTATACTTGTCACGTTATATGAAACTCTTATATACGCTTTATATTTGTGTTATCCGTAAATTACGTCTGATGAGCGTACTCCGAGCGCTTCTTTCATGTAACCTAATATAATATTCACAAATCAGTATGACTTGTGATTTTATTTAGAAAAATCTTTTACATTTTGAATTAATGACATATTCGCAATCTGCCCTTGGAGATTTCATTTACGCTAATCATATAGTTATACTAGCTGTTGCTTGCGACTTGATCCGCGCGAAATAAAAACAAATATAACCTATGTTACTCACTAATAATGGTGCAAGATTTTTTTAAATCGATCCAGTACTTTTTCAGTACAAAACTTCAAAAATACAAATCTTTCCCCTTATCATACTAATATTATAATTGCAAAAGTTTAGATGTATGCTTGTTATAGTTTGTAGCCTGAACGGCTGGATGGATTTCGATGAAAATTGGTGTGGACGTAGAGGATAGTCTGGAAGAACACATAGGCTACTCATTTCTACGCGGACAGAGTCGCGGGCGAAAGTTAGTAATATTATTTTTGTTTTTAGTTATAAACCTAAATCAATAGATATAAATAACACTTTCAGTTATACTTGATAAAAAAAATATATTTTCTGAGAACAAACATGACTTAAAAAACTCAATATACGATCTACGTGTATTTGATATCGTACTTATTAGTATACAAAACTACATTCAAATCTTAGTTTCAATGTTATTAACCTATACAGTTTGTAAAATTGTTTAAAAGGCCCCGTTTACGTGATATTCTGGACTCCTTAATAACATGTCATTTACAAACGTTCCGATTTTTCGATTTATTCAAGTGGCAACAAGAGTTTGTTCGTGCAGTCAAAGCTCCAATAGTGGCGAGCCTGGACGTTTCAATTGAGAACCCTCTTCCAATGTCACATTACGTAACGTGTTTATAAATTCTCTTACAAACACGATTTTATTCGTGAAGTTAGTTAAAACATGGAATTAAGATCATAGTAATCCTTAATTCATACAAGTGAGTGTAATGTATAAATGTAATATTTATTTACTAATAACTTTGGTAATTAATTTCTTGCAATATTATATTTACTTGTGGCTTATCCATACATCTATGGTAGTAAGTCGTAGTCTGGTCATAGTCACCTAATATATACTAACATAGTAAAGCGTAAACACATGTACTTTGTGACGTAGGATGTTAGTATTCACAGCATATTATTGTATAATTATTTCTTTAATAAAAAGGATATGCTTTAGGCTATATATTTTTACGCTATTAAACTTAGGGGCTGATTAAATTAGAAAAAACCTTCATGTGGGAAAGAGACCATAAAGTACGAGCTGCCAACATCAAGGTTGCCATGTTTTGTCATTGTGTCATGTCATTTTGACATTTGCAATTGATATTTTAACATATTTAAACAATAAAATAAGATTTTCATAATTTCATGCGGATGAAGCCGGATGGGAACAACTAGTCTACACTATTATTATAAAACTCAAAACTACTGGACCGATTTTAAAAATACTATTGGTATTAGAAAGGTACGTTATCACTAAGTAAGATATAGACTGCATTAATTCGCGGTCAAATCATTGCATCAAATTCAAGATTTACACAGAGTAAGATTTTTAAATGCTTTCTTGAGTTCATTAAGTTTGCGTAAAACTTACACAAAGTACAGATAAAATGAGCCCTTGACCTCGTCAGAGTTACCTCAAGGTATCGGAATAAAATATTCATTTTTCACTTGAAACATCTTAAATCCCGATTGAGACAAGGGTTGGGATATCGCTGTTAGCGAATGATATATTTCTACGTAGAAATTTAAAACAATAGATTTACTTTAGATTAGAT
Source organism: Papilio polytes (assembly GCF_000836215.1). Lineage (NCBI taxonomy): Eukaryota > Metazoa > Arthropoda > Insecta > Lepidoptera > Papilionidae > Papilio > Papilio polytes. The sequence continues at coordinate 9,529,261 of NW_013527137.1, forward strand.
TTAAGCGTTTAATAATATAATTTAGATTAAATTTAAGCGCCAATAGCCTAATAGTTTGGGGTACGGACTACCGATCTTGCGGTCGAGGCTTCGATACCCGACATTCGACTATTGTCGTGAACCATATCTTAGCACAAGCCTAGAGCTTAGTTGGAATGGTTAAAAGAAATATTATTAAATTAACAAAAACCTACAGATATTATAAAAAAAAAACAACCTTTATTTTAGAAGCAGTACAATTAAGCCGTTATTTATTGTCTATTTGCCATTATTAATCGCTGACTTTGAATGTTTACGATGACAGTTTAATCATTTTTTTCTCTGTGACGAAAAACAAAATCGTAAAAACCCAGTTAAACAAAAATAACCAAAGTTAATTATATCCTTTATTCTAGCTTGGATTTTAGTGTATAACGTTTCATAATTCTAACTCGATTTGTACTGGAATCCTGCCAACCTAACATTTACATCAACAAGTTGTGATTAATTGAAAAACGTAACCGACAATACCACGTTTAATTTATTCAATTTACTCTTGATTGTATAATAAAAACATAATCGATTTATTGAAACCAATATTAAACACAAATACAATCTCAGATATAATAAAAAATATTTTTTTCAAACTCTCTTTACAAAGCACTTAAGAAAAATTACCAACTTTGTGCTAGCATTGAAATGTAAAATAATGTACATACTCGTACTCTGAACCCGTTGTGAACGATCGAAATAAGCAGGTCGTTCGCCTCGATTTGGGTCAGATATCTGGTTGCACAGCTTCCTATCTGTCGGCGATATATCATGCCGGCTGCAAACATTAGCTACTTAGATAATATGCTATAATAAACAAGACTAGACAACACACACCTACGATCAATAACTATACCTAGATTTGCAGTAAACTGGATCGGTTCGTAAGATTAAACTAATCTAGCAACATATTGATAAACTACTACGCTCTCTCTCTCTCTCTGGTTCTCTCAGAACGGTGCTGACACTAAGATTATCTGAAAAATATGCACTAAAAGCATACTTACACTCTTAGTGGCAGTATCTGTGGATGACAGTTGCAGATATTAAACATCAGTTATTACATTAAAAAATTACTTCAATATCTCAGAATATCATTTATATTTAGCAAAATATAGATACAATGGTGAAATCACAATCTCTCACAGTCGGCTAAGGAAATGAGGTTCGCGTGCGATAATTTCGCGGATGCCACTTCCCTTCCTCTGATGATTGTAATTTTAGACTTCAATGTTCAATAATAAACACAATTGATACCGTTATGTAATATTTCATATCTAAATAAAGCAGAAATCGATTTAATAGTCATTTTAGCCAGAAACTACCACGGACCTTAGAGGTTTATAGATTTAAATTTTAATGCAATCCAATAAACATAACTTTTTTATCATAAGATGGCAAAAAAACGGCCATCTAAATCCGCAAAAATGTCAAAGCATCCGTTACCCATAGACATCCGCAATTGCAGATACATTGTCTATCCTTAATCGACGGAGAAAACGCACACAGAGAAGATATTTTCCCTTCCTATACGTATCCTCTGCTATCAAATCCACTTTTCCTTCTCATCCTTTTCTCCTAAGAAAACATACATTGAAGAACACAAAAATTATTTATAAAATAACTATATTTAATATATTAGCTTCTAGAAATCTTATATGTTATCTGTATCTAGATTATATCCAACAGTTAAGCTTTAAATGAATCTGTCGCGTAAATCCATTAAGCTCATGAGACACCGTCAGCTTCTCGAAACTAGACAGCGACGGTTCTCTAATCCTAGACGAATTGCATACCCGACTGCGATGCAATATATTCTTATTTTTATTTGTAACTTTCCCCAGTATCTATAATTAAAACTTAATTAATTTTTTTAATCAATTTCGACTGTTAAGCTTTAGGACTTACTTGGAAATTACTGGTATAAAACATTTTTTTAATGTGATAACTTTAGTATTTGTATAAAAACGTGATAGAAATATTAAATACTGAAACGGGTACAGAAATCCTATAAGTACTTTATCCGTAAGGTTTGGATCGGAAAGGGGTTCTGGATTACGTCACGGTAAAAAGGTACGAATTTCATGATAACCCAATTCACACATAATGCAATAATGTCTTAGCGGATAACATTCTTATGAACTAACCGAATTTGTGAAGAAAATATTTTAAGTAGATTTCGTTTACTTCAAAACTGGGTCACCTTATTAAACTATATAATAACAGTTTAAAATAACCAAATGTACTGATTGTTGACCAGCTAAATATTTTTTCTAATCTTTTTTTAGCACTTCAGTTAACGTTTTCATTATTTTTGTAATTAAAAGTTAATATGCTTAATCTATCTATCTATACATATAATAAAATTGGAATCTCTGTTTGTAACATCAAAAGAAAAATTCCAGATTTCGGGAAGATGTTGTATTTGAGTTGCTGATAACGAAAATCGTATTAAAAAAAATCTGTCTGTCTGTCCGCAAGCCTCGTTTGTCCCGGGTAATCTCCGAAACGGCTGGGCCGATTTAGACAAGACTATCACTGGAGGGTAGCTGACATATATATGCATATTATAGGCTACTTTTTTAATTCCGCTAACAAATTTGCGCTAACGAAGTTTGCATGTGACAGTTCATACTGAATATATGTAGTGGTTAATTAGTAAACTATCATGAATATAGTTGCCAATTTCATTTCCTACGGTAAATTACATGTTACAAATATTTGCAAATCAGCTAAAGCCTTGTAACAGCAAAATAGCATGTGTAATGATTGGTTTACTCTGTTCATATTAACTACGAGGGTTAATCAAAAAATTTTTTCAAACTGAGATATTTTATCACCGCACGTAATTCACTTTTATCCATAATTTTGACTTTTTAGCAACTCGTTGCACAAAAAAATTTATTACATGCGAACGAACTGACAAAAACAAGTGACAGTGTGCATAAATATAGTGTCATAGACACTCTTTAATTTGAATATCGAACTTGATCCAAAAAGGTTTCATATATATGCACTTCTAAGAACTTTTTGATTCACCCTCGTATTACTAAGCATTAATTAGAAAGTGTCAAGTGTCACAAACAACTAATTAAAAATATGTTTCATTTATATCTTCACATTATAATTATTAATATTTTATATACAAAAATATGTTACTAAAAAAACAGTTTTTTGCAACAAAAAACTCCGTCAAATTATGGATTAATACAAGTTGTTACTTTTATTTTATAATCTATATTCAGTAGTAATTTTAAGTAAAATAAAACGTAACTGTTGGCATTATGCATTTTATGTCCTCTGAAAGCCTCTATAAAAGAGTGAAGAATTTAAAAATGGTATTTAAGTAGGTGAAACTAGAATATCTCGAAAGCCCGAAGCTAAAATAAAAAGTCTTTTGTCAGAGCCAAACAAGTACGTGCTTCGAGAAATATGAAGAAAAGGATTTTCTGCTATGGGCGACATATTCCGATTCAGTGTACAAACTATTTCATACTTGCGCACATTGTTAAGGAGGAATCCTAGTTTTGTATGACTTCTTGACTTTACTATTGAACTAGCTGTAGCTCGCGACTTCGCCCGCGGGAAAAGAAAAATTACAGCCTATGTTACTCAATGATAACGTAGCTTTTTAATGGTGAAAGAATGTTTAAATCGGCCTAGTAGTTTTTGAATAAAAAAAATCAAATCTTTCCTCTTTATAATATTATTGTAGATAATACGTCGTTAATCTTACTTCTTATTTATATTGAAAATGCGTAAGTTTCGATGGATAAATGTTTGTTAAAGTTCGCCGCCTAAACGATTGGATGGATATCGATGAAATTATGCATAATTGTAGAGCATACTTTGTAAGAATACATATATCCGTTATTTACTTTTTTATTTCCGCTGACGTAGTCGCGGGTTAAACGCGGGCGGGCTATTAAAATATAGGTTAAAGGCAGAAATTGTTACCTGGTGAAATCTTTCCGTTTTACACTTTTTTTCATGAGTGTTACACTGATTGCGACATTGACTTCACTAGAGAGGTGCTGGACTCTATTCTTTATAAAACCTGTAGCACACTAACACGAAAGAGAATCGGAATTAAAGTGATTGTAATTTTCATATGAACATGGAACAATGATTTAGTATATTCCAGCGAACCAAAGCTACCTTAACATAAATCCATTTGCATTCCATTTTAACATTGTTTTGTTTTTTACGCTTTGCATAGTTACTGATCGCTTTCGGCTGTGTGTTACTGGTCTAAAATCCTGCACAATAACGGCATAATGACGATGTAACTTACATTCCAAGATAAAAGCCAAGTACTAGAAGTATAAAAAAGCGTTTCATATAAAAAAACTTTATGTAGACTTCACTTAGAAAGTCTTCTTTTTACGGTAGTTATTAGAAATCTTAAGTCTTTAAGTGGGTTTATTCATCTTGGTTTTACCAAGTATAATATTTTGTATGATTTAATTCTTTTGCCGTCAATTCAACGTTAAAATATAGCGTTGGAACATAATTTGCTACACTAGTAGTTCGACTAACGAGCTTCTCAGTAATACCGGCAAGTTACGCTCAAAGCCGTTTTACTTCGCTGCTTAATTTGTTCTAATTAAATTATTCGGCATCTCTTTATGCTTATTAAAAACAATATCATACAAAATATAATCATTATATTTTATTACTGTAATGAAAGTGAAAATGCGTTAATTTTCAATAAGCAAAAATAGCTTGGATTATATAAGCAAATATATTATTAAACCAAAATCCTATTTAACGGAAGTAACGGATGTTTTCTTTTAAACTCAAGAAATGAAAATATTTAAAAATCTCATAATCTTATAGATCTCGATTAAATTTGGCATAGATGTAGAGGATAGTCTGGAAGAACACATAGGATACATATTTTTTTTCAATTCCATGCGCACGGAGTCGCGGGCCAAAGCTAGTACGTTATAAAAACGAAAAAGGTCGAACTTTTATAACTCGTAGGTCTTTTAACAAAAGGTACCTTCAAGTATTTGAATGTTCTATCAAAGAAGAAAAAGTGTCTCGATTATTTGACAAACGAACGCCCATACGAAGTAAAATGGGCCGAAAATGACGGCGTCATTTTGTAAGGTTAACGCGTCGCTGACTCTCAAAGAAATTGTATAATGGTTACGTTAAGTTTAATGAACATTATTTACATGATGTAATATTGTGCTTTAATATATATGACATGTTATTAAATTCAATAAGACTTTATATTTTATAGAGTAAACAAGATTTTAAAAGTAATTAAAAACGCAGTAGTCGATGATTTAGATTACAAAAAGAATTCTTGATGATTTTCCTCCATCAGTGTAACTTATTAACTGATAGTTTATTAAGGAATCAAATAATAATGCAAAAAATAATTTAGCAATAGTACAGACAATATCGCATTTTGTCTTAATAACATTTATTTCATCACAAATCTCCGTTTGTTAAGAAATCTTATTGAAACTTACGTTTAAGTTTCGAAAACAGCTTAAAGTCTCGGAACGAGATGTCTTAGGTTCTTAAGTTCTTCAACACCGTACTTTTAGTCAAAGTTTCGGAAAGTTTAGGTGCACAATAATCGACTAGAGCCTTTTGAAGTACACGCTAACTTTACATCAAATGCATAGGTTAGTTATCTCTAGTTGTGCCATCTTTGGATTTGAAACATGTGACGTCACAGATATGAAATCATAACTATACAAATGTACATTCTCTCTACGCTTCATTTCACAACTTTCCTATTTTAATAAAAAATAGTTGCAAAAAATTTATGTTTGGTATGATTTGTAAACTGAGATTTTATTGAATAGTAGGTTTTACCCACGCCTTTGTCGGCAAAGAATTAAAAAAGTAGTAAGTAGCTTATGTATTCTATGTTCTTTCAGACTATGTTCTAAATTTTTGCCAAATTGTATGAAGATTCCTTAAGCAGTTTTGGATGTACGTAGTAACAAATATTCTTCCATCCAAACTTATTAATATTAGTAAGATTAATTTTCATAACAAAAAGACAAACAGTATTAAAATAGTACGACGGCATTTCAGTAGTATTAAAGAATACAAAAGACAGGTTGCCAATGCAGAAAATTTAGATTCAATGCTCTAAGTAAAAAAAAGCTACGGAAAATGCAATGTGCATTTCGCATCACAAAGGGTCTCGTTATCGGCAGAGCGCTTGCGGGCCGTTTGCTCACATCTATAGAGGCAGCAAACAAAAGCGTTTGTTTTTTAACATTTCATGTTCGCAATTAAATCGTCTGCTTTTTATTACCTACTCGCGTATCGTTGGAAATATTTAATACCGTTATTAGCATAAATATAAATCGTGATACAAATATTTATGATGGAATTATATTTATCTTCAAACTACACATGTGGCAGATATTTTACTGCATATTAGTTTTTGACATGGTTATTGAAATATAGTGTATTACGAGTACATTGTTAAATTTAAAAAGGTGTTAAAATTTAATTGGAACTAGCTTTCACCCGCGACTCCGTCCGCGTGGAAATAAAAAAAAAACAAATGCAAGTAGCCTATATTTTCTTCCTGACTATCATCTGCAAGTGTGCCAAATTTCATCGAAATCCGCTCAGGCGTATAGGCTACAAACTGTAACAAACATCAATCCATCTAAACTTTCGCATTTATAATATTAGTATAATATAGTCTAACTTATTTATGGTAAAGCCTTTAATTTTCAAGTGCTTCTAAAAAGATACTTTTGAGGTGTATAAATTGGGTTTCCACTTACTCTTGTTGTAAAAAAAGTATAAGCTTTTCGACAATTGCTTCTTTAGTGCAAGCGTTGAGTATAGTGTATTAGTTACAACCATAATTTAATGTTATTTATGATTCCCCAAACAATAACGAACACGCTCATTAATACCGAAATAACCAAAACCGAGGACACAAGGGCAGAAATTAATTCAGAAAACGAGACATTCATGCGTCATACGTAGCAGTTGATGAAACTTTTCACAAAGGGGCAAAAATAATCAAAACATTCTCCAAGCCCGCTATGAGTTTTATTCAAAAATGTTTTTAATCGGTCTTGTTTGGTTAGAGTTTCACATCCTGCTGAACGGTCGCAAAGCAATATAACATCGGAGTAATTAAACTTTCATAATAAGCATGTTTTACGACATTTTTTTAACTTATATCGGTTTAAAACATCAGTTCCAAAATCAAGGAATATTACCTACCCACTTAACTTTTGCGGTTTCTCAGGCGTTGTGGCTGTCTATGAAGTCGTAGCTAATAGCTTTTCTACTATAAAAATTGGTGTTAAACTTATGATAGCACCAGAATTATATGTGTTAAATTATGGCCTTTATGATGACAGTTTGCTGTACCATATTCGGTACTATATAAAATGTGAATTTAATTCTGTAAACATCACTTTTTGTCAAACACGACTTACCAAGTGTGGTACTTCTTATATTTAAAAATACCAAACCAATTTCACATCGAATTTCCCATCAGCCAATTCATTCTTTGCAGATTTATTTATCGATTTAATTATACAATGCTGTCATTGACGCGGTGTCATAAATACTTAATTAATTGGATCCCAATTGAAATGAGTGCAATTAAGAGCTTTTATACGTCAAAAATTAATTAACGGATAAATGTTCCCAATTAGCTCTGTATGGTGAAAAATAAATTGTGTTTTTGGCCAGAGTGTAGATTATTGCGTTTTTTTTATTGTTGTATTTAGAAATAGATATATGAATGGTTACAACAAAAAGGTAGTTTGTTAAAATTTGCAACAAATAAGTATAGTTACATGATGCCATGTTTCTTATATACAAAAAGGTGGCAAACGAGCAAGCGGCCACCTATGGCGAAGCAACCGCTGTCCATAGACATCTGCAATTGCAGATGCGTTGCCTACCCTAAATCGACGGAGGAGGAGACGCAGATAAAGGGGATATTTCCCCGTCAAAGTAGATAAGTCCACCGTCAAATCCACTTTCCTATCAAATCCTTTTCTTATAAGAAAAGGGTGGGACGGAAAAGAGTTTAATGTTTTGTCTTCGGCACTAAAACGACGAAATGAGGAATTGCTCCCACTTCACGCCAGTCTTCTATGTGGTCGTAGTATTGCTGTGGGCGAGCTGACCCATTCATGCGAAGATTTTAAAGCGGGCTCTACCACTGTTAAAAAGTGTATCTGGATTATTAATGCAAGAAAGAAATCTATCTACAATCATGTAATTAAGACGCTTAGCCATATTCATATAAATAGACATATAGATGCTGAGATTTTATATGTATTTTCATACTTAATGTTTAGATACCGAACACGAGAAAGTACACGAATGCTTTTAAATCCGTCCCTGCTTTTTATTATTTTAAAAAGTAAGAATATTTATAATAACAGCAAAGTAGATGTAACCTAGATAATCTCTAAAAAGATAACTTAAAGTGTTAATAATGATTAATCCAGATTTAATTTTGAAATTGAATTTCTAAAACGAAAGCTTTAAAAACATCAACTAGCAAACAAGAATACGTTCTTTGCTAGTCAATTCTGAATGGGCCCTACTCCAAGTTGCTAAAGTGACTTAATGTCCGCCCGGTTTAAATTTAACGTTCTTACAGTAAGTTATAGCTTTTTTACTTTCCTTTAAGCGGATAAGCCCCGTGAAATTAAAAAAGTAATTCATAATTCTTTTCATAAATTTAAAATTTAATTTAAATTTGCTAATATTTGTGACCAACTAGATTAAACATAAATTAAGCGTTTAATTAAGAGTTTAGAAAAAGGTTACAAATGGAATAAATTGTTTTACTTTTTAATATTTTTAGAATTGTATTAAAATAAATTCCAGTTGTATAAATATTTTGTATATCATCCTAAAGATTTATAGTGAAATAACACTTTTATTAAAATGTGTAATTTTATGATTGAATTAGCTGTTGTGTATACTTACATCTTACTAATATTATTAATGCGAAAGTTTAGATGGATGGATGTTTGTTAGAGTTTGTAGCCCAAACAGCTAAACGGATCTCGATGAAATTTGCCATAGATGTATAGGATAGTCTAGAAGAACACATAGGCTACTCACTTTGTTTTTTTTAATTCCACACGGACGGAATCGCGGGCGAAACCTAGTAAATAAATAAATAAAACTAGTTATATTACCTCAAAAAATCGTTTTTATGTTTGTTAATCATCGTAAATCTATTTAACGATACTTTCGCAATATTAATATTAGTTAGTATAATAAACGTATGTTTACATCATTTTTACTGCCAATGTTTACTGATTTCTACTAAAATAGATATGTATTTTATACCAAAAAAAGTATACGTTAAAATATGATTTTGTTATTTTCAATAACAAGCCATACACAGATTGTTTGCTGATAAAAATACGTTAACATTATCTCAGCACCAACGTAAAATATTAATTAAGAACTCTGCGTTATAAATTTTCATCTCGAGCGAACAATTTATTTCACTTATAACGTGACTGAATTAATATTTTGGTTGGAAATGCTTTTTTCTAAAGTAACTTCTTCGTGTTTCGATTGTCGTTACACTTTTGTTTTTGCACCATTTTTATAGACAATATTTATGACTATAAAAGCGGGGGCACACATTTGACTTATTTATTGCACAACTGTTATGCGATCGTCGATTGTTTCACAACCAATTACAGTTTCAGGTGTGCGTACGCTCTAAGAATGAAGGTGATGTAAACCGACAGTTACATTAACAACTTTTCGATAATTGACGCTACATACTGCGTTACCATAAAATTTATAAAAGCTCTTTGAACGTCAATATATTAAAGACCATTAAAATTTCTTCAAAAAGTTTTGATGAGACGCTCTCAAGTTCGTTTTAAAAGCAGTCAAAATGTGTTAAGATTTTCCACACGTGTATTCAAAGTTGAGTATATGTTACTTAGAGCCTGTCCCACCACTGGCTGGTAGACGCTCAGATAGGTTAAAAGTGACGTCACTGTCTGATAGAGTACCAAAATCCAATATTTAATACGTTGGATTGTAATCTGACAATTTACAAGAATTGTGGGACAGGCCCTTAGTCTTTTTTATAATTATAAAAACGTTACTCAAAAGAATTTAATGTTTTAAATTAAATTAACTTTTAACTACTTACATTGGATACAGAACAGGTATCTTGTACGTATAGATCATCATCCACTTGCCCTTATCCCTTATGGAGGGTCGGCACAGTATGTGCTGCTCTTCCATACATCTCTATCAGCCGTCATATCTGAATCCACTCCTTTCTTAAGCATATCTTCCTTCACATAATCCATCCATACTTTCTTCGGTCTTCCTCTTCCTTTGTAGCCATCCACATTCAATCTCAACACTTTCTGGTTTATGTCCCCATCATTTCGTCGCATAATATGTCCATACCACGCTAACCTTTTGCTTCTCAATTTCTCCACCACTGGCGCTACTTTCAAACTTCCTCTAATGTACACATTCTTAACTTTATCCAATCTTGTCACACCACACATCCATCTTAACATACGCATCTCAGCCACATGCAATCTCCTTTCATCCGCAACTTTGGTGGCCCAGCATTCAGATCCATACAACACGACAGGTCTTATGATGGACTTGTAGATCTGTCCCTTAAGCCTAAGAGGCATTCTTGGATCACAAGTCACACCAGTAACCTGTCGCCATTTCATCCAACCTGCATTTATTCGGCTTTTTACGTCTCGGTCAACGCCACCGTCGGACTGGACTAGAGAACCGAGGTACTTAAAGTCGGAGCAGGTTGGTAGAGGCACACCATTTAAGGCGATTGGAGAGAAGCTGGTCGGACCGCCAAAATCGCAAAACAAATGTTCAGTTTTGGTCCTGCTGATTTTAAGACCAGCTCCCTCCAATTTAACCCGCCATTCTTCCAACCTGCTCTGTACCTCGCATTCATCCTCCCCGACAAGCACGATGTCATCGGCATAAAGCATACATCTCGTACGCGTATCTTGTACGTATAGATGAAAATACAAAATGAAAATTACCAAACAAAGTGCGAAGAGAATAAATACGTAAAATATTACTAATGAAAAGTTAATAATTTCTATCTGTTCACAATGGAGGCTTGTGGAATGTGTCGGAGCCTGATCTGTGTCATAGGCAATTAAATATCTTTTGCATTTTCAAACCAACATAAGATACAAGCAAAAGAGTTTATTCGTTCAGTTTAAATACGTATTTAAACTTTTTAATTTCATTTAAATATTTTCAGTTACAATACTACGTTTCAAAAGAGCAAATAATTTGTTCAAGCACAAACTATGCAGTAAAGCGCTAAGAAGGTTTTGAAAGTCATGTGGCGCTCCCTGCTTGGAATAAACAAGCTGGTACTACACTAGATTAGTAGAGTTTCTAATCCAAAGAATGTTGGCTTCTAGCCAAAAGCAGCGATATCACGATAAGATAAACCATAAGCAAATAGCCGTCTAACATGAACTTTTTAACATATGGATGTCCAAAAGTATACTGTTTTAGATAAAAATTAGAATTTTTTGAAAGCAAAATTAACCAAAACACGTATGTAATGAAACACACATATGTTCATACCTGATATTTAAAAAACACTATGTTCTTATATCGTAGGACAATAACATTGAGATCTATTAACAAAGTATAATGTACTCAACAAAATGCATAAACAAACATAAAACATCTTACTAACTGTTCGGATTTCTATTTAAACACAAAACCTTAATATAGATTCTATAATATTCCGTCATTGTTACCGCTTCAGGGAAATATAAGAGGTATTTTCAACACGTCTGCGATATAAATTTTCTAGTAAGCTCATCACTTCACGTAAGAATAGTTGAACACATATTTTTAAAACAACGAAGCCCATATGATTTATATTGTGTTTGCACATTTAGCTGTAAATATTCTTTACAAGAATATACAGGGAAATAAATTTGTTGTTCATAAAATTGTATTCAACATTAATTTTATCTATTTACACGTGTTAATCTATACTATTATAATAAAGCGTAAACACACACTTTTTTGTTGCCCAAGATGTCAGTAATTGCAGCATATTTTTTAAATAATTATTTTTTGTATAAAAGCCCTACACTTACGTCACGCTTAAGGCTATACATTTTCATGCCACTAAGCTAAGCTGGTTAATATTTTGGATAAAAACCGTAATGTGAGAAAGAGACCATAAGTTGCTGCCAAGGAAGCAAGGTTTATTGCTTTGTCATTATGTCATGTCATTTTGACATTTACAATTGATAATTTGACAAGTGTAAACAATAAAATAAAATTTTCTTAATTTCATGCGGATGAAGTCGCACGGGAACAGCTAGTATAGAATAAAATTTAAATAAATCCCATTGCAAGATAAAATATGTTTTTTATAAATTCTCTTGAAAAATGTAACAAAGAGTTGTTCTTTCAACAATAAGAAATAAAGCAGAATAAAAAACAATGTTTGCTCACGGCTGCACTATTACTCAAGAACCACCGTTGCAAAGACTTTTGCATGGCCCAGTCATTGTTTCTTTCATTGCTAAAAGTTTTCGGTACAATATGTTTTGACAAAACCAAAGGTAGACTTAAAACAAAGCATACACGAATCTTAAAGTATATTATAAAAAAATACTTTAGGTGTCGTAAAAAGTAAAGACACTTTTAACTAATACATTTTTTTTAGATAAATCTTGATTATAATAGTTTAAAAAGCATTTTTTTATCTTAATGTAGAGAACTACGCATAAGAGTGATATCTTATTATTATTTAGCCCAACTGACTCAAAGGTAATATTTAAATCCTTTCAATTTTCCAATTTTTTTTTAAAACAATTCGTTGTTGTTAAAGAAATACAAATGATGAAGTAATGATTTACTTATTACTTCACCAACCTACAATGCTATGGATATGCCATTATGTCCCATCCTTCCTCTATATTTACTCCAAGCACGACAAACATAGGTTTATTAATATTCAACATGCAACCAAAATTACAACGAAATCAAACCGATGTCAGAGGAAACTAGTTCAATAAATGACAAGTTTTCACATTTGTCAACTACGACTTGTGCCGAAATCAGAAGACGAATTAGAAATTCATGATTTTGTCGCAGCTTGCAAATGCAGTTTACCTAAATACATATTCATAAGATATGTGCATAATAATTCAACACTAGAATAGTGAGAGTTCCGAAGGTTACAATAGGTTATTCATAAAATTAATTTATGAGTATATTTTAACAGTACATGAATTAAATTTTATTACAGTACAAGTTTTCACCCGCGACTCCGTCCCCGTGAAATTAAAAAAAACAAAAGAGAGGAGCCTATGCGTTCTTCTAGATTGCCCTTTACGTCAATACTAAATTTCATCGAGATCCGTTCAGCCGTTTAGGCTACAAACACTAACAAACATTCATCCATCCATCTATCCATCTAAACTTTCGCATTTATAAAATCAATAAGATAAGACATAATGCACGGAACATGTGCAACTATTATTGACTTGTTTTTTTATACCACATGTTATATACTACGTAGTTAGAACCACAGCCAGTAACTGGTATTATATAAAGAGACAATGTTTAGAAGTTTGAGCGCGAGACCCAGTCACGTAATAATGTACTGGGAAAGTTAAATGGATCGAAGCCAAGCAAGCCCCGCTTGAAATGGTTAAATGTTGCCTCTGTTATAGATACGTCGTAGCGGTTTCGTAGACCTTTGTAGCACTAGTTAATACTTAGGACAATTTTGCTACGCCACATGTCATATTTATTTAGTCCATAAAAGTTTTATTTAGCCTAGTTAAATTAAAAATATTTAAACTAACGGTTAGACTAAATCAAGTTAATTATTTTAACAGAAGTTCGTTGAATCTAATATTAAAAAAATAATAAATATTAATTGTAAAATGAACAGTAGATTTTAAAGCCATAGTACGTTAACTTTACATCTAACTTTAATCGCATTTGTCGAGTTGGAAACTTAGTTAAGCAGAATTGGTTGAATATTGTACGCCCCTTGACATAGTTTCAACTTAAGTTACTATTGATAGGATATTAATTGATGTTTAAAATATTCAACATTGAATATTAATCGTCCACACTTAATAACTATAATATACTAACAGATAATCTATAAATTAAAAAGTAATATTACTAATATTATATCTGCGTAAGTTTAGATGGATGGATGTTTGTTAGAGTTTGTAGCCTAAACGACCAAACGGATCTCGATAAAATTTGACATTGACGTAGAGAATAGTCTGGAAGAAAACTTTTGTTTTTCCATGCGGACGGAGTCGCGGGAGAAAGCTAGTTTTAATATAAATGCAATTATTAAGGTTATTGGGTTTATAAAATTAACTTGTTTATTTCATTTTATAATCAGCATTTGCGGGCGACTTCGTCGAGTGAAATTGAAAAAATATTAACACGAGCCTAAGCATTCTTCCAACCTATGTTCTACATCTGTGTCAAATTTTATTGAGATCTAAAAAACCGTAACAAGCATCCATCTGATTCGCATTTATGACATTAGTAAGAATTAGATTATCTTAATAAATGCAATGTCTTTCACAAACTTGAATGTCGTGCTTCAATCAAATAAAAATGAAATTAGAATGTAGGGAGGAGCGTAGTCAGTCAATGTGACTATGAAATAAATCGGAGTCTACTATTTGCCAAGAACTTTGTGCGTGCCATTTTATTGCTTGTTTTTATAAGATGTCATGAAGCAATTTGTTTAATAATTATGTTGCTCTGAAATAATAAGTAAACGTCTACCTTTATTATGATAGGATTTGCAATAGACAGATACTATTATCACAAAATAATTTTACAGTTCTATTTATTGGAGTTTATCTCCTTTTAGAAGAGTTTTGTAGTTTTTAGTATAATATACTGTCGTAAAATAAAAATGCAATATAATACTACAATCGTACTAAAGTTGTATTGAAATTTAGCATTTAAACGCTTTAGGTCAATATCTAAATATTTCCACACTTGTTTTAGATAAAAAAAAATACCAAGGACCCTAAGTAAAAGCAAGTCAAAATGTAATTAATGATACAAAAAAATCTTCACCACTTATCTGGAAGTGACGCAAAAAAAAAACATCCAATGTTTTGTAAAGAATAAATAACGTAATTAATTTACAAGAAGGTTCTGGTGTAGGCAGCTATTAATTGTATTCGATGAAGAAACCTTGTTATTCAACAAGAACCTTTATTGACTTAACTATTGAGGAAAAAACTCTATTTTGTTAATCAACCTTGATTAATGATGAACTAATGGACGCGATTTCTCTGGGCTTTGTTGTTTACTGATGTCTTTCGTATTGTTTTGTATGTTATTCAATCGTAACTATAGTCATATGAAATCGAAGGATTAAAAAGACTAATCCTATGGAACTATTATTATAAATACTAGCTGTTGCTCGCGACTTCGTTCGCGTGAAATAAAAACAATAATAAAAAATGTAGCCTATGTCACAGATTTACCTGTTTAACGGTAAAAGAATTTTTAAAATCGGCCCAGTTTTGAGTTATTTTAATACATATAAAAATACAAATCTTTCCTATTTACAATAACAGTATTGTTGAGAATTAAGCGATTGATTCCATGTTAGTTATCTTTTTATTCATCTCTCTGACTTTTCAACAAAACATCACCATGGTAACCGCTTACATTTTATGTCCAAAGAGTATCAATGTTAAAAAACATGTCACAAATTAAAAAGCTAATTATCAAAGAATATTTACAGTATATTTTACACGTAACAGTATAGATATAGATAAGTGGTAATTATGAAGTAACCTACAAGTATTTTTTAATATTAGCGATGTTTATAAAAAGTCATTTTGATGTGTGGTGTGACAAGAATGGATAAAGTTAAGAATGTGTACATTCGAGGAAGTTTGAAAGTAACGCCAGTGGTGGAGAAATTGAGAAGCAAAAGGTCAGCGTGGTATGGACATGTTATGCGACGAAATGATGGGGACATAAACCAGAAAGTGTTAAGATTGAATGTGGATGGCTACAAAGGAAGAGGAAGACCGAAGAAAGTATGGATGGATTGTGTGAAAGAGGATATGCTTAAGAAAGTAGTGGATTCAGATATGACGGCTGATAGAGATGTATGGAAGCAGCACATACTGTGCCGACCCTCCATAAGGGATAAGGGCAAGTGGATGATGATGTTTATAAAAAGTCATTATCCGAATAAGTAACGTGTGCTTCTTGTGTGCTTTTCAGCTCTTCCGGATATCCTTAACGCATTTTCATCTTCAAAGATGACTAATGTTACTTTCGTTGGTTAAGTCTATTGTTATTCAGTGACAAGCATATCGGATGATATATAGTATAAAAAGTATTCAATAAGCGTTATTACAAGTAAGGTATTTTGTTGTGCTTAGGTAGTACGTATTAAGCGGCTTACTGGTATTATGCAAGTGCTGTCCATGCTTTTATATTAAGTAGACACACCGATTAGTTGTTTATTAACGTTGAATGTAGTCTATCTTAGCTGCTTTATTCCTTTAGTAAAATAACTATCGTGCCACTTGATTAAAATTTAATATTTCAATATGTATGGATGGATGTTTGTTAATACGTATCTACAGATCTCTACTAAATTTGGCAAATATGTAAAACATAGTCTAGAAGAACACAGACTACTTATTATTTTTTTTACGCGGACGAAATCGCGGGTAACTTAACTTGTCGCATGTATTAGAACCAAAATCAATGAATACCGATTCCTTTCGTTTTTAATTCTATGTTAAACTTTAAATAGAAATTAAATTAAAAATACTTTAATAAACGATATGCAAATACGTATTCAATGAAAACCGCATCAAATGTGACAACACGAATGCCTCTACGGTATTAACGGAACGAGGTCAGCAGCGCGGGCTCAATTTCACTTCTGGATTGTTGAGTGTTATTGTGATCGGTTAACGGAAAGTAACAAGCACACTGTGAACTGGTTACGGTGATGTCATACTAATATTATAAAAGCGCAAGGTTTAATAAGGTGGATGAGCTAGCGTTTGCGGTTTAAAAGGCTAAACGGATCTCTATGATTTCTCGAAGGTGCAGGGAGTCTGGAAGATCATATATCCTACTAATTAATTCCACGCGAAAGAAGTCGCAGGCGAATACTAGTAGGTTATAATTTGTTTTAATTCTAATATTTAAAGTAATAACATAACAATGAAGCGAATAGTTGCAAATTAAAGGGAGATTTTTTATCTAAAAAAAAATTTTTTAATAACCATAATTTTTTGAGATTATATACCAAAGTTTGTTTACTACTACGCAAAATTAAACCAGTTCAAGAACGCAACCTTTTACAAATGTACAGATTTTTATTTGTGTAGTAAATAGAAAGTTGAAAAAAGGATTTTTTACATAGTCAGGGTAAATATTTGAAGATGTTTACATGTTACATTAAGGAACGTCCATCGAGCACTTACATTTGCTCACTTGCGTATTCAGCCCGAGCCGACAATGCAAACTGTGAGACGGCGAGTTCGGAATTCATGTTACAAATACCCCTGACGTTACAACTTGCCGCACAAAGGAGAATTTAGAAAGCGACCTTTACAAGTAAATAGAATTTAGATTCATCTGTAAAAACGTTTTATAAGTAAATTGTTTTAATTTTTATTAGCGTTATTTAAGAACAACATTATAACCACTTAATAGGTTCATCATATCGTAATTAAAATAGTGTTCAAAAGAAAACTATGGGTAATACGATCTTTGTGTTAAAGTATGTCGGTTATATTTTAAAGTAAGGTTCAAAGCGCTATAACTTTAACAAGTAACTTAAAGCAACTCAATATTCAAAAGCTATTTGTGAAGTAAATGTTTAAAAGTTACATTATAACAAGGAAGTTAAGTGAAGTTCTAACCGCAGCGGCGACGTCGGACATTTACTTAATGAACTTACCTGAAACAAAGAACAGATGGTGATTATACTATGCTCTATTTTACACAGGCTATTTCAACAAGTAAATATGTCCTAAATAACCGTAAGTTTCCACTGTGTTAAAACTTTGAAGCTAACGTATTCACCATGCTTTATAATCTGAGATTATACTATGTTATTGGTCTTTTTGGCAATGAATACCTACTGTTAAGTTCACAAAATTCTTCTATCAACGCTTTTTAACCACTATTAATATTGACATAGCATGTCAAACTATAGTATGTTTATTTGGTCTGCAATAAGTACAAATATAAAATATCGTTTAGGCCTTATCCAGAAAATAATTACCCTAATGTGAATTTATATGTGATTTTAAATATAATTGCGTCGGTTTGTTATCTGTTGGAAACAAATTATGAATTCAGGAGACAATAAGGTCGTCCCTTATTTGCATAAATAATTAGGACCTCATGTTAACTGACGATTGCTCCCTTCACACCGCGACCTCTAGAGCCTCCAGATATTACACGATTCAATTCTTAATTATTTGTCACGTATATGTCTCTTTTATTTATTTTAATGATTTGTACTTATTATACATTGAAGTTTGAAAATTTGTGTTTTCTATCACTTCAAACCTACAAGATGAAATCTTATTTCTCAGCCAATCTATTAATAAAAATACTCCGAGTTAATCTATTTGGGTTATAAATTAAAAAGTTACCGTCACGTAAATTGTTATAAAAAAAACGAAATAAAAAATTGATAGTTGATCGTAACTATTAATGTTAAAACATTAAGCAAAAGCTACGTCAGCGGTAGACCCCATTTCAATAAATTCGTACGCCGAAGATAACTACGTAATATGAAATAGTAGCTGCCGCCCGCAATACATCCACGTGGAATTGAAAAAAAACAAAAGCGAGTAGCCTATGTGTTCTTACGTAGATCTTAGTAGACTATCCTCTACATCTATGCCAAATTTCAACGAGATCCGTTCAGCTGTGTAGGCTACAAACTCTAACAAACATCCATCCATCTAAACTTTAGCATTTACAATATTAGTAAGATTATGACCGTCCTCGAATTACAGAAAATAGTTACACTAAAAAATAACATTCAAATATCAAACATAAATTTTTAATAAACCATTTACTGAAGGAAAACTAAACGAAGCGCTGTAAAATTAAAGTGACTTAAAATAAAGCAAGCATAAACATCCCTTTCAATCGATTACTGTCATATTTTTATTCCGAAAACCTCGGTTTGATTTAAAACTTTTTAATGGACTCAAGGTAAAAAAATTTGCTCACTAATATGCATAACAAGTAGCAAGACGTGTGTCGAAATAAAAGTACTTTAATTAGAAAAACTAAGTTGTAGAGACATTGAATTAATGAGAACTACTTTTGCCGGTGGAGAAAACATCCCTCAGGGTAACACGTAACCTTTTCTTGTTATCACAAACATCTTTTATCTCAATCTCTTTGCAACACGACAATGAGATCTCTTGATGGCTAAAGAAAAATTCTTACCAATTTTCGTTAGTTAGATTAGGTTTATTTGAATGGTCCTTGTGAGCCTATTGTCTAGGGGGGCCTAGTGATGAATAGGGAGCATGTTCATTGACTAGGCCCCTTGTCTATTCCAAAGATAATGCTTAACGATTTGTTATACACATTTTGTATAATTTACTATTCGTTTTTGAATTAGGTCTTGATTTCATTTTTACATGAGTTTTACAATTTTAGAAGCTCTAGGTAGCAGTTGCTCCTGTTCCGTCTGGCGACCCTCACGTATGTATAAGCTATTGATAGTTTATTATAGGTTTATGTAACTCAATTTTAAAAAATACTATATGATTATTTGTTATCATAATTCATCGTCGATTTAAGTAAAATCATAGATATTTAATTAACTTTTGTATTTAAATTTCCAGGCATTTTCGAAGTTAGGTCAGGAATTTACCAACCGCAGTACGTACTCAATGCAATCTTTGGTTAAACTCTCGGTCAGTTAGACGTGCCTGAACGGACGTCTCCCTGAATATTTGGCCCTGGCCACTGTTACGTAACTTTTAGAGCGCACACCTTTGACTGAACTATCGCAAAACTGTTGTGCGATTGTTTTGCAGATTATTCAACTGTTTAATTCAACTAAAAATCGAGTAGTGTTTTGCACCTCCATATAAGCTAATAGGAATCAAAGCGCGACTAAATAGTTGTGCGATAGTTTTACCAAAGGTGTGCGTGAGCTCTCACAGATTAAAAAAAAGTCACATCACATTCCATTTTTATATGAAATTTATGACTCTCTCTCTAGGTTGATGAACTGTGGGAATGAGGGGAATGAGGATACTCGCTTATTAATTATAGTACAGAAACAAACCAACGTAACTAATAAAACTAATTCTACGGGTTACTTGAACGACTGGGGGCAATAAAATTGTTAATTGTTTACCTCTGAGGGAACATAATAAGAACGTAATTTTCGTACTTGGATCTCAAGTACTCTATAAATAAAAGTATCTAAATTATAATGTTATCATATAACTAGTTGTCTTTATTTACGTGTAATTAAAAAAAAATATTTGTAACTACGCGCCATTCCTAAACAGTTAATCCAAGAGTATTCAAAACCTAGCACGAATTCTCTACCTTGCACACATTTTATGCATAATGCATTACAAATTTCCATCTACTTGATTACCTACAAAAATAAAATACGCCCATCACTTTTTTTTTCAAGGAGAAAGAGAGCGACGACAATGTTTTTGTACATATGCTTCGTCAGTAAAAACAAGCAAGAAAGGATTCCGTGAACAAGTGTAAGTAGTTGAGTTTAACAAACATTTTCCGTCCCGACTTAAAAGCTTTACAAACAAATCATGTCGACAAAATTGAAGACGCCTTAAAGAATTCTTTATTTTACTCTAAATGATTAATGACACTCTGAAAGTAATAAAAATTCATATTTTAATTCTAGACTAATTGAATCGTTAATTTTTTACATGACTTTCATTTCTATTCTAAAATTTTCATCGAATTTTGGTTTGAAATTAATTTAGACCATATCTTAAGATGTTATTGTATCTACATTTTAAATAAAAGTATAAAAACACAGATTATATTAATACCCTTAAGAAAACTACAATAACATACTATGGACAGTTTTAGTTATTAAAAGTTATAACTAGCTTTTGCCCACGACTTCGCAACAGAAACAAAAACTTAGTAAGCAGCCTCAGTGTTCTTGCAGACTGTGTTCTACTAATATATCAAATTTCTTCTACATACCTACATTTAACCGTTTTAGAGTCATAATTACAAATATATCCATCCATTCGCGTTAATGATATTATTAAGAATTATGAATAATAATCTTGCATAGATATTTTTGTTACTACGTATACTACTAAGTAAATACGTACTAAGAAAGGTGTGTGTGTTTTAGGCTTCATTTAAATTTATCCTGTTTTGAACGTGTAAACTCCACACAGACGAAGTCGCGGGCAACAGCCAGTCGGTGCACTAAAATATTCCGTCTACTAACAATTAAAAGGTCTCCGTTGGTATTTGAATATAAAAACATTGACATTACGAAAGGATCGTAACGACCGACCTCGTCCGCGCGGAATTCACAATAACTGAATAAAGATCGGAATAAACGTAGGCTTTTGTGGGCACTTTCAAATACTTTGAAAGTGGCTTTTCCAAAATAATCTCTTTATTATTAACGTTTTCAATAATGTGAATATATACTTCAAAGTAATACGTGAAAAAATCCGACATCATATTATTTCAAGATATTATATGATTATACTCGTATCGTCATCATCAACTTGCCCTTATCCCTTATGGAGGGTCGACACAGTATCTGCTGCTCTTCCATACATCTCTATCAGCCGTCATATCTGAATCCACCTATCTAAGCATTTCCTCTTTCACACAATCTATCCATACTTTATTCGGTCTTCCCCCACCTTTGTAGCCATCCACATTCATTCTTAATACCTTCTGGTTTATTTCCCCATCGTCTCGTCGCATAACATGTGTAATAGTCGTATGTTGCAGATATTATAGTGGGCTTCCACTTCTGAAATATTTTTAAAAATGAAGAATGAGGATTAAATAAACTCAAATGTATTATCAGGCAAAGAAAGAATTCTAAAAAGAACGATATTCATCCTAAATGTACGAGATAAAAATTTCACGGCTTGTTAGTTGTCATATTCGATTTAGATTCAGTTACTGACAAGGTCGTAAGGTGTGAAGGTCGATTTGCATCAACATTAAATATTTCTACGAGGGTGTAATATTTCCAACTTGTTGACTTCTTTTGATGATGTAAAAATATTTAACACCTTGCAACTAATCAAGTAATTCCAAAACATCATATTCGTAAAGTAAATCATGTTATTTTATTTTTACACAATACATAAGGGCTTTAAATTCAAGGTCCTAGATAATAACGACGAATTCAAATAAAGATGGCGTAATTAAAAGTACTCAGACCGACATAACGAGGTAGGTCGTTGTTAGCAGGAAGTAGTCCCACGCGCACACAAACGCGTAATTAGATGCGCAGTCACACTAATGCGCTGAATAAATAACCATACAAAAGAATCGCAAGATTAAAAAGTTAGGTAGCATGAAATTTCCCATAACCTTTTACATTATTCGAGTAAACTTTGTTTATAAAACGGTCAGTTGACCAATGTTTCAAACTACCTTTAGTTTTTATTACCATGTCGTCACAAACAAACAAGCGGCCAACTGAATTCAACGAAATAGCGAAGCGACCGCTGTCCAAAGACATCCGCAATTTCAGATGCGGTGCTTACCTATAATCGACCCGATTTGGTTTACTAAAATAAACTATCTAAAAGCCCTAAACATAATATTAAAATGTCCAGTGAACATTATTATCAACTTACCTATGGGCAAGTATGCCAAGGGTGCAAGGAGCCTATGGCAAACGATATGTCCTTACGGACTGTTGGCATAGTATATGCTGCTCTTCCATATATCCCCTCTTTCACAAAATTCATCCATATCTTTGTAATCATCCACAACTATACAGAAATAGCTTTGCAATTAGAAAAAAGCTGGGGAGTAGTAGCTCATTTATTTACAGCTTCATATAAAATTCCACTTCTATTCATTTAAATTCTATCACCTTTCTCTTTTTTTCTGCAATTTATGCATGCAATTTATCAAGAGATTAAAGAACAAAAAACTGTCTTACGCTAATGGTGGGGGAATAATGTTTTACATTTCAGAGGTGCAAAGCGGAAAATTGCTAGCAATAATGTTGTTCGCTGTACTTCGAACATTTGCTGCAGACTAACGACTTGTGGTACTTCATTCATTTAAATTCAACTTTAGTTGATGTTCTGTAAAATTTTAAAATAGCACTTTCAACACATTACTTTATCAGCTACAATTTTAACATTTAAAACTAAAGTAATAATTAATTCCATCATTCAAAATGATGAATTCGAAAAAAAGGGTTTAGTAAATTTTAATGTTTTGGCAAAGTTACTTAGCATTAGTTTGTCAAGATTCCTTTTATAAGTTAACTATTTGTTGCTCGACTTGGCCCGCGTGATATTGAAAGATAATAAAATACATAACCTATGTTAGTCATTGATAATACAGTTTTTAACAGTATAATAATTTTTCTTAACGGTCCAGTAGTTTTCGAGTTATTTGAATACATATAACAAAACAAACAATTCCTCTTTGTAATATTAGTATAGATAAGTTAATTAAAGCCGCTGGCTTTTTATTTACTTTTCAACATCAAGACAGATACGAATTTTCATTACAAAAATTAATAAATCGAAAAGAATAAAAAGGGTATTTTTCTTTACTTTTCGAAGACCTTTTTAGATGTTTATAAATCAATGGTGAGAATAAAATTAAAGTTGTTTTAAAAACAATACATTGCATTTAATAAAATATACTTTAAACAAACAAAAACACATATTAACATATTTGAAATACCCTGTTACTCAACAGTAAATTTATTGGAAAATATATTTGTCTAGTTCCCAATATAGTTTATAGGAGAGAAAGAATTTTCGTGTTGCATTTATACCACCTGGTAAATTGGCAAGTGGCACGTTTCCCACGACCGGGAAATGTACAGGGCGTAAATCTGACGTAAGGTATTTTCGCTGCGATTAAATTGGTTCTTTATAAAAGTGTCCATTAAAATAACTGTGTCTTTACTATGCTGAATGTTATGGAATCGTAGAAATTTAAAAACCATAATAAAAGAACACTTCTATAAGATAATAATACAAAAAGATTGTTTAAATTTTAGGCGTTTTTATGTAATGTATATTGAGACAAAACTGCGCATAAACATACCATGTGTTTGAGAAAAAAGACGTTTTTTTCTCATACATTTAATTCTTTTAGAAGCGTTGAAGATTATAGGAGCTTATGTCTTTTTTCTTTGGCAAGTGGCCAGTAATAAATGTACAAGCTGTAAGCTCAAAGTCAAATTAAATACGTGAGACGTATCTTATTTTAACTTTTATATATAATGTTTCCCCTTGACTCCTTTCGCGTCGAATTAAAAAAAAAGTATTCAGCCTATGTGTTCTTCCAGACTATTCTCTACATTTTCATTTCATGAACGGGTCCCGATAAAATTTGTGTAAATTTCATCGAGATCCGTTCAGCTAACACGACAAACTCTAAGAAATATCGATCCATCTAAACTTTCGCATTTTTTAATATTAGTAAGAAAGATATGTATTTTTTAAATAGAGAATAGAAATGATTTGGTAATGTGCATACACGAGAATCAAAAAACGAATTTGATCCATTTTAATCTTTAGAAATATAAGAAAAACCATTAGGTAAAGCTCGAAGTAGATCGAAGTTTTTATTCACAGATACAAAAATATCTTCGACGTGCTATTCTCGTATTAAAGAATAACAATAGGACTTCGGTAAGTAATGGAAAACATTTAGCTTGATGGAAAAGTTGACACAAAAATGCTTTGAGACATTCGCTACCAATGTTTGACAAACATTCCAAATAACAAGATGGTTGGTGAAGTTGTTTGCATCAACATCTTACTTATTACTTAATATTATCTTATTTTAAATTGGAAAGTTTACTTGGATGGATGGATGTTTATTTTTAAAACCTAAACTACTGAACCGAACTCGATGACATTAGACACAGATGTAGAACATAGTCTCGAAAAACAGGCTATTTACTATTTTTTTAAAATCCACGCGGCGCCGCTGGCGAAGGCTAATAATAAAAAATCTCACTTCGTCGCACTGTGTCATTTTTACTAAAGTCAAAGAAATTGACAGTTTTTTTCCGTCCAGATAAGCATTTTTACACAATAACGATTGTATTGAGGGTTACTTTTCTTTTAATATACACAAACATTTATCGCTTAACACTCAAAGTATCTCTCATTAATAGACGATAAGCGAAGTTCCCTATTATGAAATATGAGATGACTGCCATTGAGCTATGAAGGGCCATTATATCAAGACCTCTTCGCACGAGAGGATTGCTTCTTTTTTATTAGTGCGTAAGTGGAATGTTTAATTCAAACGTTATAGTTGAACTTGACATAATGTTTATATGTGTTTGAGATATAGTTCTAAAAGTTTTCGTTTTAAATTGTTAAATCCATACTAAAGATTAGAAATTGCAAATATAAATACTTCTCGTAATCAAAATAATTGAGGTTACACATATATGTATGGGGATATCCCTTAAATTGATAATTTTCAGTATTATCTAATCTTTAAACTATATTCAAAAATGAAGTTTTGATATGTATTAAGCGGAATGTAACTTCTAGTTTTGAATTGTTGAATTAAGTTACTGGCAACTTTTATTGTAAATCTAATAAGCACACATAAATTTGTATTGCGAGCTTATGGTTCTACAACTTAGGATTATAGGTATATCAAAATTTGTTTTTTTATATATTTTTAAAGTATTACTTACAGTGATTGCGACAGGTACTTGGAGAGGCCGAGCTTGGTGATTTTACTGCCTTTGATGCCCTCGTTTACAATATTGGTGACGGTGAGGAAGTTCTTGGTCATTGTCGACTCCTGAGACGTCACTATTTTCACAAAGGAAATCACAAAAAGATTTAACTAGCGATTTAAAAAATTAAAATTAAATTAACAATTAAAAAGTATGAATGCACTTACTCTTTTAACAAATAACTAAGCAACATTGATCATTTTATGACTTAAAATCTTCTTTGGCAACAATTAACTTCCTAATAATGTTTTAACGACGAACAAACATTGTAATAACGTTTTTAAAGACACTAGTTTCTCTCTTGTCAGTTAATATTTTATCACAGTTTTTTAAATCGTTGTATTGTTGTATTTTTAAATGAAACACCAATTTTTCTGTACAAATAAAAAAAACATTAACAAAACAAAAAATAATAAAAATCCTACCTATATTATTTAAAAAGTAAATTTTAATATGTTTATTAGAAGAATTTATTAATCACATTATCTTCCATTGATTTAATGCTTGCAATAATAAAAGTAATAAATAATAAATTTGTAATACTAATAATTTTACAGCTCTTACTCACGTCATACTTTATCGGTGATTATAAAATGTTTTACGAAAGTTTGATTTAAATTTGTATTACTTGAAATGATACATTTTTTTACAAGAAAATATCGATAGCAATGTTTGATTAAATAGATTAACTTTGAATATCACGGTTTCTATTTCAATATTCTTAGCAAGTCATAAGTTATGTAAACAAATGGTTTTTGTTGCTTGCTGGAATACAAAACTAATGAGCCTAATTAAAAATTCTCGAAATGACATGCATCGAATTGAGCCATCATATTTGTTAGTTGCTTATTCAAAGCCCTTTCGTTAAATGAAAAGATTTGGCACTGCATACTATTTACTTTGCCAAATCTTTCGTCTTTATGTATGTGACTCGTCGAATTCATTTACAAAATAATGGCCACACAGAGTGTCCTAATTTTTTTGCTAAAGTATAAAACATTCTGTATATTAATATAAATAAATATCAATGACGAAAAAAAATGAAGGTTTAGTATGTCATAAATTTGGCTATTATTAACAAGTTCAATTAATTAATAATAATAAATTTAATTAAGTATAGAATGCAATAAATTTGTTAACACTTAAATTATTACGCAACAATGTTTTAAAATTAACTAAAACAGAACACGCTTTAAATTATAACTTGTGACTTAATTAAATAAAAAACCGCTGTCATTGTTGTTTTAACTATTTAAAATATGTCCATAATAATTTGAGAAATCGTAAAACTTTTAATTTAACTTACACATTAATAATTATTTAACGCCTCTTTTTATTTTATATTGAGTTTAAGTAAAAATTAAGTTACATTTAATTCGAAATATACTCGTACAAATAAATATACGTGGCAATAACTTTATCATTACAAATTAAAAAGTTATATCACTTAATACGTATACGTTAACCTCATATGGTGAAAGTTTAATTCATAAAAACATTCAAAACAAACCTGTTACATAACAATAAACAGCCGTAAGTTAGATTGCTTTCAAAACTTAAATAAAAACAAAACGGTAATAAATTATAAAATTGGTAAACACTTTCAACAATTAACACTTAAAAATTTATATAACGCACGTTTATTTTATAAACATTTATTATTGCTTTTAAATTTATAAAGAAGGAATAAATTTGAAGTTAAAGAGGGAGACACAGAGCAAGAGAGAGCGATAGAACGACGGGCGTGCAGTCGCGGCGTCATACGATATAACACTGCTACGGAGAATCGTAGCATCCCGTAGCTGCGCGTAGATGAGCTACGAATTCGAGTGTACTATAAGCTACCGCACACACATGTCGATTCTCGTAATATTTCTCAAACTCTGAGAGAACTCCCGAGGGCAAAATTATTGAGGACGGCGAATCCTTTGCGCAATAACTAAAAAGAGCGACGTTTCTGGTTTGCGGAAAATGTTTTCAAAACATGCGTCTATTTTCGTATGTTCTAAGTTTTTTGTTGAATAATGTAGTAGTTTTACTTTAAACTTTTAAGTTATTTGTGGTGTTTATTAATTATTATTGTGCATTTACATATAACACTTAAAATTAAGTAAAGAATATAATATAGAAACAATAACACAGTAATTATCAGGCGTTAAAAATCGAATACTTGAAGTAAAAGTTTATTTACTTCTAAGTTAGTTAGAAAAACAAACAAAGCTTGAATATGGGAAGACACTTTTTTTTAAATAAACACATCGTTTATCTTTTCTCTTATAAAATAAAATAAAACCGCTACTATAACATGAATCTTCCTTTATGATAAGGTTCAGTGTGGTGAGCAAAAACCTAATAGAGGGTCAAATCCAATCGTATCTTATATTAAAACATAAATATGTCAAGAATAGTTTGGTCAGAAACTGAGCAAGATCAGCAATCATTTAAGATAAATGTCAAATCAATTTCGACACTAGCTTTTTATAACAGAAGGGGGTAAACGAACAGCGGGAACACCGAGATGCACGTCCTGTACTAACATCAGTTCCCCTGCCTTAATCCCACTCCCGTAGGGTCGGCGCATCGGGTTTTTGTACTCCAAATAACTCTGACGTCCTGTACTGACATCCAATATTTTTAACAGTTTCAAAGTTTTACATAGAATACTCGCAGGGGTCTATTTCGTATGACACATTTTGTATATAGTCTCTCTACTCTCAGTAACATATTTCAAAGATATGTAAACGTCGATAAATTGTGAAGTGAACGATTTTTGTTTTCTTTGAAAAAATTACAGAAGAAATGGCAATGTTATTTTACCAAGTAACTTATCAAGAATAATAAATTAAATTAAATTAAGAATTAAGTTAAATTAGTTTATTAAGTAATTTTTAACTTTGAGGTGTAAACTGGTTAAATTATTCTGTTGTATGAGTAGCGGCGGTTTACAAATTAAGGCCGCGTACAGACGGGGTCGCTTGAAAAGACACTGTAATTACGCTTTAAAATATTCAAGCGGAATAAAACTAGACGACGGAATGTGATGTCACATCGTGGAATAATTTTTATGCAAGTTTTTTTTTATTTTTATATGCAGATCTATGTTAATATTATGAAGAGGAAAGTTTTGTATTTTTGGATTTTGTATATATTGAAATAACCATAAAATACTGGACCGATTTCAATTATTCTTGCACCACTAAAAACCAATGTTAATATCGAGTAACATAGGCTATATTTTTATATTTTTTTTAATTTCATGCGGGCGAATTCGCGAGCAACAGCTAGTGATTCATCAAATTATAATATTATTTTTGTAAAAAATGTAAAAGTATTATTCCTATATAGAATAAAAAATATTAAAGCAGATATACTGTACAACAAGTGTAAGCTTTTCGTGGCAACAATCAAAGATTCTTACAAAGTAGGTCAGCATACTAAGGAAAATCATTAAGCAAAATCTATATAATATTTTCACCCGAAGGATAGATATGAATGAAACCTTAAAACGATATTCTGCAAAGAAACTATGTTCTACTTAGGAATATATAGACCACTTTGATACGTATGTAATAACTAATATAGTTCAGTACTTTAGATATAATTTTTTACTACGCAGTATGTCTACATCTCTACGTGTCTACGACACTACGTATGTTCGACTCAATTGATCTACAAGTCTACACATAAATGAACGTAGACATCTACATTACAACAGGTCTACGAAAAAAACGCTACAAAAAAGTCTACATTATATTTAAAGGAAACTTAAAATGTGTTAAATATGGAAATTTAAATTAATAGTGAATAAATTTCAAAGAAATTTTGTTTCTCTTGTACAAAACAGAGCAGCTTAAAGCGTACCGCGAGCTAAATGCTAATTCAAGTCGAAACTTATTATAACTTTCGGAATTTTCTAAGCGCATATTTTATAAGTTATCTTCGATTCGTATCTGTATTAAAATAAGAATTTTAGTTTTGAATCTTAAGTAGATCATTATTAAAAGATTTTCATAGCATAAATACTAGAATAGAATAACTAACGAAAACATTTTTTTTAATGACCGAGTTTATCGGCATTAAATGTAGACACACAGAAAGAGAGAGAGAGAGAGAGAGAAAGGAAATTAAAGAGGTAAAGGACGATGGTGTCGTTGGCAACACATTAACATAGGAATGTTATGGGTTCTTATATGTATTTAATTTTTTTTATGACGATACGGTACTTTAATCTGACAGTCCTCTTGATCTGAAATAACTAGCGAAATAACATGTGTCGAATTGTTTAATGCAAAATGAGCTCGATTTGTGTATTTCACTTTTGTGCAGCGAATTCCAAATTTCTCGCATAGATGCCTGTATCAGTGCTCGGCAGCCGACATCCATTTGCAGGACGTCTTACTTGACAGATAACTAAGACGAATAGCTGCAGTTCACGGAACTACTCACAGCTGAACCCAGTTGACAACATCGCAATTTAGTAATTATTAAAATTGATGTAATTTTTCCGCGAATCGCTTCAATTTACAAAAATATATATTTGGTACACTTATAATAAATACTCTGTATTTAGCAGCTTAAAAATAAATCTTTTTTGTAAAGAGGGTTAAAATAAAAACTTTGATACGATACAAATATACGTTAACATTAAGGTGAATACTTTAACCACATTAACCACCAACTGCAGCTTCATACAAAGTTATGCAACTCATCATACAGAAATTATATATGCTTGAAATCATGTACTTTAGAAGTTGACCTTTTATACTATGCAATAATATTCGTAAATCTAAATAGCCGTGTGTATTTAATAAATGCTGCTGCCATAAATCGAATATCCGGCGCGCCTTATTACAAATGAATAAGATTTGTATTTGCATATCAAATTCATCGAGAGTTCCTTCGCCAGAGTTCGCTTTGGATAATAATAAAGATGGATTATAGATGTCTTTCGCATTTAAATGAATTCGAATGCACTGAATATTGATTGATGATAGAGATGATAGAGAAAATATTGATAAGCTTAAAGCGAAGAAATTGAATTTGAAATCGGAGATAAAAGTTTTAGGACATTTTATTTTATTACTATTTAGAAGAATTTTATAGTAGAAATATTTCTTAAAGATCTGTTGTAATTTTACCTTAATTATGTCGAATTTTATTATGTTTTCGTTCATGCTAAAAAGCAATTAAAACGCGTGATTTCCCTGACCCAAGAAGGAGGAACATTATACTAAAGTTTTACCAAAAGAATTCCAATGATTTGGGAACGACCATGGATAATGGTAGAAACATTTACATTTTTCATTAATACAAAAAAAGCATACATAGTATGTACGTTCCTTATTTTTATGAGTAGATACAAAACAAAACTAAAAACGTTCGCGTGATGCGTATTACAACCAACAGATGGCTAGGTAGAAAAAATAAATTCGTGAACGCCATCTATTAAGGTTGAGCTAAAACTGTTTTATTTGCGAACTTAAATAAGAGAGTAGTGAGACTATTCTGTAATAGATGGCGCTGTTGACGAATAGGAACACAAGGTATTTTAAATCAATATATGAAGGAAATAAATACACCAATCCCAATCATATAAAATTAAAACTTACCCTAGAGTTTTCGTAGTGATGAGAGGCGTTTTTAAATTCAAAAACCCATTTAATCTCGATATGTTTTTCTCTCTTCCACTGTCTGATCCAGGTTGGTCGGCTCTGAAACAACGAATAAATGTATTATCTTTTTTGGTAACTATGCTAGATAATATACAAAGATACGAAAATACCGGTCTAATTTTTGGAGTTAAATAATATTTTTATTTAATATCAGAGGCAAAATTTAGTACCAAGTTTCTTTTACAATTAGTTTATAGTTGCAATCAGAGATGGCGCTGTTCTCTTAAAATAAAAACTTGAAACAACACAAAGTTATATTTTGAGATTCCAGTCCTGAACTAAAACACCTGTACAAAAATTTTAGCAAAGTAATAAAAAATGTGCCAATTCAGTTGCGATTACATAATATCAAATATCCCTGTAAATAATCCCTTAAAATATGCTTCGGTAAACACCTACAAAGAATAGGTCAATTGTATAGAACAAAATTGGCTCTGGACAATTATTCAATCCATGCGACAGAGCTTTTCAATTTGAAAATTGGGCTTGCATTCAGTCAATCAACCCTTTGGCAAACTGTGACGAACGCAATTTCAAGCGGTTATATTGATTGTTGCCGAACAAATTTTTCAGTTTGCACTGTTTGAGAACATTCCCAAGTTTATAACCTATTCTCTACTACACTATATCGAATGTATGTTCGAATTCTACCATTACACAATCGAATTTGTTAGCTTTAAAAGACACTAACAACAAAATTAAAAACAAAAGGGTAAATTTAAGAGCTGTTTTTATAGTTCTTCTTCAGCTGGACTTTCACCTTCATTTACATGCTATTATTATTCAAATAAAGAGCTGCAGTCATTCTATTTACTAATTCCGTCGTCCGTCCCTTGTAATTAAATTCTTTAAAGTCTGTTTCAAAAGTTGTTGAAGCAGATTTTTAGTTTTTTTTTTTAATTTCACTCTACTCGTTAGTTTTGCTTTTTTGTATTTCATTGTTCCATTTTTAATAGATAATTTAAACGAAGAAGTATATAGATTTCATTACAATGATAAATGCGAAAGTTTAGTTGGATGCATGATAATATTCGCCGACACGACAGAACTGAATTTGAAAAAACAATTGAAAAAAACCCTCATTTGGGAAAGGGACTATAAACTGCCAACATTAAGAAACAAGCTTATTATGGTAACGGTAATTTAGACATTTGCAATTAAGTTGACAAATGTAAACAATGAAATAAATTCTTTACAATCACATGCAGATGAAGCCGCACGGGAACTGCTGGCAGTAATACATTTAGTTTTGTTAAAGGTTAAACTTTGAGAAATAACTATGCGTATAATTTTCCGGTAACTAGTTTCCGACGCATCAAGTCAAGGCGATTGGTAATTGGCTATCTCCTCGGTAGCACTGATTGCGAGACGAGACGCGACAGTGTATGTTAGCTGTATAATAAGTTCATATTCACAAAAGTTTAAGCACCTTTAGTATTAGAAACGATTTAAAGACGGCTTAACGTATGTATGATCGTCCGGAGCCGACTAGGATCTAGTACTTTCTAGAAACCGCAATAAGCACTCGTTCTGAAGATGGAAGATGGAAACTATTTGGTGCAATTACCAGACAATCATACGCGAGTTGTCTTTAACTATTTTTTTATAATCTCTCACGAAAGTTTAAACAGTCTACTTGGTCAGTGCAAAATACAACCTCTTTGGCTGGCAAGTATAAATACAGTCAAAAAGATTGCATACTGGCCACCGAGACATTGCATGGTTTAACTATTTAAGAAAATATTATACTCGTAAAAACAATAGAAGAAAAAGACGCATACAAGTGTCAAGATGTGATCGCAATATAGTTTTATGAAATTAATTGTAAATATGTAGATAAGTTTAAATAAAGATATTTTAGTTGGTTCAAGAAAAGTTTTTTTGTATTTTTGGCTGCCACGCTGTCAGTAACAAGTTACACTACTTTAAGTATTGTATGTATAGACGGTTTTATAAATAATATTACAAGAATATATTTATGTCACAACTTAAAAAGTTACGCTTACTTAAGAATAACGTCTTAGTATGATGGAGGCGTCTTTATTGTTCTTAGCAATGTCACCTTGACCCTGAAGTGTCGCAGTCTCCGTTTATTGATGTAAAAAGCCACTTAAAATCTATTCAATCCATTTCTATACAGTTGATAAGTAGTCCGTAAGAAAATAATTATGTTAATCAAAAAAGAGTAACACGAAAATATACATTTATCTATTATATTTTACTAGCTGTTGCCCGCGACTTCGTTTGCGTGGTATTACAAAACATGCCAACTATATAAATAACAAAAAGCTATCCCTCGGGAACCGGACATTTCTCGGGGATGAACCTCATCCAATGTGTACTCCAGACTTTATATCTGTGCCAAATTTCAATAAGACATGTTGAACCGTTGCAGAATGATCGAGTAAACATTAAAAAACTAAATTACTGAATTCCACGGGAACCGTAACTATTCCCGGGATAAAAAGTAGCCTATGTGTTCTTAGTCTAAACCTGTGCTAAATTTCATGGAGATCCGATCAGCCGTTTAGGCTACAAACGCTAAAAAACATCCATCCATCCATCGTAACTTTCGCATTTATAATATAATAAAAAATGGTAAGATATGATAATATGATTGTTATAATAGAGTTGTATATAATAATAATAATAGGTAATTTTTTTAATCTCTTAAAACCATAAAATAACTTAATAAAGAGATAATTAACTGACAATAAAATTAAAATAAAACATATCCTGTTTTAAACATTCGTTTTACTGTATCTAACTGTTAAACACACCTTGGTATAAAAATCCACATTCAACTTAAAAAAAAGTAAAAGCTCTTACGAAATTTCAATTCTCCATTGTGTTTCAAGTTACATGAGTAGTCTTGGCAACCGACGTGTTCTTATTGTTTATTATGCAAGTTTTTCCTCAAAAAAAAACCATTTGTGATTTCTCCGTAAAAAAAAATTAAGTGTTAGCAATTTGCACAAATGACTTCCTTTAAAATATGAACGGACGGCCATATTAACAATGCTTGTAATTTAAAAATAAGGTGCTTTTGATACGAAAACAATCATGTGCAAACTTGTAGTCAAAATAGTAGTTTTTTTTTTACTTTTATTTAGTACGTAGTATCTATGGTTATATTATAAAAAGGAAAGATTTAAATATTCGGATTTTTTTATGTAATTAAATAGTTCAAAGAGTACTAAACCGATTCAAAAAATTCATCATTTAAAAGCTATGACATCAGTGAGTAAATAAGGTTATTTTACTATTTTTTTATTTCATGTGGCCGAAGTCGCGACACACGGCTAGTTGTGAGATAAGTTATTGTCGTACAAATTATTTCATTGAAAATTCTTTTGCTTAAACTACCAATTGCGACTTCAATTGATATTATTTAGTTTTTTTTACGCATTTACCTTCTATATACTACGCAATATGTAATAATATGGCGAACTAACTTTGTATATTTTAGTAAATTATTTATTTACTTGTTTATGTTACTAAAAAGACTCTTTAAATTTAGAAAGACATTATTACAAAAGCTCTGAAGCTATTAATGTTGTGATACAAACATAACAGTTTTATCTTACAACCTTTGACATTTCTCTTTGCAGATAACGTTGAGGAAAATTGCTACAGAGACAGAGATAATAGTGATATAGAATTTAAAAAAATTCTAGGTTTCTCCCGCGACTCCGTCAGCGTAACATTAAAAAATAACATTAATTGTAGCAATATGTTAATTGACAACGTAGCTTTATAACAGTAAAAGAATTTTTGAAATCGGCCTGTTTATTTTGGAGTCATTACATTACAATCAAACAAACAAAGATTTCCTTTTTATATCATAGTATAGATTCTGACATAGAATACTTTTTAAGGCAAGTAAATGTTTAGTCTTAAAGGAACAATGTCCTTTTGCACTTTTCACATTTTTTGTTTTGTCTTAACCTTTATTGTCCTTTCGATTATAACAAATAAAACTATTTTACAAGTCTTTGTTTACAAAACGAAACAATAAATCAAAAAAATAGAAGATAAAATGACGTCAATTGTTAAAGAACATTAAGCGGGTCGATTGAAGCACTCGCAATAAATTGCTTATTGTGGGAGCCAATCACTGAATGTCTGAAAGCGTGTAATTCTCGTTAGCTGTGATAATGACTATTATTGTGGGGAAAATTACGACACGTACTATAGATATTTATTTAGTTAACCTATATTTATATTAGAAAACTATATTAATAGACATATGCAAATATCTAAAAATTATTTAAAAAGACGAACATCGAAATGAAGAATTTAACATTACTTCTAAATTACTGTCAATAAAACATAAATTTAACACTAATTTTATTTACAAAAAAATTCTCCAACGACTGAAAAAACACTGAGCTACTAAAGGATATTAAAGATTGCAAGTCCACTATACTGCAGTTCTTTATCTTAGAAAAATTATAAATGCAAAAGTTTAGATAGATGGATAGATTTCTTAGAGGTTGTAGCCTAAATAGATGAACGAATGTCAATCAAATTTTACATTTGATTTAGAGAATAGTCTTGAAGAACACGTATGCTACTAATTTTTTTTTCCACGAAGACGGAGTCGCTGGCAATTTCGGTAGATTATTTTTAAAAACAGTAGATAATGTAATCGTATAATGAAATACAAAGAAAATAAATAATCTATGTACTTGAGTTAACAGCTTTGCGATAGACCACAAAGGGTATTCAGGGTTAAATAGCACTCAAGTCGCACCATCAACAATATTAACCCTTCAAGTTTAGGTCAAGTTACAAAGGCGAGAGCTTTCGTGCTTAATTGTCTATAGCAGAGGAAGCTACAAACGTAAGTGCTATTAGTTCCAACTTACAATGATTCATGCTTAAAAACTTAATCACTTTGAATCGTATTTTATTTTCAACTTCGATTAAATATTTCAAAATGCGTGGTAAGGTAAAAGTCTTAGTTTAACATAGTTTTTACTACCTTGCTTAATTATTGTTTTAAATTATTAAGATCTTAATTTTAACAAGTTTATTTAATTAAATTGTTTAAACTTTTGTGAGACATTATTATAACTAAATAGCTTTGTTTAAATTATAACTTTTTCAATGCTTTGTTCTCGGGAAAATGACCAGTTCTCGCAAGACTTCCGCAGTACATCGATCTACTTTATAAATAGAGGCGTCTTCAGAGTTATCTTGGTCATCTTTGGCTGAACAATTTTAAACAATAACACCGTTTCAAAGAAATTATGTTCACTTTAAATAGGTTAAGAAGAAATACTATAATACCGAAATGCTGTAAGCGTAGGTTTTTTATTAACTAATGTAAGGAAAGATTGTTACTGCTGAATATCGGTGCCCACGATACAGGCATTGCCTAGTGTGGGCATCACCAGATTAAACGTATTAATTTATGTTGGTATAACTGTAATTGTAATTGTTAATCTTTTGTTTTTTTCTATAACATTATTTACATTTCTAAGCCCGCTATACATGCTCAATTGTATATGACAGTTTTATGTGACAGTTAACAAAACTAGAAACTTGTAAATTATCTGAGCGTTTAGCTTTACGCACTGAGTATTTAAAATTAAGCAATATAAAGAATTTTGTTTTAATTTAATAACTGTTACATCACATAATTAAGTTGATAAAATTTCATCTGTTCTCTTGAAAATGTTTCTAATTTTTTTATTATAGTATAATTTTGCCGCATCCATAAATAACGATTAGGTTTCAGCACTTCAGTTTTTTCATGAATAATTCAGCAGAAGTTCGTGCGCTTCGGGGAATGTAATAACTTTGCAACTCAAGCAAGGCCTCGCGAACGATGTACGTTGTTGCATTAATTCTGATTACGGCTTGCGTTTCCTGCATATTTTTAATACTATTATCCTTGCACCTACAAAAATATACACAATCTATGGCGTTTTTCTGCTAAAATTCCTGTTTTCAAATTAATCATGATAATAAGTGAATATGAACACAAAATAAATAAGTAGTAATATATCTCTAGACCAAGAAAATAGACAAAAGCTTCAATATTCACGTTCCAAAGTTTGATCATTTTAAACAACCTAAACCTAACATTCTGTTTTAGATTTTCAATTTATCGTAACACAATTTAAGTTTAGGTTTTGACGAAAATTGGCTTTCGTTGCTGTCTCTACAGCTCAACATCTCTATGTTTTATTTAGAATTTTGAAATACTTTACTATTAAATTACAGTACTAGTAGTTATGGACATTTAAGCATACACCAAGTGATCATTTCTGTAGAATCTAATCTTAGGGTAATTGGTAATCATAGGAGATCAAACCCTAATATGGGACCACTCGGCAGCAATTCGACGTTTCCACCTTAATTTCTAAAAGTTTCAAGTCATGTAGCGATGACTTACAATTCCTATTACGTTTAAACGAAATAACGTTGACGATACGTGCCTTGAAACTCGACATCGGAACATCGGGTCCAATACAATTGCAAATTATATTGATATTCCGAACGATCTTCCGCCTCATTACAGTAAATACAGTGTGAGATAACGGAGCTTGTCTTTTTTATGCATTTTTTTGTTTCCATTATTTTTTCAACGATTAAACAAACAACATGTCTTTTAATTTACAACCATACTTCTATACTAATGTTATAAAGAGGGAAGATTTGGATTTTTGTCTATATTGAAATAACTTAAAAAGTACTGGACCGATTTCAAAAATTCTTCCAACATTAAAAAGCTACGTTATCACTGAGTAAGATAGGCTATACTATAATTTCACGTGGACGAAGTCTCGAGCAACAGCTAGTTTACTCTGAATATTTATGAAAATATTTTCATAATACTTTCGTCTCACGACACATTTTCTACCAGTCAATTTCAGACTGCGGCTTATAAATAACCAAAGAATACACGACAAAAGAGACCGTCTTAATATCTCGGCTTTGTTTTCCAAAAATATTTCAGCGCCACAACTCTTTAGGTATAGAAACTTCAACCCTAATAACTATGACTATAGATACGCTGCAAATACACATATTTTAAGTATGTAACACACAACCGTTATGTTACGTACTTGTTGGAACTTACCACCGTCTTTTGTAGTGCCTACCAGAGCAAATTTAATATTATATCAATCTCATACATTTTACCGTTTGAGACGATTTTATCTGCAAATTTCTTACTCAACTTACATCTGTAACTACATTTTAATCGAAACTTTTTTTATATTATCTAACAGGAACAGTGATATCTCAAGAACAGAAGGTCGTCGTTATGATTCTCGTCCATACTTCTCTAAACGGCGACGCAATTAAGACGTTAGCCCTGGCGTTTATTACTCGACCTAAACTTGCACAGCTAATATAGTTTGTTGTCACCCGAGAGACATCTGTTCCTGACGACTTATCTAGCATCGTTCGCTATTATTCCTAAGAATTTCAGGAATAAAAGCTTAAAAAATGTACAATCTTATCCACGCTTTGTCTAGAAAAATCTAACAGTTTTTTTCGTCTTATTTTGAGTGCATTTTATTTATTTTAATCTGTGAACAAGAGTCTACACCTTAAAAGATAATTGGATAAGAAAGGAAATGGGTTCTGCGACTTTTGAAGACAAAAGAAAACTAATTCTGTACTATTATTTGTGTAATTTTCCTGGTGATTAAGAAAATCTACATAAACGAAACTACACCGTCACTGATGATTCTCATTATTAAAGTGAGTTTTCACTGCTTTAAATAATATTTTTTTACAAGATTAATACAAAAAGTTTCGGCCTAATACTGAGACTGAGGCCTGAGACTGATACTGAGGCCTAAACCTAAGACATTTAAATATGTAACAGGACAACGCTTGAACTCGATTTTAGATTAAAATTTTGAGGTTTTCAGATTGTAATCGGCATTTATGAAGCGAAGTGTTTCATTTCGTTTCAATATTCGGCCGAAAGTCTTACAAATATTAATATACGCACAACCGTCAGTAACAAATGGTGCTCATGCATTATTAAATGTCAGTTCGAGTAATTGCTCTCAGGATTATTAAACGTCACTTTAGATGAGACAGATATTTTATAAGAAAGATACTTTATAGGTTTTTGTATCAAAAATATGGAATATACAGTCGGAGGTAATAAACTCTTAGCTTTAGTTTTTAAAAAGCTTTGAAGATATTTAAAAATATTTTCTACAAGCTTTGGCAGGCGACTCCGTCTGCGTGGAATTAAGAAAGAAAAGCAAGTAACCTATGTGTGCTTCCAGACGATGTTTTACAACTTTGTCAAATTTCATCGAGATCCGTTCAGCTGTTTAGGCTACAAACTCAATCAAATATCCAACCATCCATTCACCCAACCTTTCGCATTTATAATATTAGTAAGATAGTAAAATTTAAACACAAGTTTTTCAATACCAAAGTAAAGTTTGTTCACGGAAAATGCGTATAATTGTGATAAAGCGGAACGATTCGTGTCTGAGGGTCATTAGCGGTGGTCTGTAAACTGTTTGTAGCTTGGTATATTACCAAATTATATGTTCTATTTCGTTTCGGTACCATGATATGAACGTACGTACGTACAATCCCTCTTCAGTTTAAATAAAACAAAACTCGTATGCTTAGCGTAAGTTCTATGACGAGGATATATTTTGAACAAGTTCAATATAACTAATACAGTTGCATTAACTTTTTATGTCTCATTATGTGAAAAACATTGAAAAAATATACACAGAATGATTACTTTATAACCTTAAAAGTACATTTTATACCCTTATCATAATTTATGGTTCAGCGACTTTATAATACCACAGATAAAACAACAATTTAAGGACATTAATCATTTCTATAAAGAAAACAGCGCTATTACGATACCGTTGTAAATATGATACAAATACTTTAGTATTTAGTATCAAGAAGTTTATTTTATAAACTAGCAATTTGTCAATTTTTAATTCAAATCTCACCTTAACATAGTGAGGGATGTAATTGAGACAGATTTGTGAACTTTCATTGTAAAGAGAATACTTGTGATTTTCTAGGATTACTTCTTAAAATGAAAATGAAATAAAGATGAATATAGAAACAGTATTTTAAAAAATCATCTATTATCGATAAAATGTTTTTTTAATATCAAACAGAATTGTTATTCGTGTTTTTTTCTTGATTAAACTCATTATGCACTACAATTATAAACATAATTAAAAATTTAGCTTATGTTACTGACAGATAAAATACCATTCGAACGGTGAAAGAATTTTTAAAATCTTCCCATTAGTTTTTGAGTTATTAAATACATACAAAAATACAAATCTTTTTTCTTTATAGTAATAGTATAGAAATGCGAAAGTTTAGGTGGATGGATGTTTGTTAAAATGTATAATGAAGAACATGGTCTAAATGAACACGTATGTGCTCACTTAGTTTTTTTTAATTTCGCGCAGACGGAGTCGCGGACAAAGGCTAGTTATATTACATTTACAAGAGTCAAGAGAGTGTATTTATTTTTACATTCACTATCAATTTGGCAACCACAAAGTTTGCAAATTATATAGTTTGCAAGCTAATGCCTGCGATTGGCAACTTGGATAAGGTAAAGTGAATTGAAAGCCAAAGTTTAAGGATCGATTTCAGACAAGTTACAACATTATAGCTCTTCTCTAAAGTTAACAAAATACTTTAGGTACTCGTTCATCATTTACCTTTACGCTGACAGTTACAGGCTTATCTAACAAAACTTACTACTGTTACGTTATAATATTATACATTTTAATATGCAACATCCTTAAATATATTTTTTAAACTGTTTATTCCATTAAAATTTTTACCTCTGGTAGATTGTAAGCTGTACTTAGAAGTGTCACGTGATATTTGAGCTTTTTATATTCACTATATAGATTGAAATAAAGGGATCTGAACTGTATTTGTGTGCAGTAAATTATTTTGTATTTTTAACTCTAAAACTACATGTTTTTAAGGATTTTTCTTTTACCGACTCTTCTAATTTGGATTGTTTGAGGTCTTGATAGAAACATATGTATGCATATATGAGCTAAAGACGTATTTTGATTATAGAAATGGTTTATTTCAAAATGAATTCCAAACTATTAAGAGTCGGATGTATTTCGCGTGTCATCAGCTAATGGAGATATCCGATTGGGAAATGTAATTGCAATGGTTTTGCTGCGCGTTAATCTGACATTAAACGTATTGAACATGATCTCCTATTAGCTAAATTAATCCACATATATTTTTAAAAAAATAATTATAAAACGAAATTTATTCATCTTCACTCACATTTTAACAGGTAGTTGAAATTGATGTCCCAAAATATATAAAAAACATATATACAAAACTTTATAAGAAATACTGTACAAAAAATACATTAAAAACTTTTTTGGACCGCATAAAATAAGTTTCACATCTCTGACCGAGACCCTTATAAACAACAAATCGAATCGTTGGGAAAACTAATAAATATTATACGACGTTTCTTAAGGAAAAGTGAGGGCCAGGGTTTAGGTATGATTTATAAGTTTTCATATTTTATTTTGATATTTTTTAACGCAATCACTATTTCAATAAATGAATAAGTATTCGTACATTTTAACAAAATGAAAACCATCCTTAAACTCTAAAGAAAAGTTATTTAGAATATTCTCGAAGCGTCTCTAGTAAATGTATTTGCGTGGTATGATTACGAGCTTAATCTTTGTACGATGTGAAATATTACGGGTATTATTAACCAGCGCATAACAATTAACCAAGCCGCGCCAGTTCTGGCCCGCGATGTTGGTTTTAAGAAATTTCATATTTCTAGTGTATTTATAATTCTTATTTTGTAAAAATACACAAGAACAATGTTAACTGTACAGTCGAAATGTTCAGTTGTAACTGAGAGGTTATAGTGAGCTTAAACAAGCCCATCGGCTAGTAAATAATATGTTTTTATCATCTGTATATTTATAACATGTGTTTATATAAATGTTTAAACTTGCATTCGTATAACGGTGAAGTTAAAAGCCTACGGTTAAGATAAATGTTTTTATACGGAGCGTGAACGTGAAGTTCGGGATCACCGGCTTTGGAAGCTTTCTCACATGATACTGTCTGCATTCACTTAGGTTGTAACTTAGTTTTACCTTTATCTTATTGTCTAAGTTTTTGAAACTATTTCACATATCTAAATTTAGTTACACGAAATCTATATTTTGTACTAGTGATAATATTTTTCAGAAGTATTAGTAATGTAAAAACGAAACATGACAAATTCCTTTCGACCTTGTAAATGTTTGTCTTAAATTGTCTCCATAATCCATTGAAACGAAAACTGGTTGCGAAATCAAATTGTTTGTTAAACAACGAAAGTAAACATCGTAAAATACTACTGTAAAACTTTTTTGTCTAGAAAATAATAGACATTGTTTTCTTATTTTAATTCAAAGTTACCTTACTAAATTAATTAATGTTAAAGTTCATAAGTAGTAGAATTAAGTTAATATTAATGAATTTAAAGTATTATAGTATGTTTGAATAAAAATCTTTCTCTATATTACATACATCTAACTGCATTGAACTAAACAGCCTGGAGAGATTGCCAAAGATAAACACTTTATCTTATTTCCAAGGTGAAGTTCGATTTAACAATATGTATTGAAATAAATATACAATTTTAAAACAACATAAATTTTGTATAACTATTGAAGATATATACAACTGAACCTACATGTTTAAGAACTAAATAATTGAATATTATTTCTTGTACTAAAGCTAGTTTTATTCCATTTTGTTAGAAGGTCACTAAGTTAAAGTAATGACCGAAGTTTTCAGAAGAGAGTCATTCAAGTAGTTTTTCAAGAAAACTGGCTGAAAACTTAGCTGAAGTACTTTCGGGTTCATTATAACAAATGGAAGAAGGAAGAATAAAATATTGGAATGTTTTTTTCGGATATAAATACACGTACATTTCAAATTTAAACAAAGTATGTTCTATTTTTAAAATGATAATTTTTAAATGCTAGCTGTTGCTCGCGACTTCGCCCCCGTGAAATTAAAAAATAATACAAAATATGGCCTATGTTACTCACAGATAAATTACCTTTCTAATCATGAAAGATTTTTAAAATCGGCCCAGTACTTTTTACGTGAATCAAATACATACAGAAATACAAATCTTTTCTCTTTATAATATTAATATAGATTACTATCATT
This sequence comes from Papilio polytes, assembly GCF_000836215.1. NCBI lineage: Eukaryota > Metazoa > Arthropoda > Insecta > Lepidoptera > Papilionidae > Papilio > Papilio polytes. Next base: position 9,573,169 of record NW_013527137.1, read on the forward strand.
GGGTTATATTTTTAATTGACCCTTATTGTTAAATAGGGAGTAAGTGAGTTAAACAACACTTTGAAAATAAGTAAGTTTGTATTAAATGTAACATTAAACAATAAAATTCTATCCCACTGAGTGTAAAGCAAAGACAAATAACATAAACAAAAAAGACACAAACATTCCAAAGAAACAATATTAAAATGACGTGTATGTTTCATATACTTTCAAATAGAGTTCAAGTAATGGTTTAAAATAAAATAAATTATCTTACCTTCTCAGACTCATTTTAGCAAAACCTTGAAATTTAACAACACACAAAAATAATTACTTCAATACTTGTTTATTTATTTGACTATTGACAAAACAAATTCTGCAAAAAAATCACTGCAAGTTTTTTAATATGAAAATCGACAACTATTTAAAATTAAATGACACATTTTAAGTTTAGATTCAATGTTAATCGAGCTGTTATTTTTGAATTTGCCAAACTTATTTTTAGGTCTAAAATACAACAGTCTCACAAGCCAACTTGGGGCCACCGTTTTCGCGGATAGACTGAGTTTTGTTGTAGCTCGAAACGGCAGGTCTCTTTAAAACTATGCCCATATCAAAATAGACCTTTTGGGTACAATATAAAGTTCAATTTACTGTAACAATCAGATACGACAGAAACTCCACATGTAAGTTAAAATATATTCAACCCTATTTCCTATTACATTAAGCTTTTGTTGTACCATCAGAAATGTGTCAAGTACACTTACATTGTGATTTCTTTAATTTTTACTTAAATTCCAAAGTGTATTATTAATTATTGTAAAAAAAAACGGACAAATAGAGTATCTCCTTCTTTTAGGAAGTCGGTAAAAAAAGTCATGAACTATTGAACTATTTTTAAACATCTAAACCATTATCAAGTATTAATGGTGCAAAAATTTTTGAAATTAGTCCAGTAGTTTTTGAGTTAAGTACAAATGTTTCCTCTTTTTATGTATAAATGATGAACATGATAGCAAAAGAATAAAAAAAATGGAATATGGAATGGTACTAAAATATTACTGTATTCGGCGTCAAGGTTGACATGGGTTTGCTTCCCATTCGTAATGGTCGTATAAAATTCCTGTCTCAATTAGGGTTTCTTTTTCAAACACGATACGAATATAGTATCCACCTTAAATGGTATAGTAGGTATATAATTAGTGACATAGGATATTTTTAATGTATTACAGAAAAAAAAAACTTTGGATTTAACTGTATATTTTTTTTAAATTTCATGTTGATTGAGTTTATCGCCAATTTGTGCATAAACATATTAATCCTTATATTGATGTTAATTCAAATAAGATTTGTATTTAAAATAATACAAATGAATGAATGGAACATTCTATCTATTCGTTACTTTATAAATTGACACTTGAATAGAACTGGGTCACCTTACGTATGAAGGGAATCTGTAAATGCTTTGAGACAAAATCTGAGACTTACTACTCTGTTATGTTCTGTGAAAACCTCTACAATAATGTCATACTTGAAAAGACTCATTTGTTTTTTATGTCATGCGTAAAAATTAAATTGTCATCATCCAAAATTGTGTACAGTAGCTGATATTACTAACTTATATTTTGGCATTATTGAGTCATCTTTTATGCTACCTTTTTAATTTATTTTTCGTACATTTCTGTAAAATTATTGGGATATATGTTTAGAACAAAAATTGAATTGTTTTAATATCCATTTTGTTTTCAAAATGTGACCGTGTTAGAAAATGGAATTGGGACAATCGTTTTATTGCCTCATGAATTCAACGCTTAATATAATTGTTTTTCGAGCTTTTCTCGGACGTCGGGAAAACGGTTTTATATCTCTGAGGAACAAATGTTTCCAAACGTTGTAAAAATATTAAGTTATTCATTGATTTTAATTTACACGAAACGACTTGTAAATGCATTTTTATGTAATTACATATGAAGTCGTGTACAAAATTCTACCTTAATCAGTAGTAGAAGAAAGCTTAATATGTCGTAGCGCGTAGGCTCTAGCTACGTCCCTCGTAGAACTTCGTAGCGATGCTTTTTTCCAAAAATATTTTTTTTATGTGTTCTTATATAGTAAATATCAGATGCGATATTTTATATTTATATACCGAGACACGAGCATATCGAATTTTCTCGTAGTAGCTGACGTTACAATCGCTGCCGACGCTATTATGTGGCCGTCGGATTCGTAACAGTGAAATATTTTGCTTTATTGAAGCGTAAAAGCTCTAGTAAGGCCAGAAATATACAGATTTTGTTACAATTTTATTCAACGAAATAAAAAATAAAACGAGTTTTCTGCGAATTCCATTTGTTTTTTAATATTGTTAACATAGATTAGTTAACGAATTAACAAATTACATATCTAAGCCATGAAAACTAGCTTTATTTTTGTCATCATCTCACTTAATTATTCTTTGTTACTTTTATTTCAAAGTTAACAACAAAATTCTGTTTTTTTAAGGCATATATGAAAAACCACCTAATTACAATCATCTTTATCTTTATGAGTATTTTCTGAATACTCCTGTTTAATAAAAGCAACAAATTAATAAGTTATGGTTAAAATCGTCCAAACATTAGAGCCGCTTGGATTTTCATAATATATGATCTTAAACTCCGGCTGCCTCAAAAACCACCCGCAGCTATAAATAGAAGGGTTGAGGTCATATACAAGAATAAAAGCTTAAAATCGGTTTAACTTCATCCGGATAAACGTACATTAATAAAGAGCATATTATTGCAAAAACAAAAACATTTAACATAGTTTCCGCTTGTTTACGAAATTGTTCATTTTATGGCTGCTTTAGCAACAATCCTTTTTTTTATTTGTAAATACTTTTCTTACATGTACAAGGTACAATCGCTTTGAAAACCTTAACGAAGCATCATCATCATCCACTTGCCCTTATCCCTTATGGAGGGTCGGTACAGTATGTGCTGCTCTTCCATACATCTCTATCAGCCGTCATATCTGGATCCACTCCTTTCTTAAGCATATCCTCTTTCACACAATCCATCCATACTTTCTTCGGTCTTCCTCTTCCTTTGTAGCCATCCACATTCAATATTAACACTTTCTGGTTCTTAACACTTTCTGGCTGGAAGACCTTAACGAAGCGAGCGTACTATTTATTCAAAGACTGGGAACCCATCCGTCCCTCTAATATTAAGGATGTCCATGAGCGTTGTTAATCATCTAGGTGTTTCCCCCCTTGTGTCATATAAATGTCTAACCATTAAATTCCATCAAATAACTTATAGTTAAAAATACTGATATCTCTGTTTTTCTGCAATAAAAGAGATGGCAATATAAATTTCCACAAGTGACAATTGGAACTTATACTTATAAAGTAACTCACCGTATAGCGCAACTGGTCCCATCTTCGTCGTCTTCCCTCTTGCGTCTACGACGGCGTATATACAGATACGCGCCAATGCTGACCAGCAACGCCACCGCACAGCAACTCAGTATCGAAATCAAAGCTATGTTGTGCTTCTTCATTTTGATCTGAAAACAAGAGAAAAAACTAAATTAAATCATGCATTTTTAGGGTTGTGCGACGTCATCCAAGGTTCAATAAAATAAGTTTTTGGATGTATATGTACTGCTCTGAGTAGAGAATTGAAAATGTATTATGGATATAATTAAAACTACTTCGAGTAACACCATGTTTATAGTGGATTCCTCCTTGACCTAGCCTAGATGATCGGCTTGCGACGCCTTTGTTTAAGTTAAATGCGTTCCTAAGTTATGTGGAATGATTTTGTTGAAATTGTAGTACAATTATCTGTAGAAACAGTGAAGGCGTGAGATTTCAATACTTTTTTCGACCTTTTGTTTATAAAATGATTTGACATTTTAAATATGACGATTTTCATTTGAATTTGAACGTTGCAACGCAGTCAGCAAGCGTAAACTAACAACGGCCAATTAAAAAGGAATTAAGAGAAAAAAACGTTATAACGAATACCAGCTCTAGTTTCGTAGGCACTTAACGAATGAGGTTTTTCGAAGCGTATACAACAATCCGTATCACGGGACTTAAACCTGGCATCGAAATATTCAACTGCTCCACATTTGATCTCCGCTTTTGGCCCCTTTCCAATACTTCAAGCATAGCAATTACAGAAAGATGGTTATTTCAAAACCTACAATTGTATACATTTAAAGGTCGATTTGTTGTTTTTTTAAAAGAATTTGAAGTAAATTAACATTAAAGATAATCATAAATATAGATATTCTTCTTAAAATGTAGATAAATATCTTCAATGCCCATACGAAGTATTAATTTTTGTTTCCTTTGAGTTCTTGATAGATTTTGATACAACTTGATAGGTTCGAAGGACTTCAGTTTTGTGTCCTGCAAATTATAAATTCAGGTTGTCAGCCAAAACAAATCGCAGAAACCTAGTACTTCATTGTTACTTCTGACATGTTGTAAGGACCCTAAACACCTAATTTTTACGTTTTATCGAATTACGTATTACTCGCAAAGAAATTTTGTTTACAAATATTTTGGATAATATACTTTCGTCCGTAACTCCATGCGAATGTTTTTTTTATAATAAAATGGGAAAACGAGCGGCGGAAACACCGAGGAACATGTAAATAAACCAAGTAGCCTATATGTTCTTCCAGACTGCTCTATATCTGAGCTAAATTTCATCGAGATTTGTTGAGCCTTTTAGACAGCGAACCTAAGATCCATCCATCTATCTAAATAAATGTAAAATGTTTTATAACATAAAACATGAAAATATTTTTAATTACGATTATGTTTTCGTTTTTCTTATATACTGGTTTGTTCGTTAATCGTTTGCGTAATTAAGATAATGATTCATTATAACAGTTCATTACGTTTAAGAAATTAATTGCTCGTTTTCGTTAAACTACTGAATATTCTCTGTAATTATCTTCAATCGCAAAATAACGCTCCCCTCGTCTCAAGATTTAATTACGTTCGGTATTTACGTATCTATTATATGTGCGTCAATTCTTTACGGATTATTACGAATGTTTCATCATCATCTCCCCTTCCTTATCATACATCCATAGGTTCAACTCGCTAGGTTTTCGCCACACAAATAACTCTATCAGTTTTCATCTCAGTCATCACTCCCTTCCTTATCACGTCACCTTTCACGCAATCCATACATCTCTTACTATACCTCTACCGGTGTACCTCCACACTCATAACTAACGTCCTTCTTGTTACATCCGATTCATCCCTCCTCATAACATGCGCATACCATGCTAACCTTTTACACTTTAATTATTACGAATCTATATAAAAACTTTTTTATGATATCATCGATATAATTTGTATTTGATTCGCGCGGCACTTATCACAGAAATTTGTTTATGAATTTACGTAATAAGTTCACACAACTGTTAAGAAAGTATTCATAGTAGACCCTCTGTTATTAATTCGGTTATCCTAAGTTTTAATATTTAATCTCGAAACTAAGAAATTACATCTTAAAAATGTTCATTTCTTATTCTATTGAAAGTTTACGTGCTCAGTAAAATGAAGTACTTTATAATTTTATCTTGTTCAAATGAAAGGGGTAAGGAAACTTTTGTATTTCAGATACTCGTAGATAGTTTTCAAATGGTTTGTTAAGTCTATAATGAATGAGGCAATATGCCCTAGATTTTGGATAGGGTAAGATGCTATGAATTCGGGAGAAGTGCGATGAAAAGGGTCTATGCGCAGTACGATGCGGTGTGGCCGAGGTCACGATCGACCCGGGCGCGTTTACGTTTACTGTCGAGCCAGCGGTCAAGTTCATTGTTGATAGTATCACTTGCTTTGTCTTCATTCATATTTGAATCTATGAAGACATTTAGATATAAATGCTGGGTATACGATATAATAAAGTCTACATATATGTTAATTTAAATAATCGCGCACAAAATAACACTACATAGGCTTATGACAATTTATGTTAGGTTTTCTATACTAATATTATAAAGTGGAAAAATTTGTACTTTGTATGTATTGAAATAACTCAAAAACTACTGGGCCAATTTAAAAAAAACTATCACCATGAGAAAGCTACGTTATCAGTGAGTACAATAGGCTATAGTTTTTATTTTTTTTAATATCACACAGGCGATTTCGCAAGCAACAGATGGTAGGTAATAAACAACTACAACTTACATCTGTCAAATGTTTCAAGTTGTAATAGCTTCTGTTATAATAAAATTACTTTACTTCAAGTAATTTAATTAATTACATGTAATATGTGAATTGTAGAGTTTAGTGGCTATGAATGCTTGTGCGAGTTAACTCTCCCATTACAACATACCACCGCGCTGTGATAATGAAATATATACTGTCTGTGGACGACGTGTTCCAAAGTACGTGGTACTGCTCGGACAGTTGCTGACAAAACTACTTTTTCATATCACAAGTTTTTGAAATGGGGAATACGTGAATTGTTTGCGCGCCATCAACGTTGCAAAAGTAACCTTTTTTATTTTTTACTATAAAGTTAATAAACTTTTTATTTATCTTATGTTGTACGATTCAATATGAATTGTTTTTAATTACATACATCAGTTATATTATAAAGCTTTTACATAAGATTAGAAATAAAATCTTTCAAGAAACATCTTCGTTTCCTCTGAAAGCGCCATCTATTGGAGAATGTCTACACTTTGCAGTGTTGTTTACAAAAGATAGAGGGAGTCTCTTTTTTAATAAGTTACGAAAACAAAGGACGTGAAACTTTGAAATAGTAAAAGCTCAAGTAAAAATGAATATTAACTTATTTTTTTAATAATGGAGTAATATTTTAGTTAAATAAAAAGCAAACATTGGTAAAAACCGTCATGACATTGTTCTTTTTATTATGTAACAATAATGAACATTGTAATTACGTTTCATTAAAAAAATAGTACACAATTTGGTATTTATTTTTATTCAATCAAACAATTTTCTTATCACGTCCTAAATGTTTCTCGTAACAAAGCGTGTCGAAGGAAACTGAATACGTGATCTGAGAGCTGTAATTGAATGTTTCTTACGTCTGAAAAGACTTCAAAGAAAACATCAAACGAATTTCTTATAAGTACTTTTTTATTTGATTATCATTATGTTATGAATACTTGTATTTACTTTACGTATAAAGTACATACATAGATATTTTTAAATGAAAATATTTGTCCTGCAGGGTTGGTAATACTTTGCTAGTAAATATGTAAAAAAATTCTACAACGTATGTAATCAGAGCCTCAACATAGTATAATAATTTTTAATGGACGGTTTCTCGGCTAAATTTAACTATTCGTTAGTTTATTGCTGCGATAATTTCATGAAATACAATTCCGAACGACATAACTTAAGTTTTACTTGAAACTTAGGTCAACCTATCACTAATGAATCACTTTGTAATAAATGGAAACTTTAGCAAGCCAGCTTAATTAAGATAAAAGAAATAACAATAACATTGTGATTAATGAAGGTATTTAGTATGGTAATTTTAAGGTATATATTTCATGTGTACCAATTGTCTCGATACTTGTTAACAAAACTTTATAATCGTTTTCTGTCATAGTCAAATTGCGGAATATTTTTCGAACACAAACAGTAGCTGTAGTACTCGTAAAATGTTTACGAACGAACGAAGCGAGCGAATGGCGCCACTGATTTGTTTGTTACTGTCGCAGACGTACAGTATGTACCTTTTCCGTGAATTTCCACAAGCGAAATTAATGTACAAACATACTGTCATCCCACTCCTTCCCTTTGAAAAGACGGAGATAGCAGTATGTTTCAACAGGGAAAAATCTGTGTAAGTTTCTGAAAACATTTATGTGTAATCAGAAAGTAATTTCGTAGCATGATTGGCAAGCGTTCCCATTAAACAATCATCACTAAATGGAAACTACCGCATAGTTGTTGACAGTCGATACAATGGACGCCAGCTCGTCCATTAGTCGCTCGTTAGAACAGCTATAAACTATAGCCACTAGATGCACATTATTTTTTTATTGACTCACAGCAGTTACATTTGAGTTGTTTTCACAGATTAATTCTAACTGTCGCCACGTCACTAATAGCGTGGTTTTATGGTTATACAGTCACTTAAAGTAAATTGTACATTAACTCTGAGTGTAATACCGATTAATATTGAACCTATCTGAAGCCATTCTTCAGGTTTAGTGTGTGAGTTAGTGAGACTAGTCACGACTGTGAAATGATTACTGTTCAGAACGCATATAACACTAACCGTGAAGAAGGGCTCCCGATAACCTCAACACTTTCTTAAAATACCTGAGTGTTCACTTTTTACATGTTTTATTTCATTTAATTGGTTTAAAAATAATATCTTTAACAAGTTGAGTCCAATTCTAAACTTATAATAAAGGGATAACAATGGGTAACCCCATTATTATAGCGGGATGAAAGTTGTTAACTTGACTCGTAACTTTAAATTGACATTCTGTTTTCGCAGTGTATAATGCCTTAAAGTGATGTGGGTCAGGCTGGTGAATAATTTCCGTTAGAGTTTTTTTGTTACGATAACTTAGATTAGATATTTTTTGGTGAATGTAAAGAAAAGTGGCAAGAAAAATGAAGTAAAACGGAGTAGAATTTTTTTGGTTACAAGCAGACACAGAATATTAATTCTCTATCTTTTATTGTTACTATATATAAACAAATATTACAAAAGAGGAAAGATAAGATTGTAAATTTTTGTTAAAAGTAGCAGTGTCCAGTTATAAAAAGAAACACATTTTCTCAATATAAAATCATTTATTTGTTTATTTATCTTGTACCAGCTTTCGCCCGCGACTCCGTCCGCTTGGAAATAAATGAATCAACATCTAGGAGCCTATGTGCTCTTCCACGCTATCCTCTACATCTACGCTAAATTTCATCGAGATCTGTTTTGTCGTTTTGGCTACAAACTCTAACAAACATCCATCCATCTAAACTTTCGCATTTATAATATTAGTAAGATTATCAATGCGAAAAGACCTAAAAAGTATAATAAATACGATAATAAGGCGTAAATTAAATAAACAAAGGATCCTTAAACAAAGCGAGTGGTTGAGGCTTTGTAGGATTTAGTACGATGTTGCTTAAATACTTTTGGCTTAGAAGTTTGAATAATAAGATGTGACAAGCTTCTTTGTGCTAGTGTTGTACATCAATTTTTACTTTTTAATGTAGAAATGTATATCACAGTATTGATTAAATAATTAATAATATTTCATACACTGGCTGTTTGTACAGGCTTTACATGGATATTTTAAAAGGTTTTTATATTGATATTATATATGTCATATGTCATAGGATAATTGTCATAGCATTTTAAAAGTGAAAGAAGTTTTGTAATCAGTTAAATAGTTTTTGAGTTTATCTGTTACAAACATAAAAGTATTTCCTATTTATACCTATTATCTATCTATACATATGATAAAATTGGACTGTCTGTTTGTAACATCAAAAAAAAATCCAGTTTTCGGGAAGATGATGTATTTGCGTTATTGATAACGAAAATCGCATTTAAATTTTTTTTATCTGTCTGTCTGTCTGTATGTCCGCAGCCGTGTTTGTTCCGGCTAATCTTCGAAACGGCTAGGCCGATTTTGACCAGACTTTCACGGAATGATAGCTAACATAGACGGACATATTATAAGCTACTTTTTATTCCGGAAATAGCTACGATTCCCCCGGTATACTATATTTCGTTTTTGTCATGCCACGCGAACGAAGACACGAGCAAAAGGTAGTTTACAATATTAGTGTAGGTTATAAAAATGAAATCACGTTTTCTCTAGCGTTTATTTTCGCAGAACACCGGGAATAGAATTTTCTATATGAAATGTTTTTCTTGTGGCCATAAATATTCCTTTAAATGAGCTATTTTGAGAAATTGTTTTACCTCATTAGGTACTAATGCGCCGTAAAGAGGTTGTCATGCGGACGGCCTTCATTTTGCTATAAAATTTTCTAATATAATTCTGACAAATGTCAGATTATATTATTGACGCTTTCTTAATGTCAGGATGAAGGTTATGACGCAAATACTACACAATACAACATCCATACATAGATGTTAAATAATTTAACTATGATTGTTTTGTTATCCAGTTTAATTTCGCATTTATAATGAACTAAGACTCTAAAGTCTTTATGGTGTTAACATCCGCCGATTACCACGACCATCAAATTCTCTAAAACTCACGTCTAGAAGATAGAACTTTGTAAAGTTATTTTCCAAGTTTAAGTTAAGTGAATACTGTTATACGCGTAAGTAATTTTATACAGAAATGAGGCATTCAATCGGTAAACAGTCTTCGTATGTTCATACAAATTTAAAATACAGTCTTACAAGACTTTGGAAAGTTTCACGTCGTGAAAAACAAACAAATAAATTATCCATAATTACCAACTTGTTTATCAAGTTCGAGAGAAGTTGACACGAAACTCAATATAAATATTCTTATCGTAGAGACAGGATAACAAAAATGTTTTTGTAATTTCAAATAACATTTGCTTAAAGTTGCAATCTCTTACTCGTCGTTGAAGGTTGTATAAAAAATTTATGAATTGAAAATCTAAAATGTTCATAATTCTGTATGCTTTAAGTTAAAAAACCAAAACATCATATAATCAAGTGTAACTAACGGTTAAAACATTTTAGTCGCAATGTAAGTTCGAAAAGTTAAAATTAGCTTTATACATTTTCTAAAATTAGTTTTGTAACAAGCTCGTTTAGTACAACTTTGAGCTGTTTTAATATTTATTACGGAATTACACGCTTTTGCACTAATTAAAATTATCTATACTTTGTACTATTAAATAGCATAAAACCATATTTGAGTGTATTTTTTTAGTCTATTACTCATATTTTAGACTGGCTGTTGCTCGACCTTCATCTACGTGAAATTAAGAAATAATAATTTAGTCTATGTTACTGATAACCTAGCTTTTAATGGTGAAAGAGTTATTGAAATCGGCCCAACAGTTTTTGAGTTATTCCAATACAAACAAAATACAAATCTTTCCTCTTTATAACATTAAGTATAGACTATTATCAAATCTGTTTTTACCTTCGTTCTATTTTGATTCAATGATAACTCTTTGTAACATGTACTCTTAGTATGGATGAATGATACGCTCTCAGAAATCAGAGTGAAATGGGTCTGACTTTTGTCAACGGCAACAATTGTGTTATTTATGATACTGTTACGTGCACAATTGTAAGCCAATTTCTCCGTAAAAGAGCAGACTTTTAGGATATCATAAAGTCAGTTTACACCAGACAATCTTACTAATATTATAAAAGCGAAAGTTTAGATGGATGGATGTTAGAGAACTGATTTCGATGAAATTTAGCATAGATGTAGAGGATAGTCTAGAAGAACACATAGGCTTCTTGCCTTAGTTTTTTAATTCCACGCGGATGGAGTCGCGGGGGAAAGCTAGTTTGAAATAATTATCAAAATTTGTATTACTAAAGGCAGCACTTAGGCACCAGTTTACGGACTTGTTGATCATTTTTTTTTTTCAATATGAATCCCTTTTGCTCTCACCCTCAATTCCGGTGCAGTAAATTATTGTCCAATATAGTGAGCTCAGTATAGTTTTAAGTAAACTTTTGGTATCAAATCAAATATTAAATTTAAACCACCAATCGAACTAAGCAGATCTAAGAATCTTTTTAATTAAATTACTTTTCCATTACCTGGTATTGAGTGTACTCTTTGAAATTTGATATCTTAAGGGTCTTAGTATGAAAGGTACAGATGTATTCAGCAGGCTTAGCGAATGAGATAAGAGCTCTTACAGATAATTAATGAGTACGGGATTTTCTGAATGCAGCATATTTATAAATAACATTAATGCTGTTTTAACATGCCGGTTTACATTTATGATGAGATTTTTTTGTACATTGTAAGGGAAGTGCTCTATAGAAACTAATCAGTAAAATGTTTTTTAAGCTCTATTTGAGATATTTTCAATTTTACACTTAATGTATTTTAAGTGTTATTAAGTAGACACTTAGGTGTAAATTTAGTATGTGAAATCTGAATACTACAGTAATTATACAATAATCGAAGATCTGTAGATCGACAGACAAGTATTTGAACAAATAATTTTTGGTTATAAACAACTCGAATACATCAAGTTTGAGAAATACAATTTTTAATACATACAGACAGTCTAATTTTATTAAATATATAAAATGATTTTTGAGTACAAACTCTTTACTTTAAGATTTTAAGGATTCCCTAATTATGACAGTTGATAACTGTTTTTTTTTTGTCTTAGAATGTCCAAAAGATTTTGAAGAATTTTTATTGTAAAGGCACATAAGATAAGTCTAAGGGAAACTTTTAAGTTCTGCTCAATTCTCGTCACGTATTCGTTTGTGAGCTGAAACTTGGAAAGTCAAAAGCTCTCCGCTTGTTTGTTCCGTTGTTTTTGTAGCTATTTTAACGTAATTTCATATCCGCGTTGAGTGGATGTTATTGTTTTTATTTGCCACTGAACTTATTATTATTTCAATATTAATGTTTACATCCTTTTTCAACGTTTCTAAATTAAGAAAAAAATGGGCTAAATACGTAAGGTCATGTTTTAATACTTTAAGTCCTTTTGATTATTACGCTTAGGAAGTTACGTTACTAAAAACTAAAGATGTTTTTATAGAAATTCGTTTGGACTTATTGCTTATATAACCCTTTTTAAAGGTTATACTTTTTCACATATTTCAAATAAAGTAAAAGAAATAGAATTTAACTTGGCAAAATATTGCCTCAAAAGTAAATGTTTAGATCTTGGTTAGAAAATTAATTCTAACATGAACACTTATTTACTAAATTACTTTAACTTGGTGTAATAAGCTGTACAAATTTATCCCTTGAAAGTGAGAAGCGTAATCGTTAGGGAACTCCCCGAGGGTGTGTACCCATGTCACATTTAGGACCTAATAACTTCGGAGAAAAGCAAATCCTAACTCACATTTTCCGCAGTTATGTGAATTAGTACATAAGAATCTCATTTACTGACATGTAAATCGTAATAATAATCTCTACTATTATATAAAGCGTAAACACACACTTCTTCTAATGTGGGAGAGACCATAAGTTGCTGCCAAAGCAAAAAGATTGCTAAGGTTTGTCATGTCATGTCATTTTGACATTTGCTATTGATAATTTGACAAATGTAAACAATAAAATAAGATTTTCATAATTTCATGCGGATGAAGCCGCAAGGGAACGGCTAGTATATTATAAAAATAATTACAAATTCCAAAGATTACATGGACAGATGTTTGTTAGTTTCCAGACTAAACGATTGATCGGATCGCAATTAAATATGTAGTAGACGTAGAGAATATTCTGAAAGAACACACAGGCTGCTTACTATTTTTTTTTAATTCCGAGAGGACAGTTGCGGACGAAAAACAGCCAGTCATAAATGGGAACATAAAGTAAAAATAAGTATGAAGTGTGATTAAAAATTCGATTTTTCATTATGTTACTCTACCTGTCTGCTTGAAAAATAAAATTCAAGCAGTACTATAAAAAAAATATTACATTAAAATAATACTCATTTTTGCTGCGATCAGATTATTCACATTAAATCTATCCTAAGGCCCTAAGTGACCATTTAATGACTATAGGTGTGGTAAAATTCACTTGTAGAACGTCGTTTAGAGCGAAAACTTCAATTTACTGATATAACCTATACGAGTATTTATTCTTTGATGTATAGTCTACATAGTGAAAGTTTTCTGCAAGGATTATTAAAGATTTACGACGGTTCAAGCATCGAAGTTTATATCTTATCTGCAGTGCAGGTATATAAAGTAGTTGATTTAGTAGGAGCGATGGATTGCGGTCCGTCCCGGCTCTGCAAGGGACATTTTTATAATTTTAACATTAAAAATAGGAATAACTGTAATTTTAAAATAAATTTTGTTCAATAGAAAAATATAAAACTTTATTGTAATTCGACTCCGCCTGCGTGACATTAAAAAAATGAAAGTAGTCTATGCGTTCTTCCAGACTATCCTCTATATCTATGCCAAATTTCATCCAAATCCATTCAGCAGTACATATTACAAAATCTAACAAACATACATACATGTATCATAAAATTTTGCATTTACAATTTTAGGAAGATAAGTGTAAATTAAAAAGGAGAATTACATATGAATGAGACACCAACCTTCGCTCGCTATGCCATTTGCGCGGAATTAAAAAAATATTTAGTAGTCTATTCCCTATTCCAGACTATATTGCAGCTGTTAGATGATAACATACATCTTAACAGAGGTAGAGCCCGCTTTAACATCTTCGCACGAATGGGTCGGCTCGCCCGGTGTAATACCACGACCACACAGAAAACTGGCGTGAAGTGGAAGCAATTCCGCGTTTCGTCTGATGAGTGTGGTGCCGGAGGCCTAATTTTAGTCCCTTTCCCTTTCCACCCTTTTCTTAAGAGGAAGGAAAAGTGCATTTGACGATGGAGGAGACGCATAGGAATTGGAAATGTCCTCTTTATGTGCGTCTTCTCCTCCGTCAATTAAGGGTAGGCAACGCATCTGCAATTGCGGATGTTTATGGGCAGCGGTCACTTTCCATTCAGGTGGCCGCTTGCTCGTTTGCCAGCTACTATTAATAAAAAAAATCTATCCAGAATTTCGCATTCATAATGTTAGTAAGATATTATTTTAAAATCCTTTTAACCAGATGATAATTCAAAGATATATGCCATAAAATAAATTACACGATGATTGGATATATCAAAACCACAAAGGTTCTGTTGTAATGCTTTATTGGAAATAAATACAAAGCCTTTGTTGCTTTTAATCCCTTTCATCCACAAGTATCGTTGTTGGAGCTTTGATGTTATTTGTTTTAATCAACAGTTGAACTAATTTTCGATACGTTTATTAATCCTGGGATATTGATTTGCATGCATACTCTCTGTAAAAAAGTAAATCAAGAAGCTGCCTCCAACGAGACAGTCCAAACAAAATTTGATAAAATAGTATTGTCAGTAAACATTATACACTATACTTACTATCCTAATACTGTAAAGTTAATATTTTTGATAAATTGTAATAACTTAAAAATTGCAAGGCCGGTTTCAGAAATTAATACACAACTAGCTTTCGCCCGCGACACTGTTCGCGTGGTATTAAAACAAAATTGAAGCCTATGTGTTCTTCCAGACTATCCTCTACATCTATAACAAATTTCATCGAAATCCGTTCAGCCGTTTAGGCTACAAACTCTAAGAAACATCCATCTATCTAAACATTCGCATTTTTAATATTAGTATGAAGTATGATTAAAAAGATAAATTATCAGTAACAAACTTTGTGCTTTTATTACTTATTTAATTTCATGTGGACAAAGTCGCAAGCAACAGCTAGTGTTATACAAATGTCTGTTTCAAGGCATAGAAATATTTTTTCATGTTATCAAATTACTTTAATTGTAGTACATGTTAGTACTTCTTACGTTTTCATTTGCAATATTTCGCTTTATATTGCATGGGCATGCTATGGGCATTTCAATTTTTATGGCAAATAACGTACCGCTTCCAACTATTTCACATAAAACGTTATTATACGTTTTCATGATTTTAACGAAATGAAATTTCGAAATTCATTTTATTAATAAGAAAATAAAATTAAAGAATAAATCTAGTTGGTTGGATTCTATTGCTTCGATTCATACAAACATATGAATGTTAATTTTAAAATGTAATAACATTATATAAAATTACTATAAATTTTCTGTAATAAAATCACTAGATCAGAGAACCAGATAACTAAATTGAATAAAATTATAATTTTTAAAACCAAAGATTTGATGAATTTCACTTTTATTTGAAATTCTATTTTTATTACTATCGTAGTGTCTTTTTTATAACTAGACTCATTAAATTGAAGCGTACTTCAGTAGCTTTAACTTAGCTAACTTAACCGACCTCGTTTATGCTTATTTCATTATTTTTAAATGATTTGAAAATGTCTGATCGGTAAAATGTTTAATCTATTTTACATAAATTTAAACTTGTTTATATAACATGCATTTGATTAAAATATAAATTATTTTCAAACATAACAATAATAGAATATGGTAAAAATCAAAATCTTTCAATGATATTGCTACCTTAATCATCACAAAGAAGTATAAAACGAGCAGAGCACAGTGGGGAAAAAATTTGTCTTACACAGACATTTTCAGTAATGTTTTGAACGTATGAGTCGTGAGAAATAAGATACGGGCATATCACTACATCTATTTATTTTACAATTATTAGGATTATGTTGAACTATCGGACTTCACAATTTGACGGTGACATAAATGTTACTAATTGCTAGGAGCATCGAAGTTGTAAGCAAAATTAAACACGTACGACGACATGAAATATTTATAAAAACTGCCGTTTCTGCGCTGGGTCACATTTTCTTGATTTATCTACGTCGTTAGCATGTGGAGCATGGAGCCCATATCCATTCGCTATAAGGTATTCCATAAGCTATTCCAAGTATTGCTACTTACATGATATCGTGACTTAATTCAACATTTACTATGAGAATAATTTTCTCGCTACTGTTTACTATTTTGAATATCTTGTAATATTGTATTCGGTGATCGGTGATCGTAAAGAAATAAAGTAACAGTGGTAGAGCCCGCTTTAACATCTTTGCACGAATTACCCACACACAACACAGAAGCCAGGCGGGAAGTGGGAGCAATTCCGCGTACAGTCTGATGAGTGTGGTTCCGGAGGCCCAACTTTAGTCCTTTTTTTACCAACCCTTTTTTTTACAAGAAGAGGATGGT
Source organism: Papilio polytes (assembly GCF_000836215.1). Classification (NCBI taxonomy): domain Eukaryota; kingdom Metazoa; phylum Arthropoda; class Insecta; order Lepidoptera; family Papilionidae; genus Papilio; species Papilio polytes. The sequence goes on from NW_013527137.1 coordinate 9,590,023, forward strand.
GGATGGTGAACGTGGATTTTACGGCAGACGCAAAGGACGGGGAAATATTTTCTTTATATGCGTCTCCTCCTCCGACGATTAAGGGTAGGCAACGGTCACTTGGCCAGTTTGACGAATTCAGGTGACCGCTTGCTCGTTTGCCACTTTATGTTATAAAAAAGTAGATTACAAAATAACATATGCTATGCTTTATTTTATTGTAACATCGCCATCGATAGATTAAAAGTCGATCAGTTACAATTCAATCTCTAGTCAATTGCGATGGACAGAGTCAATCATTAGTCGAAAATCTCACATTTAAAGTGAAATTAAAGGTATAATAATGAGATCAAACAATTAATCAAAAACATAACGACGATTTATTTTTAGAAACGAAATACGACACCAGATGTATTAAAAGAAAATTAAATATAACCTAAAATATCACGTGAAATACTTTCCGACATTTCAACTTCAAAGAATCGCTCGAGGGTTCTTTGTTAAAAATTATGATGCCCAAAGATGCCTTTGTACCGATAAATCTATTGTACTGGTTTTTAATTAGCAGGTAACGTACCGTTATCGAAAATAAATTGATGATATTTCGACGACAATTCATAAACAAATATTCTGTTAGCTTCTACTTTCTTTCATCAATAAAAACATTAAATTGTGAAAATGTAGAAACCATTAGATGAATGCCATAAAAGCGTATTATTAGGGAACAACGATACGATGTAATACTTGTTTTTTCATAATGAATCGTTGAACGACAATAGAGTAGCGACACACCACAAGTGTGTCATTCCCCTTATTAGTATTATTACAATAGAAACGTAAAAGTCTATAGGTGTTACACAGGCAACAATGTAACATGTAAAGTAAATATAATACATATCGTGATAAATTGAATTATAAGGTTACTGCAGCTGACTTACTACGCAATGCGATGTAATAATTCACACAAGACTAATTTTATTGTTGTTACATGAGTAACATACAAGTTTTCGCCTACGAATCTGTGCTGTGGAATTAAAAAAACTAAGTAGCACATTCGTTCTAACAGACTATGCTCTACATCTGCACCAAATTCCATCGAGATCCGTTCAGCTGTTTAGGCACCTAAATCTAACAAACACCCATCTTAAAATTCACATATCTAATATACTGTAACATTACTCAAAATGTCTATAAGAAAAATCTTACTACGTTAGTAATAAAATTACTGCGTGTTATGAAAAAAAAAACATTAAATCATTTAATGAGTATAAAATTTATGTAATACTAGCTCGTGCAGCAAATTCAAACTAAAATAAAGTAAAATAAATTCTAATGTACTTTTAAACATTTGCTTATAAAAATAATTATAAGTTTTGCGTGAAAGTTACGAACGTTTAATTACCTTAACGCTTTTTGTCAGCTAATTTAAGTTTGTTAATCACTTTTACACTAATATAATTTTATGGCACCCTCATATTGACTTTGGTTAAACTTTTGGCGTAAATACCATAGTGCTAGCATTAATAGAAGTATTTTATGAGAAAAGGTGTTAAAAATGGGCATGATTAGTATATGAATGGATGGATGTTTAGATGTATGGATGTTTGTTGCCACTTTATTTTTTTTTTGTAAAAAACATCGGTAGTTTTTGTTAATTTACTAATATTTCCTTTAACCAATCCAACTAAGCTCTAGGCTTGTCGTTGGATATGGTTTACGACAATAGTCGAATGGCGGGATTCGAATCCTCGAACTGTTCGTCAAATCATTAGGCTACTGGAGCTTGCATTGTTGTTGTTATAACATAGTCAGGGATAACGTTACTCGGATGACGTCACGGGCGTAGTTAATAAAACGAGATGTAATACACGATGTTACGCAATGTTTTCAAAGTTGTTTCAAAATTTACATACCGCAGAGTGTGATACTCTTGCGGTTCGAGCACCAATCGAGCGAGAAATTACTTTAGAAAGTTGTGCAACTTCAATAAATTAAAGCACATGTATTCAAACATCCAGAACATCCATCTTAAGAAGTAAAATAAGCGGACTACTTGCATTTAAAATTACTTACACATTTGTTAATTTTATTTAATAATTTCATTTTTAAATTTCGAAAATACAGCCTTGTTTTTTAAACCTAACTCTTATTACATCTTTTGACATACGCACACGTAATTTATTTACATTAAGCGACTCGGTAAGCACTTTTACGATCGTTCATGCTTGAAAAAATATGTAACCTTTCATTTTACCTGTTAACGTAAATTCAAGCGAGAAAAAATAAAGAAAATACATGACACTTGTGCAAAATGTACTCTAATCTATCACTTGACGTCGGGAACGAATTTAATTTACCTCGGAAAGTGTCGGCACACGATGGATACCCTATACGCTTCAGTCTGTATTTCCGCAAAGATTTATGATCTCCGTTACTTCGTTAGAACATGAGGAATGGTAACAAAACATTCAATTAAAACGTTCAAGGAATTGAGGAACAATAATTTGATATTTCCATTAATTACAGCAGTCATTAAATACGGTGTACACATTTGAAATTTGTGATGGCGGAGGAGAATGTTTGTAGGAAAGTAAATGTTCCCTTTTTTTATAATAAAAGGGGGCAAACGAGCGGCGCGAACACCAAGGTGGTCAACGACGCCCATGGACATCCGCAACATGAGAGGAACTACAGATCGCACAGAACCCTTTCTGTGCGTCCACCTTCTTGGTCGATTATATATATATAGGCAGCGGTTGGTTCGTTATTTTGGCGAATTCATATGACCATTTGCACGTTTGCCACCTCATGATTTAAAAAAAACTTACTTCTTGTAGATACTAAAGATTTCGTTCATATCATATCAGTCTGCATTTACAAATTCCTAAGTATCATTTTATTCTTCTAACAACTTTATTAAATTACGCTAAGTATAGAAATAAACTCTTGATTAGAAAAACTCGTATGTCCGGCGGGTAATTGGTCCTTCAACGTCATGGCAATAAAAAAGTTTAATTTTCCATAAAGTCTTTATTAACTTTTAAAGTGGCGCGGTTCTGAGAAGTGCTTTATAATTTACGTCCAAGTTTCTAAAACTTTTTTAAAAAGCTGTTAAGATATTTAAAATCTTATTATTTTACATTTTCTTGTCGTTTTAGAGAACAAGGATTGAGAATAAAAATAACCAGATTTTATGAGTATTTTTTTTTATTAAAAGCAGGCAAACGAGCGACTGAAAATTTGAGGTGACTACAGATTCATTACCGGTCTAGAGGAAAGCAATACTAAATTACCAAGTTTTAGATAGCTACTTAAGTCGCTAAGTCAAAAGAAATATTAAATCTTAGTTTAAGGACCATTTAGATGACAAAAACAATTGTGAAAACTTTAATGTGCATTAAATTTACTTAATGTTTCTTATTATTATACATTGTTATAACGTATTTTCTAATCATACAAGAAATATATACATTTCATCGAAATCCGATAAGAAACGGTAGAGTTTCATTAATAATTTAAAAAGTAATTGGATTTATGTTCCAAGAAATACTAATATTCTACCACTTGGGGGCCACGAACAGAAGCCCGATATTTGGCTTGTAATTTATTTTGTACGATACTCCACAGGCTCTCCATAATTTAGCGATTGAATTATCCAACTCAAAAGGGGACATGAATAATTTCTGACTATTGAACAGTTTCGTTCCCGAAGTTACTTCGACGTGAATTGACAATTCTGTCGAGCTAACTTAGAGAAAGTTATAAAATAGGTCGCATTTATATTTTTTAATCAAATTACTTACATGTGTTTTATTACTAGTTTACTGCCGTACCCAGATTTTCAAACTATTCTCTCTCAATGTAGATTAAGCATGAAAAATTATGAAAATTATGAAGTTGTAAACTCAAAAACGCGGACCGACTACAAAAACTCTTTTACCATTAGTAAGCTATATTTTCTATCAGGAACACAAACTATATTTAATATCAACTAGTTTTTTTTGTTAATTCCGCGCGGATGAAGTCGCTAACAAAGCTGGTGTTTTATAATAAACAAAATTGTTTATTTTTTTCACAATTACATTGATGTAACAGCTGCGGAAACATGGTTTATAATATTAACACTGTATACCATTTTATTAATAATTAGCTTAGATAATTAACACTTGGTATAGTTTATATTGTTTACTAACAACTTGCACTAAATGCATGTACATATATGTATGACCTACATCACATCGAAAGGGCTTACTAATTCAAGTAACCGCAACAATTAAACAAATTAATGATTTAACAAATGGTATTTTAAATTAAAATTGAAACAAGTTTCCAAAACCATTAATTTCCACAGAAATATAACTTAGTTACTAAGTTAACACATTGCATGCTTAAATATTTTTTTTCTTATAGAACTAAACTCGTCAATGGAGTCTGTGCAACTAAATGTGTTTTAAAACAATAACTATATGTTGACATAAAATTAAATAAAGGGAATAATAATAAAATAAATAAATAAAAGGTTTAACGTTAATTGGATTTCATTGGGCTATTAATTTTCACGCCAATCAATGGTGCTCGCACACTCGACAAATGCCGCAGCATACAAATGCAGTGTTTGTTATGACTGCCGCATAACGTGACGTTTGTTTGCATAATTCATGTGACATACGGCCACTTAATTCATTAATAATTATTCTAGATAACATTAGTTATGTATATTTTTTTGTATGTTATGAAAATTTAGTTGACAAAATTGCCAACTGCATGATCTTAGTATGTCTAAAAGTGCGGTTACGGGTTGACGATTGTTTTAGTTAAAATGTATTTGAAACATCTATCTTTATTATAAATCCCTTAAATTCTACGAATTGTTTGAACTTTATCATAATATGAATTACAAATACTTTGAAAGTTAAAGTCAAAAGCTCATCGATTTGGAATACTTAGTAATAGTATCATTATATCAATGTCTACTGAATTTAGTTTCAAGGATTTACGGCTTCAGAGAATTCTAATTAAAATCAGTACAAAAACATGTTAATATTAATGTATGCTATTTTTTTCTTAATCCGATTACGTGAGTGCGAAATGTTCTCGCAGATTTAATAAATAATTCATATTGTTAGCATAATATATTAGAGGTTCGTGTGTAATGGCACCGACCCACTTCACCATTGTTTTATTTTAATTGAAACGCTTTTATGTTTTTAAAGATGTTTTTAATTCGGTAAATGTTGGTACAATACCACGAATACATTGAAGGCAGGAATAAAAGAGAAGTATAAAGACTAATATATTTTTTTTTTATAACATAAGGTGGCAAACGAGCAAGCGGCCAGCTATAACCGCCAAAATGGCGAAGCGACCGCTGCCCATAGACATCCGCAATTGTAGATGCGTTGCCTACCCTTATACGACGGAGGAGGAGACGCACATAAAGAGGTTATTTCCCCTTCCTATGCATCTCCTCCACCGTCAAATCCACTTCCTCTTTCCAACCTCTCCTTATAAGAAAGGGTGGTAAAGAGAAAGGGACTTAAATTAGGCCTCCCGGAGGCCGCCTCCGGCACCACACTCATCAGACGAAACATGGAATTGCTTCCATTTCACGACTGTTTTCTGTGTGGTCGTGGTATTACACCGGGCGTGCCGGCCCTGCAGTGCGAAGATGTTAAAGCGGGCACTACCACTGTTAATAGACAAACAAAGCTTCTCTCTCATAATTGTAAACTAAGGCCATAGCAGGAAAAATTGCGAAAATCTATTCGCGAGGTCATCTTGTCGATGCGATAAGCAAGTAAATAAACCTTGTTTAAAAGTTGGTTATAGTTAATGAGTATTCAGAAATTCTGAACTGAGGTCTTTTTGCATCGGTGAGAATCTTATTTATGAGTGCTAGCACGAACATATGCGGGGAAGCATTAGTAACGACATCAAAAATAAATAAATAAACGTGGACGAAGTAACGAATACTTTCTCGTAAATTTTCGTTCTGTCCCTAAATTGTGTGGGTATTATTTCTTACGAGTTTAGTTAATGAAAATTACGTAACAGCATCCTAACAGAATATAATAAACGCCTGTATAACCGAACAAGGGATCTGTTTATTACAGATTCTCCAGATTCAGCTCTCGGGTTAATTGGCACAGAGATATTTACATTACACCTTTGAGCTTGTAATAGGTGAAGAGATGTCTATGCGAGCTTATTAATATAACTTAATTACATCTGTTTTACGTAACAATTTCCATATTGCTATAACGAAATTTATATTAGCAATACTAGATTTATTGACGGTAGTTGCCTAGTTTTATTATTGAACTAGCTGTTCCCGTGCGATTACATTCGCATGAAATTATGAAAATTGTTTTATTGATTACATTTGTCAAATAAAATTACAAGTGTCAAAACGACATGACATGATGACAAAGTATGGCAATTTTGCTTCCTTAATGTTGGCAACAACTTATGGTCTCTTTCCCACATTACGGTTTTTATTCAAAATATTTACCCCCTAAGTTTGGCGTGAAAATATATAGTCTACAGCGTGACGTAAGTGTGGGGCTTTTTATCAAAAAATGAACTATTAAAAAACATGCTGTAATTAGTGACATCTTAGGAAACAAAGAAGTCTGTGTTTACGCTTTATTATAATAGTATAGATTTACAATATGTACAAAAAAAGAAAATATTAAATAACCTTTGCTGTTTCAACATTGATTTGTATCTTAACGTTTACAAATCTTACCTAAATTTTCTATTCAATTTCTCGCTATTCTGAACAAGGAATAAATTTTGTAGCCTAAAGCGGTAACCCTGTTCGAAGATGGATTTATTGAACAAACCTTAACCTTTTCAATTCATGGTCTGTTCGTTCGTAAATCATACAATATGTACATTTGCTAACATTAAATAAGTAATTTCATCTTTTTATTAAAGTTTATAAAAGAATATAACCAAAAAGTATTTCGTCTATAGAAACCGACCTTTAAAATTTTATAATTACCTAATATAGTGTAATCCTTTTATGGCTATTCTAATATTATAAACAGAAAATATTTATTTCTCGATTTATTCGCGTTAAAGACGTATATTAACCTCCATTATAACTCTGCATAAGAAATAACTGAAGCGGATGCGGATGCGGAGTTAATATTTCTTGCGGAAGTTCCGCACTTGCGGATGCGGAAGTGGAGTTCCGTTACAACCCTACTATATATTATACTATTACTATATCTTACTATCTATACTTATATTATAAAGAGGAAAACTTTGTTTGTTTGATTGTAATGAATTAACTCAAAAACTACTGGGCCGATTTCAAAAATTCTTTCACTATTAAAAACCAACGTTGTCAGTGAGTAACATAGGCTATGTATTATTTTCTTTAAATTTCACGGCGGAAGGAGTCGCGGGCGAACGCTAGTAACATAAAACTTAAAAGCTTCTTGACTGATATCAAAATTACGTTTGACATTCAAAAGCTAGATTGTTAGTAACATAGGCTATATATATATTTTATCCGTACATAATTTTAATGCTTATAAAAATATAAAGCAACTTTTGTAAAAGGTATTAGGATAAAAGCTAATGAAGCATACACATACGCGCCATTTATTTTATTCACGGTCTATTTTTTTTACTTTGAGCAACAAACAACAGAAATTTCTGTTATAATGATTTTAAATGTTTTAAACTTTTTCATTTACGCATAAGTTTATGTGAGTATAATTCATGTTTTTACCATGCTAGTTGTTGCTCGCGTATTCGTCCGTGTGAAATAAAATATGTTTTAAAAAATATAGCTTACGTTACTCACTAATGACGTAGTTTTTAGTGGTAAAAGATTTTTTAAATCGATTGGGGACTTTTTATGTTATATATTATACATACAAAAATACAAATCTTTTATCTGTAAAAATATTAGTATAAATTAAAAATATACTTTGAGATACTAGGTTTTCATCCCAGGTGTATTCTGAAGGAATTTTAATGTTGTTAGAGTCCGTTAATAATGTGGACAAGTTAATATGGTCAAACACAATCTTACTTCTTACTAATATTATAAATGCTAAAGTTTAGATGGATAGATGGATGGATAAATGTTTGTTAGAGTTTGTAGCCTAAGCGGCTGAACGGATCTCGATAAAACTTGTCATGTATATCTATACAATCTTGAAGAACACATAGCCACTTTTTTTTGTTTGTTTAATTCCACGCTAACTGACAAGTGGGCGAAATCCAGTTTAGCAATAATATTAACTTTTCAGCAAATGTGTCAGAAATTGCGTTTGTGTTCTAATTAACAAGATGTTATCGAAGTCATTAATTGTCGAAATCAATACGATTTTTTTATGAAACAAAAATGTTACAATATAAGAATACTGAAACTGGACAAAGAATAATGAAAATTAAATGGCAGCCTTCATTAGGAGAATTAAACAGCTCTTTGTATAGATTTAAATTGTGTACTTTGTAGACATCGTATTAATTTCTTCAGACATTTATTTTATGGTCCATCTACCTATGAGTGTATAAACATGTCGGTGTGATAATCGATTGAGTACGATTCAAATCGATTTTTAATCCGACAAATAGAAATCATTGTCGTATGTTTTTTGGCCGACTTCCAAAGAGAAGGAAGTACCCAATTCGTCTGTATGGTTTTTTTATTATTTTGATTATTTTCACATGACACGAGAAAAACCAAAAAAAATGCATTTCGTTTAAAAAATGTCTACTTTCCGTTACTCATGTTTCAAAATAATTGTAATATGTTTCGGTAGTACTTTTCTTCAATTCCCAGAATAGATTTTAAGAACCTTAAAAGCGAGTGTCTATTTGTCGAAACTGTCAATCTTAGTTAATACTAAAAGGGAGCGTGTTCACAAAAATCTTTAAACAGCGCAATGCAAGAAATTCGCTTCGCAAACCTTAAAGCAAATTTCATCACAAGAACCCTCTGAAACTTTTTATACTCTTCAATGTAGCAAAACTATACCTTATTGGTCTACGGATTGTATGGTGTTGTATATTCATTTGTTTCACGATATTTTACAAAGTTAAGATCCATTGGTATAATACCCATAGATTATGAAATCTATCTTATTTTCCAATCATCGGGTCATCGGGAAATGTGACGAAAGCTAGTGTAGATATTGAGCCAATAAAATTAACGATCTGTCTGCCCGCGCTGATTGCCTCTTGCTGTTTCACTGCAAACACAGACTGGACTGTATAATTAATAAACAGATACTGTTTACGCTTCTATACATGCATGTAATATCAATTTTGTAATATTATTATTGCGAAAGTTTAGATGGCTGTTTGTTAGAGTTTGTATAGTAAACGGCTGAATAGATCTCGATGAAATTTGGCATAGGTTTAAAGCAAAGTTGGGCAGAGCACGGGCTACTTACTTTTTTTTTTTCCACGCGGACGGAGTCGCGGGCGAAAGCTATTAAAGTGTTTATTATTTATAACGTCATGTATAATTATAAGTTATTCAATTATTTTCATTTACATTTATAGTCAGATATTCCTGATAACAGGTATTAAATACAAAAATAATTGTGATTAATACTAAAAGTAAACTATTTTAAAAGCATTATACCATCAAAATATAAAGTTACAGAAACTTTCAAGTTTGTAATATCGTAACTGCTAAAATTTTATTAAATCTCTATATTAGCGAAGACCTAAATGCTTGAACTTAAAATAAACCACTACAACTGTTAGAAGAAAATGTAGTAATACATTTTGCAATTGAATATCGAAAACATAGTCAAATCGCCTGAATCAACTTAATTCAAAAGACGTCAAATGATATAAAACTATTGAGACACGTCATTGTGTACAAGAGTACGTGCTAACAGCACAAACAAGTTAATAGAATATTAGAGTTATTAGCTTGTTTTTCTCAACTTGAAATGTTTACAAAACATTTTTACAATGGCGTGTACTTCAGACATTACAAAACATTAAGCTTGTTTCCAATTACATACGTACATTACAACGACTATTTATTGTAAAGTATTTCAAGAGAAATGCTGTACTATGTTGTACTATGTTTCATCTAGTTGTACTAATATGTAAAGCCCGTTCTCAGTTTTATATTTATACATCATGTAGAAAAATGTAGCAAAACCGGGAATTGTTCAATTTTGCGTACATACTTAACGATAATTGTACGAGTACGAATTTCACTACCATAGACTCGGAATAGTATTCGCTTAGTCGAAAAGTGGTCTTACTCGAAGTCGCTCACTTCTGAAATTTTTAATTAAATTCCCAACAAAGAACAATGCAACTTCCCGCTACTTCTGATTACGAAACTTCGTATTTACCAAGTTTCATTAAATAATGGTTTTCTTTTTATTTGGAAAATTTACTGGCATTAAAAATTAAAAAAAAAACACTTCACTGCTAACTAAAGTACAATATAAATGCTTACTTAAATATATGAAAACTTAATTTACTATCGAACATCGTCATATTTGCTTTTTTCGACTCTAACTTAGTTAATTTAAATTTCACTCGTTTTATACTTATAAATTGCTTATTTTATAACTTGGGCGGCTTAGAAGTGAGATTTAATCAATTATCTTAAGAGCACTTGATTCAATTAAGTAATCGCCAGAGATTTTACCTTATTATTAGGCTTCGTTTTGTCTTAAGTTGTAATCAAGTCAGGTAGAAGGTGAACTTTCTTTAACTTTTGTTTCTTCTAGTATGTTATCGATCCAATCACGAGGTCTTACATTACGAGTAGTTTATGAGAAAATTTAATATACTTGTATATTCGGAACAACATATATATTAAATAAGTCTACTATGTTCATCTGTGGTAAAAAAAAGTATTTCTACGAGAGATATACGTTGTTCATGTTCAGTTTTATGTTTTAACAAATTGTAAATAAGTTGTAAGTACATACTAAGTATATTAGTACGATAAATATACGACTACATACATTTTTCACAAATGTCCAAAAATCCCAACAAAATAATAACCACGTAGAGCAAATTTAATAATATCTAATCTTACTATCTTATTAATATTATAAATGCGAAAGTTTAGATGGATGTTTGTAGCCTTAACAGATCTCGATGAAATTTAGCACAGACGTAGAAGATAGCCTGAAAGAGTAGTTAGGCTACTCACTTTTGTTTTTTAAATTCCACACGGACGGAGTCGCGGGCAAAAGTTAGTCAACATGTTTATTTATTTTTATTTATTTATTAAGATAAACTAAAAGGACAAAATTATGACACATACATTTTTACACAATACAATAAGTAATATAACATAATATTATATATATTATTCCAAATACAATTATTTTGGTGTTAGACTAAATGTCGAAATGAAGTTTCCTAAATGTCAAAGGTCATAAATCGGAGCAGTCGTTCATTTTATACGATACCCCAGGGTCTACTTGAAATTTTAACACAGCGGTTCCCCAACAGAAATATTCTGGATAACTTTTGACTTGTGAACATTTTCATGTTCAAAAGGTTACGTAAAATATTGAATATTTTATAACAAGTCGGTTTCAAGTTAAGTGTCACTTAACTTCTATTATTTTACGTACATTATATCCATATAGCAATATTTAATTAATATCTTTACTATTATAATAAAGCGTAAACACACACTTCTTTGTTGCCTAAGATGTCAGCAATTACAGCATATTTTTTTGAATAATTCCTTTTTTAATAAAAAGCCCTACACATACGTCATGCTTTAGGCTATATATTTTCACGCCATTAAACTTAGGGGGTATATAATTTGTATAAAAACCCTAATGTGGGAACGAGACCATAAGTTGCTACCAACATCGAGAATGAAAGATTGCTATCGTGTGTCATGTCATGTCATTTTGACATTTGTGTGATAATTTGACAAATGTAAACAATGAAATAAAATTTTCATAATTTCATGCGGATGAAGCCGCACGGGAACAGCTAGTAAGTTATAAACGTATTATAAATGATGTATGATATACAAGGGATGATATAATTATCTTACTTGAAACATTTTTACTGTTTCCTAACACATTCTATTCTTCAACATACGCGTTCACTTAAACATTGTATGCTAGTTGCAATTATCTTCGTTTAAAAATGTAAATTATTCAAGTTATTATAAAAATTATAGTACAAAAGCTAAGCTATAGTAAATGGGGACTGGTTTCAACTAAAGTTAGTTACAAAATAAATTTGAAACACTCCTTTGTGAAGACGTGTCAAGGTCCATCGATCCGAGTTTTACGAGTCGTTGGGGACTGCGACACGACCTCTATAGACATCGATGTGCAATCATATATTCTACAATTCTATTTATTGATATTTTAATCGGAATAATATTATAGTATACTAAAATTATAATGAATGGATGAATTTGCATTTAGAATATAATTCTAAAAATTTGGTTGGAGGATTTACAAATACAAGTCACATTAATATTATTGACCGAATGATGCATAGCTAGAAATTGTCGCTCGGAATTCGGAATTAACTTGTGAACTGGTAATTTTATGTGATGTGACGTAGACGTAGGCGCAGGCGTAGATACCAACTTAAACGTAGACGTTGGCGTAGCCGTTGTAGACAAGAACTAGTAGCATTTTATATTTAACCTAATATAATAGTAATCCCTTTCCATACATTGAAACTAATTCATATAAATATCGTGTGGGAGCTCGATTAAGCCCCATTGATAATTCCCAAAACACATGCTGTTATTTTGCGCTTTTTTATGTACTAACGCAGGTGGGCGTTAATATTGAATTTGTTAACTTTAACCTTTTTGTTATTTTGTGTCCATTTTTCTAAGGATTAAATTGAAATCAAAGTTTTGTGTCAACATAACTATTTATTTAGGTATAAAGCAATTGTAGGCCACATATTGATAAAGTAAATAAAAAAATCATTGTAATCGGATGGATTTATTTATTTAATAATTTCAAAATGAGATATAACACATTATCGATGTATAGTAAATGATGTTCTGAAAACATCTTTTTCCTTAAAATAACCCTTTCATTTTGACTAAATAAATTTGCCAATCGAGATACAGTTGTTTTCTTTATTAAACGGCCATAAAAGCGTGTATAAAATAATTAGGCTAATAATGTTAGTGTCGCAACAAAGCAAATTATTAGTAATGGTGTTTTGTCACGCCCAGGTTTAACGCTGTTTCCGACTACCGTGGCGATACCGACTTAATTCACTTTGCGACTATCGTGTTATGTATTTGTATTAAAATGTCGTTAGTAGCTATGAACGTAATTTTTCACCAAATTAAATAATAACCTCACAACTTTTAAGGCGTTAGTTTCAATACTTTCTTATATTAAAGTTACCCTGAAGTGAATGACCTAAAATATCATCTTCCCCACCTTAACAAACTCCCGTGGGGTCGGAACACCGGGTTTTCGTCCTCCAAATTACTTAAACTTAAAAGTGTAGTACCATAATCGTACACAAATTATAGTAGTAGAGCCCGCTTTAACAACTTCGCGCTCTAGGGCAGGCTCGCCCGGTGTAATACCTCGACCTCACAGAAGACGGGCGTGAAGTGGGGCAATTCTGCTTTTAGTCTAATTAGTGTGGTTTCAGAGGCCTGATTTTAGTTCCTTTTCCTTTCCACCCTTTTTTGAAGAAGAAAATATATTAAGAAAAAGTGAATATGGCAGCGGAGGAGAGGCACAGGATGGGGGAATATCCTGTTTAGTTGCGTCTCCTTTTCTGTGAATTAAAAGTAGGCAACCACAAGTTCTGTGAATTAAAAGGCCGATTACGTTTGCCACCCTATGTTATTAAAAAAATACGCTGTATAAATTACACATTTTAAGAGTGTAGTGATAGTGCTTTTAATATACTTTATGTCGATCATATGTTTACTATTACATAATAGAATGATAAACGATACATTGTCTGTATTCGGAATGACATGGGTCTGGACGTTGTCAACCTACACTATTAGTGCTAGAACCTAATGTGATTTACGAGGCTTTTACACGAATGAGAAATAATCGCCTACGAAATTTTTTCTTTATTGGAAATATTTAGCAAATGTTGCTTTAATACGTACCAACTCAATTCATTTATGTTGGTTATGTGTCATGTTATTCCACTTATTGTCAATTTTACATTGTTGAAATAAAACGCATTTTTTTTCGTAGTGGTGGTGATAAAATATTGCTTGTGTCTTTACAAAAGATTAAAACGTTGTAAAAGATGTAATTCAATTTTATATCGATCTTATATAGCATTTAAAATCACTAGAAAAGCGTCCAGATTTGGTAAATAATTCATATTGTTAGCAAATTCATGAATTAGTTATTTCTAAAAACTGGTCTGTTTCCATTGTTTTATTATCGTTACATTTCTGTAAATGGATAGATTTAAATCTATTCTGCCTTAAAACATTATACTTAAGCAACTATAGAACTAGCTAAACACTAACTAGTGTGTCTACAATGCTACGATTTTTTTATTAATTTACGTAACTACGTAGCACATTTTATTTTTAAAATTAGAAACAAAATTAACCTAAAAGGCATTAAATTACAAGATCAGAGTTATTGTTTATGACAAACAATACTAAAATACATTTGATGAAAATATGAAGCTCATGTAATCAAAAAAGTTAAGTAGCTTATCCACTTCGTTAAATTCTTTACGAGACCCGCAGGACATCGGCCATGGCAAATAACAGACGTAACGTTTTGTATTTTGTTCTATTACGTGAACGCTTTGACTTATTTGACGTCATTATGACGAACTAGCTTTCGCCCGCGACTCCGTTCGCGTGGAATTATTATAAAAAGAAACGAAACAAAGTAGCCTATGTGTTCGTTCAGACTATGTGCTACGTCTATGCCGAATTACATCCAGATTCGTTCAGCCGTTTAGGCTACAAACTCTAACAAACACCCATCCATCTAAACTTTCGCACAAATACTAGTATGAAGTATTATTACAGATGTTAAGTTACGTTTTATATTCACCCTTTGTGTCGCTTAAAATTAAGAAAATCCAATTAAAACAATTGTTCCAGAAAAGTTCTGTGACTATGTTTCGTAGCTATAAATATTTTTCTAATTTCGGAGTGTTTTTTTACTAAAAAAAATTTTTTTTATCAACATTTATAGATTGATAATGAAATTTTCCACAATAATGCATGACTTGCACGAACTAAATTGAACGTAAAAATGTTTTTCAGAATATCCTAAAGAGCTTTGGAACAACAATAGAGGTAATGTAATGTGCTCTTCAGATTCTATTAAAGAATACACATATTATTACCAAAATAATGTTTTTACGACTACTTTCAAAACGTATTTTTCAATTTCGTTTCTAAATAGAAAGCTTTGGTACAAAAATAAATGAAATTTTAAAATAGACTTTAAAACAAATCATACTATCCATTTGCATGTGAATTCCGTTCAAATCTATAACTTCAAAACCATATTGCTTATAAAAAAAAAGTATATTCTAAATATCTAGTGCATCAAAATCTATTATAAATTTCAATTTAGCAGACAATAGACCTGGCGACGTGACTTTACTCTCCGACCTTGTTTCTGGCAGGACATTTAAATTTTAGTGCTTCGTAAACTGATTAAATCTGAACCAGTTTGTAGTTAATGTCTTCTTTAGGTCGTTTATTTTGTCTCCCGAAATGGCCCTAAGAAGCATTTCGCCAAGCAAATTGACAATATTCTAGTCATCTCATTACTAAACTTTATAAGACATGAAAACAGACGTTACTCTTTTCATATTCGGAAAAAGCAGAATATACTAGTACGGTTTTCGCGAACCTTCTAAGTTGCACAGACACGTTGTGGATTGGTCTCTCCACCACTTACGAGCATTTCAAAGGCAACGTATTCAATGCTACATAGCGTAAAACGATTAAATCTCATACAAATTGTATCGATGACGTTACGAGTACATTTTTTCAACTGTCATTCAAAATTCGTGATAGACCCTCAATAAATTGTACTATTAGGTTAAATACAAGTTTTCCTTAACATAGAGACGCAATTGTTTTTCCAACCGCTAGGAAGAAGGGACTACCGATTAAGCGACCTTTTCAAAGTGTCAATATGCGTTTGGGGAATAATATTAATCTGAATGACATTATTTTACAAGAAAGCGTTCTCGACAATCCTGATATTTATATGCTAGATGTGTTCTAACTACGTATTCCAAAGTTCCCTAAGGAGTTCTTTAGCGAATTATACATTTAGTTAGAAACCTATTGTGGCATACAGTCAAGACAAACACTTGACTTATATCAATTTAAAAAGACCACGATATTAAAAAATAAACATAATATGGATTTGAAGATCTGTGTAAACTAAATTTTAGCTAATTAGTTACTTTCCCTAATCTCCAAAATAACTTTAAATTACTCGTACTGTGGAGTATTCTAACTAAATTACCGCCTTCTAAAATTTTACAGCAATCTTTTAATCTCTGTATTTAATTTAGAATTCCTTCTCGCTGAAACGGAATTAACAATTACAAAAGATTGAGGCTGTCCTCTAATTACGTAATGATTAAAGGGTAGAGTAAATTAAGCAGTAATTCTTTGTATAATATAATTAAAAATGTGTAGGTGTATTGAGCTTTGATGTAAGAGATAAAAAGTCCGACTAAGTCATAGATCAAACAGACATTACGTATGAGTTATGAAACAAGCTCAATGGGTAATTTAAAACTGTCTAAATACTCAAATAGAAATATACACAACGAACAAGGTAATGTAGCGTTGTACAAACATAAATATTTACTTCCAAGTCAAATAGTCGCCATTAACACCCCAATGTGGTCCCAATCTATCGCTTTATGTACCAACTTAATTTATTTACTCTGCCGTCATACGTCGTAAACTTAAATAGATTTAACAATTTAGAAACGATAAACTTTTGAATACTGTTTTATTATCTTTTACCAATATTAAAAAAAGTATTTGTTACTTTGTAACCTTTGAAACTGGTGTTCAGATATTAGTTACACTTTTACGATGTAGACATAATATTCTTTAGACAGAATTTGATCTCTTAATATTTTTAGTGTCGATTTAGAAAACTACTGACAAGAGATTGATTAATCCGTTATGTTGGCAGCAGTTCTAAATGTTTATCGACTATATATTTATCCAACATTAAATGAGTAATTAAATATTTTCTTTAAAATAATTCTCCAATTAGCGAGCTGTCGTTGATTCTGCAAACTTCACTGGATGGTCGGCGATGTGTAATAATTCTGTACCCCGCCGTAATGTTCAGTTCATTAGTTATTCAATTAACGATTTCTTTGTAAAGCTAAAAATTTTAATCTTTTCTCTCATTGAAATTTCATCCATGTTCCTTTGAGATGAAATATCGACAAGTTAGTCTTCTGCATGTTTGACTGTGGGTAGATTTTCTATTTAACTTATCACCAAAATATTCCATTAAATAATAACTATACTTAGGTAAGTTACTTCTTAATTGCTTACTAATATAATAAATGCGAAAGTTTAAATGCATGGATGTTTGTTAGGTGGCACAGATGTAGAACATAGTCTGGAAGTACATAGAGGCATTTTCTTATGTTTTTCTAATTCCGTTCACACGGAGTCATGGGCAAATGCTATCATAAATGTATGGACGTTGAAGAAATTTACAAAATAATTATAGGAACGAGTTGAATTAATAAAATCCTTCTACATATGTATTTAATAATAATCTAACTTGTTAAAAGTAATAAATAACAGTTAATTTTTTTGTTTCCCACTAAAATCAATCATTTTGTAAGGAAAGTCCTTGGCTTCTTAAAAGCAGGAATCCTGGTAAAGTTTCCAAGGCAACACATATTTATGTTACCCTTAGTGTTAAATAAAGATATTCTAATTCCTATAAATCTGTATGATTTCTTGTTTATTTTGCATTTTATAAGAGCGATTTTATTACACCAAAAGTATTCGAGTTCGCGGTGGAATTTCCAAGTATAGGAATAACAAAGCTTTAGACTTATTACAGAACAGACTCGCTTTGTTGGGAAGCCAATAAAATATTTACAACACATTGGCAGAGTATTTTGTATTGCCTTAGAGCTTACGCTTTGGTGGAAAAAAAAAACATTTATTTTATGTGAATTATTGAATACAACATTTAGTAGAATAACTGTGAAGAATTTTACTTAAATTGTGGGTTTTGTATTGGAAGCATAACTTTTTCGATCTATAATAGTGTTATAATGAGGAAAAGATTTGTATTTTTTTACTTAAGGAATAAACTCAAAGACATCGTCTACGTAGAATTAAAAAAAAAAATCAAAAGTGAGTAGCCAATGTTTTAGCCCAGACTATTCTATACATCTGCACCAAATTTCATTGAAATCCCTTCAGCAGTTTAGGCTACACTTGATTTATAATTATAATTTCATATATTATTTGCTTATTTAATAAATAATATATTTTACATGATTTATAAGAATATAAAACAAATTGTGTAAAAAATTGAGCACCATCGGCTGCAGAATCCTATGACTCAAGCAACCAGTGGTCAGGGCAGAGACAGGAACCTCCTCACAGAGCGTGCGGTTTCTAAAATAACTGCCTTTTGAATCAGGCTCTCAATCCAACTGTCTAACAAGTGCTTCTAAAAAGGTTGGTCGAAGCTCTTCGCTATTAGCCCATGCACCGAAACGACTATCGGAATTATGGTAGTCGATTTCACACGCCATACGCTTTCATAATATTATTAAGAATTAAGATTAGAAAAATTCATTGCCACTACTTAGTGATAACTTACTTAAGTTAGTGATAAATATTTGGTGTTATAGAATGACAATTCAAAACAATATTTATATTATCAGAGTTGAAACAAAAAAGGTTGAATGACTGAGAATTAAGAATATACTTCTTACAATACAATCATGCTAATATTATAAATGCCTAAGTTTAGATAAAAGTTTGTTAGAGTTTGTAGCCTAAACAGCTAAATGAATTTCAATGAAATTTGGTACAGATGTCGAGGGTAGTCTAAAAGAACACATAGTTTAATCACTTTTTTTTATTCCAAGCGGACAGAGTCGCGGGCAAAAGCTAGTAATTAATAATATTATTGATTTGTAAGTTACGTAAAATTTTATATTAAGTTATCTTATGCATGTAAATAAAGGTTACGTAAATTGGAACTAAAACATTGCTGTTAGAATAGTGACAATAATTATAAGTTACCTTAGATTGGCATCAACATGTGTGTCACGATGTCCACTGTGTAGCTAATCTTCTATGCATGAAAATAGCTTTCACGACCTGCATAGTAAGTACAGTAATAGAAAATGTGACCTGAATCACGCAGGAAAGAATTTTATCAATCACATACCACTAGTTCCATTTTTAAATTGAATTCGATCTAAGAATTTGAAATTAGAATGATTTCAAATTAATACATGATTTCTTGGAAAAACTTAAGTTTACTTTTAGTCACTAGCCAACAATGAACGCCATTCGACTTAGTGGATCTCCCACTAAGTCGAATGGATAATAACATGACTACTGGATAATTACGAAAACTGTATAACAAATCTAAGTTATAAAGTAACTCGCTGTTGCTCGCGACTTAGCCCGGGTGAAGTTAAAAAAAATAAAAACATCGCCTATATTCCTCACTGATAACGTAGCTTTTAATAGTGAAAGAATTTTGAAAACGGCAAAGTAATTTCTGAGTTATTTTAATGGATACAAAATTACAAATCTTTCCTCTTTATAACATGGTACGAATACAAATAAAACATGCAAACAGATTAAGAACCTTTACCATTTCGAAGTCGGTTCACATCTTTCATTAGCAATTTCATTTGTTGTATTAAGAGACATCTGTTCCCGACAATATCAAAGTTTATAAATACAAATGTTACAAATATTCTACCAACTTATCTAGATACATGAACTGTAGTTATTGCTACACCAGCTGTATAATAATGTCCAGTCTACTTGAGTCTCAAAGGGGTTACATAACAGTTTTAAAACTGAAAACACGTGTCTGGGAGCAAACCCGTTTATAACTTCCTAGCGACGTGTTGCGGCTTCGCATCGGTGGGAATATATTTTTACAAATATTTTATG
The DNA here is from genome assembly GCF_000836215.1 of Papilio polytes. Classification (NCBI taxonomy): domain Eukaryota; kingdom Metazoa; phylum Arthropoda; class Insecta; order Lepidoptera; family Papilionidae; genus Papilio; species Papilio polytes. Next base: position 9,610,133 of record NW_013527137.1, read on the forward strand.
ATGTTACTAGCTGTTCTTGCGCGGCTTTATTCGCATTAAATTATAAAGACTTTAATTTATTGTTTACATTTGTCAAATTATCAATTGCAAATGTCAAAATGACATGACAAATCATTGGAATCTTACTTCCTTGATGTTGGCAGCTTGTAGCTTACGGTCCCTTTCTCACATTAGGGTTTTTATCCAACTTACTTACACATTAAGTTTAATATTATTAAAATATATGACCTAAAGCGTGATTTAAGTAAAGGGATTTTTATTAAAGAAAGAATTATTCAAAAATATGCTGTGATTGCTGACATCTTACGCCACAAAGTAATGTGCGTTTACTCTTTATTATAATAGTACAGATTAAACTATATTTTTTACGTTTGTCAGAGTTGATGTAGCATTCAAATGACGAAATAATTTTGGAAATCGGTTATTCTTGTACAAAGTTAGTGTAGTACTAGCTTTCGCCCGCGACTCCGTCCGCACGGAATAAAAAGAAACAAAATCAAGTAGCCTATGTGTTCTTCCAGACTATCTTCTATATGTATGCCAAATGTCATCGAGATCTCTTCAGTCGTTTAGGCTACAAATTCTAACAAACATCCAGCCATCTTAACTTTCGTATTATAATAGTAAGATTAGATTTACATTAACGATATTCTAGAGATTAACATTATTGACTATGGCCTCTAGGCCTCTAGGGTGTCTAGACCCCTTACTTAGTGTAGGCTCCGAGCCCTAGTGGTGACTATTTTGAGGTGGTGATAATGAGGTTCTATTAAATTAAAACCTTATTAATATAAGCATAAGGTTATATATGGATAATAAGTAGGAGAAACAATTTTAAAAGGTAGAATAAAAACTACATGAAACGTTAATGTGCCATTTATTTTCTTGACGGATTCAATTTGATGGTTCGTTTTACAAAATAAGGCGAGCAAAGGTAATGAAATGACGAGGTTAAAGGGGAACAATGGCGAAATGGGTCACTGCCATTACGGACAAATGTCTCGTGAGTTATGCTAACAACATGAATTATTTATCAAATCTGTCCACAACTACCCACTACCACGCGTCAGGACTCTATTCGAATATTTCTTTGATAAATCAATTAAACCACAAGCTGTTGCTCACGGCTTCGTCCGCGTAAAATATTAAGAAACATAGCCAATGTATACTGTCAACGTAGCTTTTTAATGATATTTTTTTTTAACCGGCAATACATACAAAAATACAAATCTCTTTAAATAGTACAGATTAATATTTAGAGCAAGCTTTACCGGAAGGGTTATTCAAATATCTTTAAAACGAATGAACTAAACAGTAGTTATTAAAGCCGTAAAAATGAAGCCAAAATCATAACATGTTAAAGAAATTCTTTTAAAAAAAATGGTTTCACTGAACGCTACATAATTTCGTAACCAAAAAGTTATGGATAGCAGTTTATTTTACTTTTAATGAGCAAATTACTAAAGAATTAAAAAATTCTTTCCTTTGTAGTCTACTTTTAAATATGTGGATTTTGGTTATCTTTTTGTGAAGGCTTTAATCCGATTAAACGAATTCAATTATCGTAGCACAGTTTTAATCACAGTGAGAAAATACGGGTTTCATTAAAACGAGATAGCACAGAGGACAAACATTTTTGTATGTCTCGCTAACATTAATTTAAATTTGAGTTACAAATGTTTATAACTTAAATTGAATTCATTGTCTCTAAACTTGTTTGCCCTACGATTGGTCAATCACGTATGTGAACACGCTTCCATACTCTATCAACCGTCAGATATTTCTTATTCATTTAGTTCTTATAAACTTCTACAATGGATCAATACCTTCTTCAGTTTTCTACTTTTCTTGTAGCCATTCTCGTTCATAAAGATATATTTATTAACCTACAATCTTATTACAAATTAAAAAAGTAGTTTAGGCTACAAAGTATAACAGACATCCTTCCATCCATATATTTAAACTTTCGATAGTATATTTCATCTTACTAATATTACTAACTCATATCTTTATTTTCTTATTGTTATATATAATATATTTCACGTGATTTAAAAAAAATAACAAAATAAAACATATTATATAAAAAATAGAAGTCCACCGGCTGCGGAATCCGATGACTCAAGCAACCAATGGTCAGGGCTACAGAGACAGGAACCTCCTCACTATTCGTGCGGTTTCTAAAATAACCGCCTTTTGAATCGGGCCCTTAATCCAACTGTCTAGCGAGAGCTTCTTGAGGTGTTGGTCGAAGCTCTTCGCTATCAGCCCGTGTGCCGAAGCGACTATCGGAATAATGGTAGTGATTTCATAACTTCATCTTACTAATATTATTAATGCGAAAGTTTAGATGGATTTAGATGCTTTGATAAAGTTTGTAAACTAAACGTCAGAACAGATCTCGATTAAATTTGGCATAGATATAGAGGATCATCTGGAAGAACACACAGGGTACTAAATTTTTTTTTTTCCACACGGACGGAGTCGCGGGCGAAAGCTAGCAGTCTATCTTATTCTACAACTATAAATCTATGTGCGATGGCACTTAATTTAAACGTAATTTAAACTCTGTTAAAACTCCGCATAAGAAAAAACAGAGAGGGAAGTGGATACGGAGTTAACATTTCTTGCGGAAGCGGAGTTTCATTACAACCCAACTACATATTATACAATTACTATATCTTACTATCTATACTTATATTATAAATAGGATAGATTTTTTTTGTATGTATTGAAACAATTCAAAAATTACTAGGCCGATTTAAAAATCTTTCACCATTAAAAAGCTGCGTTACCAATGAGTAACATTGCTATGCTTTATAATTTCACGCGGACAAAGTCGCGAGCTACTAATATTTTTTTTATATTTTAGATATAATGATGAAAACTTTATTATATATACGTCTGGTTGAATATATATTACATATTAAATGAGGAATGTGAACACGCCTTAATGTCAAATGTACATGTTAATGCTTTCAGCATTAATAGAGGGTATGAATAAATCATTATGTGTCATACGTCCACTTGCTATTAACTGCTGGACTGACGGAAAGGGACATATGAGTCAAACCTTTCATTTATATTCCACTCTAAACCTTGTCTATTAGCCTATTTACCAATCTGTATTATATTACTAACCATACTAATATTATAAAGAAGGTAGATTTGTATTTTTGTATGTGTTGAAATAACTCAAAAATTACTGAGACTATTTAAAAATCTTTCACCATTAAAAAGCTGCGTTATCAGTGAGTTAAATTGCTATGTTTTATAATTTCATACGGACAAAGTTCATTTCCTAGAAATTCGTGTTATTAGCCATAATGTATTTCAGTTTGCGGACAGACACACCTTTCCTTACACTAACATCTAATATTAATCACTATAATTCGAATAGAAACAAAACAGTAATAAACCTAAGTTCGAATCTCACTCGTCATTTTTTTTTTCGTTTTCTTTTCCGTGTTTTCGATTACATATTGTCGCCAGTTAGTCAGATTTTTTCTTTTTAATATCAAAAATACTCAACTCAACTCAAACTTTCATTTAAAAACATCCACGTATAAAAATACACTTACCTAGCCTTTTGCCAAACAGAAATAGACATTATTAAGCAAAAACAGTATCTTTGATATTACACTAATGAAATAGGGATTTATTAGTTACAAGTATTATGTCGTAAATGGATTTATTTATTTATTATATTGTTAACAAAGAATCATAAACTTTTACATGGAATTGCAATAAAAGTTGCCTTTGTCATCAACGTGCCAGCCGCAACTGGGAACGTATAAAACTTGTTATGAAAACTCGGAACAAAATAATCATATTGATTTTTCTTCAACTATAACCGTTGATACCGTTTCGTATCACTTGGATTTAAATCTATTATCTATTGCGCAAGAACGGGCGCACACCTTTGACTATATTGTCGCACAACTGTTGCGCGTTTTTCGATTGTTTATCAGCCAATTCAACTGTTTATTTCCATAACGAATCGATTAGTGTGCGCACCTCCATACAAGTTCATAGGAATAAAAACACGACTAAACAGTTGGGTAATAGTTTAGTTTCACCACCAGCTCATTATACGTCTCCACCAAGGGGTTCGGAGTCGTAGTAATGCATATGTTGTAGATAATGTAATACCAAACGCGTAATATCACAAACACTGTCCTTCATTCTTTAGTTAAAACTGCATAACACTATTTAACCGAATTTCAAAGATTAAGGGCCTGTCCCACCAATTTGTAAATTGTCTGATAGCAGTCCAACGTGTGAAATGTTGGAAATATGGGATTTTGTTACTTTATCTGACAGTGACGTCATTTTTAAGCTATCTGAGCCTCTATCAGCCAGTGGTGGGCAGGTCTAACTTCAGATGTACGTATAACTAAGCACATTACTCGACCATCACACAACTGCCGCCCGTTTTGTGAACGCCATGACATCTATGACCCCATACGGGGTTGTGTTCTAAAAACGTAGGTTACAATTTCAGTATAATTTCAAATTTTGCCGCTTAAAATTAATATTTGATAACTTTAATGGTTAGAAAATAAACAATCATTACAAAATATAAGTAAGTTAAATTTATTTTGAGTATTCATTTCAAAGTCTATCTATTGATTTATCAAATGACTATTTCAAAACATTGACAACCGACAATGAAACTATCATAACAATTAGTTATGAAATTGTTTGTGTCACGATAATTCCTGCAGCGAGTAACGTTGGCCAGTCACGCTTTTTTCTAATTTCACTACAAAACATGATAAAAACCAACATTTTTATTTCATGTTGTATTATTTTAATAAAAAACTAGTATTGCTATGTATACTGTCTACATCTATCTATACCTATACTAATGTAATAAAGCGTAAACACACACTACTTCATGAGGTAGTATGTCAACAATCTCAGCATATTTTTGAATAAATCTTTCTTTAATAAAAAGTCCTAAACGTATGACACGCTTTACGTTATATATTTTTACACTATCAAACTTCGGGGTTAAATGAATTGAAAAAATCTTCATGTGGGACAGAGACTATTAACTACAAGCTGTCAACATTAAGGAAGCATGGTTATTATGGTAACGGTTATTTTGACATTTGCAATTGAAAATTTGACAAATGTGAACAATGAAATAAAGTTTTTATAATTTCATGCGGATGAAGCCGCACGGGTACAGTTAGTTTTATAATAAATTGAACACACATCGATTCTGTATGAATCGCTTAGTAATTTTGTGTTTCCACTGTCATCATACTTGTGGTTTAACATTGTTGGCTATAAACTCTTAACGCAAATAATTTACCCCACTTTAAAAGCATATTATGTTTATCCTCAATATAAGATAATCAAGACTTTAATGTAATGTAAATATACATTACAGTTATATAAAATACATGTTATGTGAATATAGGATTATTTTACGTAGCTTTCCTTACTTCTTACGCTTATACGAAGAGATTACCATAAACTGGAATTACAGAGCACGCTCGTTGCTTGCCTCTGTTAATACTAAGTTTAAGTAAGTTAAATGTTATTGTTAAATTATAATATTGTACACATCTGCTAGAAGAATATGATTACTGCAATGACGGGAAATCTTAATTAATTAGGTTTAAAGATATTTATTCTCATAAAAAACACAATGTTTCACTTACAATGAGAAAATTTAAATATGTACAATGTAATTGTGAGCTTGC
>NW_013527137.1:9619819-9646114 GCF_000836215.1 Papilio polytes
AAAAAAAAAAAAAAAAACGCACTCATCAGACGAAACACGGAATTGCTTCCATTTCACGCCAGACTTCTGTGTGGTCGTGGTATTACACCGTGCGTACCGGCCCATTCGTGCTAAGATGTTAAAGCGGGCACTACCACTGTCATAGTAAATATGGAGATTAAAAATATATGGTTACATAAATAAGTTTCTTCAAAAGTGGTTACGCGTAATGTAACGACATGTAACATTCGCAATAAGATGCTCTTTATTCGCTGGAGTCCTTAACACTACATACTGCAGAAATTTTCGAAGTGTATCATGTTAGATTACTCCATGTTAAATAAGTAATTACGCACCTTATACGAAGCGATAATCCTCAAAGTTATATAGCGATATCTAGCAAACACTTGGTCAACAATTCTAAAACTTCTTGCTGAATTCGAGCGTCAATTTATAAGCTTGTTTTTCACGAGTCAATAGTATACTTCGCAATATAAAAGCTCAGATCTAACTTAAGTTAGATCATAATGAAGCTATTATATTATTAACCAATTTTTGTCACTGTTTAACTTATAAATACTAACTTTCACGTACTGTAATTGTACTCGTATTAAATTTGTGGCCATCCCATTATCCAATAGCCATCTTATGTCTCACTTATACAATACCTAGGTTATATCTTTCTTCTCTCTCATGTAACGTTATTTGTCTAAGTGTGACGTTATTTAAAATAATTGAGATGTGTTTTGTTAATAAATTTTAACAAAAGTGTTATTTTTCTGGTCATATATCTATCCTTTTGTTTTCAATCTGGTCATAATAGTACGAACTAGTACTTATCGTAACTATCATGAACTACGTCGTAATCTTGTTGTAGGTGGGTAAAGTGTGTTATAGCGTTGATTGAAGTAAGTCTTCTAAGAAACTAGAACAAATCAGTGCAATGAGATATCGATATTATATGAAGTAATAGTTGAAGTTAAGGTTATAATTTAGTGTTAACTTAATAATGATTATCTCTGAATTATCTTAATTCTTTGTAAATACCAGTAAATTAAAAAGAATTTATTGTACAATGCTTACATTATATTAAACTAGCTTTAGCCCCGTCCACGTGGAATTAATAAAAAAACAAAATGGAGTGGACTACATGTTCTTTCAGACTCTCTACATCTATGCAAAATTTCATCAAGATTCGTTTGACCCGTGGGCGTGGAATTAAAAAAAAAACAAAAGAGAGTAGAGTATATGTTCTTCCACATCTGTGTATAATTTCATTAAGATTCGTTTAGTTGTTTAGGCTACAAACTCTAACCATCCATGCATCTAAACTTTCGCATTTATAATATAAGTAAGAAGTAAGATTAGTAAGATTTTCTTGGTAGTACAAAATTTATAGGCTGCTTATTACAGCTCTGTTTTGTTTTTGTTTCTATATATTAAGGTGACAAAAGAATTAAGAGGACGGCGATCATCTTTTTAAACACGTGTTTCTGTATTTTGTAAGCTAATATCTAAAGTGAAATGTCTTGTTTCCCGTAATTGGATCGCCCGAGTCCTTTTACGGCGGCATTATGCAAAGTTGTGCTTGTTACCGGTAGAGGGCGACATTGTGGCTTTAGTAAAGCACATGTTGAATACTCTATGAGATTGATTCAAGCTGCGTACAGCCATTCTAACTAGAATAGCGCAATTTGCTCTCAAAATCATTGAAAATGTCTGAATACTATCTTAATAACATTACAAGGCGAAAGTTTGGATGGATGGACATTTGTTTGTAGTATAAACTGCTAAATGGATTTCGCAGAAACTTGGCACAAATGTAATGTAAATATCATTTGAAAACACATGGGCTACTTGCTAAGTATTTTTTTTTATTTCACTCTGGCGAAGTAACGAACGAAGGCTAGTTTATAATATTTTTTTACCATGTATATATACTGCAGAATGTAATGAACAACAATACATCGATTTTTTTAAATGACAATCTGTAATGTTATCTGTAAATCTTAGGCTGCAGGAATTTAAATACTATTGAATCTATACTATTATAATAAAGCGTAAACACACACTTATTTGTTGCCTAAGATCTCACCAATTACAGCATATTTTTGAATAATCATTTTTTTTAATAAAAAGCCCTACACTTACATCAGGCTTTAGGCTATATGTTTTCACGACATTAAACTTAGGGGGTAAATGTTTTGGACAAAAACCCTAATGTGGGAAAGAGACCATAAGTTGCTGCCAACATCAAGGAAACAAGATTGCCAAGGTTTGTTATGTCGTGTCATTTTGACATTTGCTATTGATAATTTGACAAATGTAAACAATAGAATTTTTCATAATTCTATGCGGGTGAAGCCGCACGGGAACAGCTAGTATGGTATATTTATATAAAATATGAGTACATTGGGGTATACACTACATTCTAAAGCTTTGAGAAATTCCTGTACTTACAATAAACAGTAAAACATACAAACAAGTATTACCGACTTCAAAACTTCCTCGGAGCTGTTTGAATATGCCCACTCAAGTTAAACTTTGTATAAACAATATGTACTTACGGAGGAAATATAATAACCAAAATTATTTTGGCTCTTCTTATTACGAAGAAATATTAACAGGCAATATGAACTATTTAAATTATTTAAATGTCTATATTTTTCTAAGCTACGATATGGAAATGTCGTATATAAAACAATTAAATAATTCAATTCACAAAACACAAAGGAATATATGCTTTGTATATCTTTGTATGATAAACCACAATTTATAAACTAAACAATGCCTCACGTGTCCAATCACGACCGCTAAGGATTAATCCCATATCTATGAGATTCAATACAACAATTTTATTTGAATTAATTAATTCGTCAAAGTATAAACAAAAAAAACTTTACTTACGCAATATTTAAAAAATATACAAGTACTAGCTTTCACCCGCGACTCCGTACGCATGTAATTGAAAAAAAAAACAAAAGTGAGTAGCCTATGTGTTCTTCCAGACGATTTTCTAAATTCTAAAATTTCATCAAAATCCGTTCAACCGTTGACTACAAACTCTAACAAACTTCATGTATCTAAACATTCTCATTTATAATATAAGTATGAAGTATGGTAATAGAATGAGGACATTTACTCGTAATTTTGCAAAATGAAGTGTAAAATGAAAATCTGTAGTGGCATTATATACCCGATGTACAGTCGAGGACGCTGGCGGTGTTCCACCTCAAAAGCTATAATCGTTTAACAAGACGCGGAACAAAAATCAATATGACGCATCTTATAAATGTGTCTGTTCCAAAAATTCGGTTAGTGATACACGCTAGTTTCTTATTACTATGCCTTCGTTTGCACTGCTAATTAGTTATTTGTAGGAAGAGGCAGAGTTTGTCTCGTTGCAATGCTACTGAAATGTAACAGCGCGTATTTTCGCGACTGTACAATAGGTTGTTTATGACAGTACTACAAGAGGTATTCACGAGAACCATACAGTAACGTATTTCTGCTTCAAACAATGAGTCGCTACTCTATCGTTGCACAGAGTATACAAGTGGGACTTTCGTTACGTAATTAGCTTTTACTGACGACTGTACCATTTCAATATTGAAATTGGAAACGCTAATTAAATTTAATAAGTACAAGAATTCAGGAAAGCAATAGCTTTTTATGGTATTTGCATTAATAAAAAATGTACCATATGACTAAGCCGTTGGCAGTTAAATTATTATTAGCCTGAAAATCAGTCCAAATTATTTTAAGTAATTACAAATATACATCTAGCTTTCGCATGCGAGTCCGTCCGAGTGGAATAAAAAAAACAAAAGCAAATAGCCCTCGTGGCCTTCCACACTATCCTCTACATCTTTACCAAATTTCATCGAGATCAGTTTAGTAGTTTAGGTTACAAACTCCAACAAACATCCATCCATCCAAACTTTCGCTTTTATTATTAGTGAAATTAGTTAAATAAGAAGTAAGATGAATATTTTATAATGTATACAAATGTCAAAAAATCAATCATGTTTTAAATATAGAAAATCGTCCATATTGACATATCCGGAACTTTTTTAATTATCTTACGTTTTCCTTTGTTCTTTTCGGCATGTCTGGGTCCATTCAAATCCCGATAAAACTGAATTGGTCGACAAATAATGGAGGTTGTATCAATCGATCCAATTGAATACGGCAAAGGGATTCTCTCAACAAAGCTACTGTAGATGGAATATATCTTTCAAGTTTTATGCATTGTTGCTTATTGGCCACTTCAATATGCTTAACGTAAATTCTAATTCTATTCATCATAATGTTTTTGTGGGAGATTTAACAGTGTAAACTCACACTTATGCTATCAGCACGATTTTATATCGGTATACATCAAAATAAACATAATGTTGTTTAAAATATACGAGTAACAATTATTCACATATTTGTTAGCACCGAAAGGCTTCTACGGTTAGAAAATAAACGTCCTAAAAAAATATTTACATTTAATTGTCCGAAACAGGAAGCGCGTTTGTTTAACTTTCCATCAAACATCGTGTCTATACACGCATGATCTTTGAAAAGGCATAGAGTAAAAGAAAAACAGAATGAATGTTACAAATTTAGCACTGCATAATCTTTAGGATTTTCAAATTAATTATTTCTAAAGGTGTAAAATCATTTAGTGGAAAATTCGCTGCTGCACTCACTGTCATTAAGTTGTTACTAAGGGTATCTTATAAAGTGTAATAAGAACTACACTGAGGAATTACGTAACCATTAGAATTTGGGTCTCTTTGTTACACTTAGTCTTTGAACCTTTGATAAGTGTACTCTATTTTATTTCTACTTGTTTAATTTTTAATACAGGTAACATGCGACAACCTACGACGTACCTGTTCTTTGAAAGGATGAAAAATAAATAATACCATAGAGTAACCTCGCCCGCAGGGAATGTTTGCGTTCCATCTTGTGAAATAATAACGGAATGTCTTACATTGTTCACTGGCTTTAAGTGTGCTCTGTGGACACCGAAATTCTCATGCGTGCCTTGAAAAAAAAAAACATCCACAATACTGCGTATCTTCTAACGACTAAAGTCTCTTTACTTGAGAGACTTCTTAGGCTTTTGGAAACAGCCTCATGAATGTAGAGTTGGTTTTTAAGACGCCTTTCTGTATACAAGTTACCACTTTAAACCGCACTACGATACAGCGCCTTCTATTTATGAATAAAAAAATTAATAGTGCAGACGTCGATATATTCAGAGTTAAAGCTGAGATATGTACGTAGACGAGTATCCAAATTTTGAACCATTATTTTATTCTAAAAATAGTGTAAGTTAATCGTGACAAACTATCAAAACAGAGTTTATTGAGAAAGATAAAATTTCATACTCCGATAACATTATTTCATTAACAAGTATATGAGAGCTTTTTATGATATCTGATAACGCGTTGATAAGGGCTTTGTCAGGTTAAGTGCAGTGACAGAACAAGGACATTGGTGTAAACACTTGCATTATTAAAACACATCATATCAAAGCCAAAAAGAGCTAATCGTTTATCTTGAAGCGAAAAAGCTTCTTTTTGAGGCTAATAAAATGAGTAAATCTCACTTAATGCTATAATTGCGAAAGTTGAGATGAATGTATGGATCTCGATTTAATTTGGCAAAGGATAGCCTGGGTCTATAAAAACACATAAGCTACTTTACTTTTTTATTCCACGTGGAATTGCGGATAGTCTAAAAGCGTATTTAAAAATATAGGCATTTTTAAGTACGCTGATATTTTCTTTTCATTCAGTCCAGTACTCGAGGACAAGAATTTTACATTAACATTATTTATTTGCAGACACTGGTTTGCTTTTAATTATATCTTTGAGTGAAAATGTTGAGTAAATATAGTGTTGTTAGTCAAAACATTAATTTCAAGATAACTCCTACGTTGTTCTAAAACGACGTATACTCGTTGCCATCAGGCGGATTATTCCCAACCGCCACCCCGCTCTGTCCCCACGTGGAAACAGATGAGAATAAAAAGTTTCATCCGTCCCACCTTTAGCGACGAGGGGATGGTTGGAACTTATTTTATTTCATAACGGTTCTATCTGTCACCTTATTGGTGATTGTGGGACTAAAAGGTGGGACGGATGAAAAGTTTTTTTATTCTCTCGTGGGGACATCGCGGCATGACGGTTGGGAATATTCGCGCTAGGCAAGCTGGGGTGGATCGCTAGTCTCTACTAATATTATAAAGAGGAAAGGTTTCTATTTTTATATTTGTATGTATTGAAATAACTCGAAAACTACTGGGCCAATTTAAATAATTCTTGAACCATTAAAAAGCTATGTTATCACTAAATAGCAGAGACTATGTATTTTTGTTTCACGCGGACGGAGACGCGAGCAACAGCTTGTTATATATAAGAACGAACACACTAGTAACAGAGCGTTAAGTACCCTTGATAATATTCCCTAGAAACGTTATTAGATACTTCAGTAAACACGACCAAAGCCGAAACCGAAGACTTCATTACATGAGAACAAAGCATGTTTATGTATCTAAATGTACTTGAATAGTGGTTAATAAATTTTCGTAATGTTTAATATTATGTTGTAAGATCTAATCGAATACTATGATAACGGGAGTAAGTCGATAACCTAAATAAAGTAAATTCTTGACATTGTAGTGTTCGAAGTAGATTTACAGTTTAAAATTTAGCACAGCTCTGAAACATCCCTGTCGTGTCCTCAACAGATTAGACTACGAACACACTCTATTATTTATTAATTTGTTTATTATTATATGCCTATATTTATTTCATTATAGCTCTTGTCTTAAACTTAAAACGTGGAATTTAAATTAAAAGTAAGTAGCCTATATGTTCTCCTAGACTATGTTCTATATTTATGCCAGATTTCATCGATTTATGTACATTTAATTAATTTGGCGGCAAACTCTAACAAATATCCATCCATCTAAATTTAAGCTTTTTAATATTATTCAATTCAATTCAATATTAGCCAACATAAGCTAACATTATGAAGATTTTTTACATTTATCGGTATAAAACGTTGAAAACTTAATTGCTATGTACGTGAATATAAAACTTAAAAGCTCGGAGGGTGTTATATTTAAGCTCCCTCTCCCCTTAAAGTTTCAGTAACAGTTGGTCTGCCTCCCACAATGTAGGTCGTAGGTGTCCTAATTATTACATTTTGTCCATTTAAATGTTCTTTTCGTTTTCATTTTACGAATTTATTTCGATTAATTATATAAAACAACGCATATTGAACCCACGTTTTTTCGTCAAAGAACAAAACCGTCGTATGTTCAGGATTATGAAGGTTCCCAAAATTATTTCGGCTTTAGCTTATTATAACAAAGCCATAAAGGTTGACGTCACAAAATTTACATAAGCCTATAATATTGTTGTACTAATAGTTTTTCCATCACGGTGAACCTTCTCCATAATTTATTTTTTATGTTCCCAATTTGTATATTGCTGGCATAAATTTATTTTAATAAAAATCAAAATATTTAACTAATATAGTTTGTTACGGAATATAACTCATCTGTAGAATTAATAACTTCCCCCAGATGCTGTGTTCAATTTGTAATATTTAAATAAAATACGAAAGTTCGTAATTACTTCGAGAAGTATTAAAAATTCTATTCATATTTGAAATTCAAATACTTTATACAAACAGTTTGTACAATTGACGCGCAGTATTTACAAGATCTAAAATTATCCTATCTTACGATCCAGTTTTATTCAATTTTTAAAATCCCGCATACTACAGACTTTTTAACTACCGATAATTTAGTTGGGCCCTTCATAAATATGAACAGTTATGGCAGTTCAATGCTTTGTTTTAATATAATGTTGGCTAAACAGCCAGTCTATAATCTGATGTGGCTTAGCCATAGTAATATTAAAATATTACCGACGAGTTTTACTGCCACACTTTAAATGCGCAATTCAGTCTCTATTTTGTCAAAGACAATACAAGCGACGACAAATCAATACAAATTTAAAGGCAGTGTAGAAGTCTTATTCCCTACTTTTACATTATTAATTCACTATAGCCTTTACCGCTGTCATCATGTCATGAAAGTTTTCCTATACAAGTGTTTACAACAACTGAGCGAACCTCCAATCAATACGTTATCAACTGCCATAAATAGCACTTGGGTTATTCGGCGAAGAGTTACTTGTCAGTTGATAAAGCTTGTATATTCTATCGATCTTTGCATCGTTTGACAAATGACTTTCGAGTCAATGAACTTTTAAACTAGGTGACAAAAGAGTAGAACAATTACTAGTTGGTTAGCTACTCTGTTATGGAAGAGTACTGAGCATATTTGGGTGTTTTTTGTTGCCCTGTCTAAACAATAAACGTCGGTTTCCAATGTTTTCAATTCGTGTAATTTTGCGACAATATGTGAAAACCTACGCTTTATTCGTGTTGAAACAAACGTGTTTATGGACTTTGTTGTAGTACTAAATTTTGTATACATCAACAAAATAACAATTCAACTAAAAGATAACAAAGAATTATTTGTCCTTATTATTAATGAAAATACGTCTTCAAAACAGGAAGTATGATAGATTCGACAAATATTATGTTTAGCAAGTTTTCTATCAAAACAACTTCCATCGCAAAGTTTATCTTAGTTTATGAGCACGGATTTCATAGTATTAGATATAGTACTTGTACAAGTATTATTAAGTACTACAAAATACAATAGTTTAAAAAGGTACCTACACACAAAAAACTATAGTTGTTCAAGATTCATGTAGATGACACAATTTTAAAAATAAATCTTACATACTAAATACATATTACAAAGTAGGAAAAAATAAAAAATAAATACAGTATTATGTAATCACATTTTATATTATAATAACAATAGAAGTATATGCGCCTTTTTCAGCTTTATTTAAAAACGTAATTTCAAATCTTGTATGGAAAAATAGGAATAAAATAGACTAAGCAAACTAACAAAAATATTAGTGGTCACTCTAGACTTTAGATGTCCTAAACACCAGATTGCTTATATCTTACCAGCGTTTAGAAAAGAAGCTTTATTCATTGAAGGAAGCTTTTCTTTATTGTCTTAAAAATTCCCTTAGACAGATATTTTCCCATAAAATGTAATACTTGATCAATTTTTTAGAGTACATCCGTTTACATACACATTACGTTTTTCTTTTATTGAAATTATGATTATTAAAATTACATATTTACCTAGTTAATTCAAGCTTCTCATTGAATCCCAAATAAAAGTCACAACACAATACCCGACAAAACTAAAAAACAACTATTAAACTTTGAAACACTAAAATCCTACACTAAAACACAATGAAACGTACGCTAACTTTATAAATTCACACACTATTAATCCGGTCCACAGTTGCGCGTTAAACGTCAGTACGAAAGCGCGGAACACGGCGGACTGAGGTCCTACGGATCGCATGCCTTTAGGACATCGCCAACCCTTCAGGGGATACTTTAGTTACATACTGTTAAAACAAAAACTCATGTTTCTTATTTTTAGACTATATTTCATACACATATATGTAAGACTATGTAAAATTTATTTACTTTACATAACATATTTTATACGGAATATTGTCTTTCTTTTGCAAGCAAGCAGAAACCGTACTAATATTATAAATGCGAAAGGTTTAGATGGATGGATGGATGTTGGAGTTTGTAGCCTAAACGGCTGAACGGATTTCGATTAAATTTGGTTTAGATGTCGCCCTCTACATTAGTCTGGACGAACACGTAGGCTACTCACTTTTGTTTTTTTATTTCACGCGAACGCAGTCGCGTGCAAAAGCTAGTTTGTTCGTAAAATGTTAGTATTAAAAGGTTTAGGTCTAAATAAAAAAGCACAATGCGTATTTTAAACAATTGGTTAGTAATATTTTAGCAACACAATACAATAAAAAAAACTGTAGCTGCGTGTAACGCGTCAATTTGCTTGCATAACTTGGAAAGGTTACGTAATACCAATATCTCAGTACACTGGCCAGTGTCTCAGTTATTTGCAATTAATAATAGTACAAGATCTTATAACCGACTTTTATTGTCTTTGTTAAAAGCTATAATCGTTGTATATATCATCCCCATAGGTGAAAAACTAAATAAGTTCCTTTAGTAACTCTTTGACACGATGTGTCTGAATGTATTCTCATAAAGCGATATTCTGTAGGATCTCTTTATTCAATGATCTGGTTTTGCGTATGTCCATTTGCGTCGATTGTACCTCGTTGTACCCGACGATTTTATTTACTTTATTTATTTATTTATTTATTTATTCATTAAATACATGAAATAATTATTTCATTTTATCAAACATTCACAAGAACAAAATAAACATAAAAAACGTACATAATATCAATACAAATGTTATTACATACTGACTTTTAAAACATCAAACTTACAATATTTATAATCCAAAAGTATACAAGAGCTATATAAATCGCGGCGTTTTAAACTTAAAATACAAGAAATCTACATATGACTCAAGTTCCAACTTCCCTTATATGTATATATTTTATATATTTTATTTACAACACAAATATTACAATAAATGATAATTTTAAACAAAATTTGCATATTTGTATAAATTAGGTTTGTTTGCTCTATTCTTAAAAAAGCTGTTGCAAACTTTATCTTTTTGTTTTATTTAAAAACGATACCAAATATAGATATGTTTTGATCTTACTAATATTATAAATGTGAAAGTTTAGATGTATAGATGATTTTAAGAGTGTTATGCCTAAACGGCTAAAGAAATCTCCATGAATTGGCATAGATGTAGAGCGTAGAGTGACAGAATTGTTATTTTTTTAATTCCACATATTGTTTACTCATCATGTTTTCTTTTTTATTAATTCCACGGGGATGGCATCACAGGCTAAAGCTAGTGATTATATAAAAACTTGTACATAAACATCGCATTCAGAGCGTGGTAGACAGAATGTTAAAATATTTATTATATTACATAGATAAGCGACATCGAAAACGTTTTGAATTAAATATTCAAATAGTAAAGCTGAAACCACAAAGTTAGCTTTCCTAGAATATGCATTGTAAATGAGATACTTGTTTTTATTCGGAGGAATTAAATTTCACTTTATGTAGCGAGGATTTAAATTTAAAAGAAGCAGTAACTTAATTGACCTATTTTACCATGGTATCGACTAGCCATTGCTTTAGTCGATACATTTTACCAGTAAGTTATATCTATATCGATACTAATATTATAAAGGGAAAAGGTTTGTATTTTTGTATTGAAATAACTGAAAAACTACTCGAAAACTACTATTAGCGAATAACTTAGGTTACATTTTTTATTATTTTTTTAATTCCACGTGAGCGAAATCGCGAGCAACGGCTAGTAAATATTAAAAATGAGACGCAGAATTACATTTTTACCTCTACTTTTCTAAGGAGAAGAAGCAGTATACTATTATATGTAAATAGTTTACTATGTTTCTTTTTGCAATTTTTGTTTATTATTGCAAGAGTTTACGGCCTTCATTTAGCAGGAATTTAAAAAAAAGATAAAAACCAACTTAACGAAAGAAATATACTAGTTATATTCAATATTAAAACCGAAAACCGGTATGAAATTCAGAATTTTCTCGTGAATAAAACTTTACTTTTATTAGAGATACTGCAATTTCATTCAGTTTTCTACACGTTATTTGAAACTGAGCGGTACAAAATTTTGCGATCCTTTGGAAGTATTCCAAGATCTTGCGGTACGTAGACGGCGACATTAAGTTTGTAAAAAATATACCAAGACTAAAGTAACCGAATTATTTATAGATGTTACAATAAATAAATAACGATATTATATATTTTATCTTACAAAGTAAACATTTGAAAGTCGAAAAACATTTTGGAGAAGAAATATTCAGCTGACTGTTTTTTTGTCAAATTTATGTTGAAAATTTAACTCTATAGGTCTTGTTTAAATGGCAGCTTTATTTGCTATTTCTCAAGGCGTACTTCGTGAATAGAATATTAATTTACTATAATTTTATAAGTATTTCCATCGGAACCTTGGGGACAATATCTTACTAATATTATAAATGCGATGGTTTAGATAGATGGATAGATGGATGTTTATTAGGGTTTGTATCCTAAATGGCTGAACGGATCTCGAAGATATTTGGCATAGATGTAGAGCATAGTCTGGAAGACACATAGGGTCCTTTTATTTTTTTTTTCATTCTACACAGACGAAATCACGGGCGAAATTTAGTTATGTCATAGAGATTATCAATTACTTTTTTAAAAAAATGTTTCCTATGTATTGATTGTCTATTATTTTTGACACAATTTATGTAATGATTCAAAAACGTTTAAGAATAATTTAATAATATGGAAGGATTGATAATAAAAGAACAACTTTAGAAAACCAAATTTTATTTCGTTTTTAAATTCATGTAATAATTCTTTTGCCGTTTACGAAGCCACGGTCCGATAACTGGGTTATTTTTTCACGTGGAACGCTACGAATAGCCGTAGCACATTCGTAACGCTCCAATGGGCTACGTCAACTGCTACGGGTTGCGTAGTAATAGGCATATTTTATTGATGAACTATTTTCATCATCATTAAAGTTCATCAACAGTTTTTAATTACAATAATGTTTTTGTTTTGTTTTTAAACGATTAAATTAAATTAAAATGTATCTACTTTAGGAATACAGCGATTTACTTTTTCATATAACTTTATTTGCTTACTAGCTTTTGCCCGTGACTCCGTCCGCGTTGTATTAAAAAAGCAAGTGAGTAGCCTATATGCTCCTCCAGGTCATGCTCTACATCTCTACCAAATTTCATCGGGATCCGTTCACCAGCTTAGGCAACAAACTCTAACAAACATCCATCCATCTAATATTAGTATGATTTTTTTCTTTAATACGAGTACATATTACAAATCTAACGATTGATTATTATTATTAAGATTTACCATAAGTTGTAACAAAATAGATAAAAGGCAGAAGTAAGATATGTACTATAAAACCGTTTCAATATAATTCAACTGTCCTCAAAGTTAACCTTAAAGCATTGAATTGAAAATTCAAATATAACTTTCAAACAATGAAAGGAGACCGCGCGCGAAGTTGGACGGAAATTTCGAAGATATCCAATGGGGTCAAATTAATTTTAAACTGTATTTCTCAACAGATCACTATACTATCAATAGTATATTCGATTATAAAAAAAATATTTTATTATTGTTTTTTTATGAAATCTCTTATATTATGCTATAGGTGTATTATAAAACAGTCAATTCCAGCTTTCTGATTGTCTCTATGTATGCTTAGATCTTGACAATTACGCAACGAGTTTTTTTTTATACACATAGATTATTTCCAGAGAGAACTTTATATGAATTAAACATGTGTAATATCGTAAATAAATAGAGGCTTCTAATGTGATGTCATAAATATACACATTTTTCGTGTCAGCATTGGACCCGTGGACCCGCTGGTAACTAGTTTGTTATAAATCCTTACATGTATTCTTTTGACATTTATCTAGATATAAGGTCTCTAATGAAATCTACATAAAGGTCGAACATACATGTGAATACTAACAGTGCTAGACATCGTGACCCTTTTAATCATATAAGTAGAGTAATTCACGATAAATTTCATTCAAATTCATGACAGAATGGATTTAATGTAAACAATGTTATCCATTGCCTTTCAGCATTGTTCAACAACAGTCTTAATCCTTTCATTGAAACGAGGATTTGTCACATTGTCAAACTAACAAAAGCCTCTTGGCTTATTCAAAAGCAACTGAATAGATTTTTTTAATCTGTAAATATAACGTGATTTATCGCGTTATTAACAACGGTTATTACTAATCACTAATATTATAAATGCGAAAGTTTAGATGTATGATTGTTACAGTTTGTAGCCTAAACGGCTGAACCAATTTTGATGAAACTTGGTATAGATGTAGATCTGGAAGAACACATAGGCTACACACTATATTTTTTTAAAATTGACGCGGACTGAGTCGAGGGCAAAAGGAAAAACAAAAAATTGTTAATGCAAACACCTTTCAAACAGAGATGACGTGTTTTGATTACTATTCCCAATATTATTATTAATTTCGACAGTTATTATTAGATATGTATTAACTCGGTCGACGAAAACTGCACGTTTGTTATCGATCGTTACCCTCATGAAAAAGAGGTATAAAAAATTTATATAAGTACAATAACATTAAACACTTGTACCAGATAGTTCTGTACAGTTAACCTCCCGTTGACCGTTAACACGCTACAACGTCTATCCACTCGAGGCGACGCGCACTTTGTTCCCTTCGCTGTCGACAGCTCCGAATGTGTTCAGAACAAGTACAACCCCACTTCTGTCGTGTTCCACTTTCATAATGAGGGTAATACTATTGTATTGTACAGGTGAGAAATTAATTATTTTTGAAATTAGAATTTGTTACGTTCCAATACCGACTATTTTAAAAAATAAAAACTAAAATTTTTTGGTTAAATATTCTGCAATCGACTTAAGAAAGTGACAAAAAACTATATACAAATTGTTTAATAAGAATTACTTAAGTATCACTTAACTCATGTGTAGCCTTAGAATAAATAATCATTCATATCGGAAAATATGCAAGTTATCTATAAATTAGGGCCTGTTCACACTGGCTGGCTCAAATAGCTTTAAAAATGACGTCACTGTCAGATAAGGTAACGTTATTTCCATCACATATTTTACTCTTTGGATTGTTATCAGACAATTTACAATTTGGTGGGATAGGCACTTAGTCTTGTAACATCTTTGATGCAGTATCACCGAGATGTGAAATAATCAAGTTACAGTTTGTGAGAGCATGAGAGCTTTCGCCGTCTAATAATTCAATAGACTGCCATTGTCTACACGAGTACTAATGTTACCCCTATTTGCAATAATAAAACCTTATTTTAATACAATCTATGTAGTCATAGATAGAACGTTCGTGCTGGCTGGTTGTATGAATGAAGAAATAAATAAATAATAAAAACATGTTTTGCTTTCAATAGGGTAATTTCCGAAGGGGAAAATGCTATATATAATATCGAAGTATTGTACAACGATTGTAATTATCGTAATAAGTTCATGGACGTAACTGTGGTTATTTTGAAAATGATACAAACATTTGAATAAAAGCCAACGTGACGCAATTACCGTTATATTGTAATTCGAGGACGTCTGGTTGTCAATAACAACGAAATTATATAAGGCCTTGATTAAAACTGATTTTATCAGATATTGTAACATGATGTTTTATATTTCTTTATACAAAGATACAGAAATTAAGTCAAGACAGATTTTAAAGCCAGTATAAGACATACGAAAATATTATGAGTACAAATGCATAGTAAAATACGTTGCATGTTTAAGCTAACACTCATTTACAACATAACGATTAATCTATCAGGCAACAGGCTCTTTTTTTTATAATAAAAGGGGCAACCGAGCGGCGAGAACACCGAAGTGGACAGCGACGCCCATGGACATCCGCAACACCAGAGGAACTACAGATGCGTTGCCAGCCTTTGAGGAAATGATAGGCTCGCTTCTTGAAGAACCCTAAGTCCTAAGACCTAGAAAGAGATGGATAGATTGCGTGAAAGGTGACATGATCAAGAAGGGAGTGATGACTGAGATGACGTATGATAGAGTTATTTGGAGGACAAAAATCCGGTGCGCCGACACTACGGGAGTAGAATAAGGCAGGGAAGATGATGACGAAACATGCTCTTTGTATTAGGGAGTAGGTAAGATTTAACCTTACTGTCCGTCCACTGACAACCAAAAAATAGTGCGGTGCCAATTATATGTTTCCGGGAGGAGGTATGAAGTGGTACCTACTTCAATTAGAAAATCTAAAAGTGTAGACAGAAACTGTTTCTTATAAGACCTTTTTGCTGGTAGCTGTAAACTCACTTTTAGTAAAATAGAAAATAATTTACACTAACATATTTTTAAATTTTAATAACTTTACCAGTTTTCGCCCGCGACTTGGTCTGCGTGGAATTAAAAAAACAAAAGTGAATAGCCTATGTATAATAAAGATATTCTTATTCTTATTTTTATGTGTTTTTTTAGACTATCCTCTACATCCATGCCCCATCATCGAAATTCGTTTTGTCGTTAAGGTTACAAACTCTAACAAACGTTCATTCATCCATCTAAACTTTCGCATTGATAATATTAGTATGATTTTAGTTTATCAAAGATATTTCGTTACTACTCTTTAGTATTCAAAATTATTGCGTGTTGAAAACGCAGTAAGCTATTCCGGTTATTGGATTTGTCAACGTTCCGGATAACGTCGACGTCACACCGACATAGATTGATTCAGTTATCTCCGCTCGTGTGGATGATGCAACCATTCTATACCACTTTAATTCATTTTATGAGATAGCATTTGCAAGCCTCTATAGTTAACAATGTAATTATGTTAGTGTGGATTACTCTGTACAAATATGTAGAGTTTTTTAGATAAAAAATATTTTTAATTCTAGCTTACTCGCACGTCACATTGACAATTTTGGAACAGGACTTACGGCCGGTTTCCCAGCTATAACCATTCATTAGTGTTCTTGGTATAATTTCATGTGTAACTTGAGTTTTACTCCTTTGAAACATAGATCAACCTAAGACTAATGCATCACTAACTAATGATAAAATAAGAGCAAACTTTAGAAACCCAGCATTACTCTTTTTACGACATAAATATTCTATGTAGAATACTCACCAAAGTTTTACCAAAATATATCTCAAAAGTATTTCCGCTTTTTATTTACAAAGGTTATAAAAGCTATATGCCTCTTACCCCAACCTTCCAACCTTTCCACCATAACCCTCGTTTTGCAAGTGTTTGGGTGATTATACAAAAAAACATTTGTCATCCTAAATATGTTTACAGTAAATCTAATTTATTACTATTTATTGTAACTGAATAGAAGTGCGCCTGTATGTTTAGTCACCATTTTATTGTTATTACTATTGCTTTTAAAGTACACGAGACTTATCAAATAACAATTGAAACAAAAAGTATGAAACGAAGAAGTCCTTGTCAACCTCGTTGGAATTCTCGATGTTTCTCTAAGAGGCTGTGGTTTTATTTGCGACTTGAACTCGAAACAACTTTTTGCATAAGCTCTAAGAGCGAACCATTCCGTGGATAATGAACAAACTCGGCCCAAAAAAAATACAGAAGTAATAATTATAAAGATATTACAACTTAATTGTGAAACTATCGTGTTATGAGTGTATGGCCAAATTTATCTGTTCTAATATTGTAAAGTAGTAAGATTTGAATTTTTGTATGTATTGAAATAACCCAAAAACTAATTGCCTGGTTTCAAAATGTCTGCCACTATTAAAAAAACTTTGTTATCAGTGAGTAATACAGGCTATATTTATTACTATTTGTTTTTAATTCCACGCATACGAAGTCGCGAGTAACAGCTAGTATGTACTAGTTCTCTAAGAAGCAACAATCTAGTTTAGATGGTTGTTTGTTAGAGTTAGCCAACGACTGTGGACATCCTCGATGAAATTTGTCATGATGTATACAGTACAGTAGTACACAGTCTGGAAGAATACATAGGCTACTAAGTTGATTTTTTTTATGCCGGCCGTTTATTTAATACATTATGTAAGGATCATTTTATATTTTTTAATACATTTACATTTGTAATGTATTAAGCTTCACTATGTTCCCTGATCGTATATAAAGAAAATAGAACATTGCAGATTCTATTACCATGTAACTCAGTTTCGTCCCTCGACACCCGAGATCGAATTATTGAACTCTATTTGTGAGGAATTGAAAGATTTAGTTATAACTTTGCTACGGTCTGTCGGCTGACAAGTAAATCTTCTAGCAAACTTAATTGTGTCAGTGTAAATTATTTAAGCTCGCTAGAAGCCTTTCAGTTTTAACTGTACAGTTTGACAGTGTACAATTTTGCCTATATACTTTCAAACAATTAATGTAATTGTAGTGCACTAGAGATCTCATCAGGAATGCGAGCGAATATCAATCCTTCTAATGACATTGACAGCTGTCAGTTAGAGATGTGACGTTTATATCGATAACCTAGTGTTGCGCCAATTCTACAGCGCGGTACTATTTTTTCTTAACAATACGCATAATGTAACTAACGCAACGCTTTATTCATACAATACGAATATTTTGATATATCCTGTAAATTAATTTAAAATATACAAATACTACGTCATAAGTTGTAAAAAACTTTCGACCCTGCCGAGACTGGACGGTTCGTGGATTGTTATACGTCGTCACGGATCGATTTTAATCGAAAATCTGATTTTTAATTTTATTGCACGAAAAACGAAATGACTGTCTGATGAAAATGTGGAAATTAGTTTACAAGGCGTTTGATTCGTTAATTAAAAGCAAAAACTTATTAAACCACGTAAAACTTTAATACATAATCGTAATCTGAAATATGGTTTCGTAAGTTTCGTATTCGGTTTTGACTGAAACAGTGAGCAAAGCCGAAAGTTTGGTTCCAGCTTTAAAAACCAGTTTCGGGCCGACACTTATACCCATTGACCACAGCAAAGGTACTAAGTAAATCTAGTCAAAGGTACTAGTGATATTTGTTGTTTCGGGATATTTTGTACGGTACTTCTAATAATTGTTTTCAGAAAATGTTAACTTGTACAAGTAGTAATAATCAATAAATATAGCGTGCTAATAGAACTTTCAACTAGCCATAATTTATTCACGCAATTTCCGAAATATCGATGCTTCTGAATCTTTAATTATCACATGACCACTCAAATTTGTTCCAAAAGTCATTATCTATAATGAATTCGATATTCAATACTTTTAAGTAATAATTGTAACCGCACACGGAACGAAAAAGGCGCGCTTCTGCGTTCGAACTCTTTTGTCAATAATGACATCTGTCAAAGGGGCATGACGTAAATATCCGTGATTCAGTGTTGAACTGCTACTATGGTACGATACTGATTTTCTACTTAACAATACATAGTGTAGAATAGTGCTAGCATCTTATAATAATAAATGTGAATGTTTAGATGGATTTGTTAGAGATTGTAACTTAACTGCTGAAAGGATCTCGTTAAAATTTGGCCTAGATGTAGAGCATAGCTTGAAAGAACACATGGGCTACTTGTTTTTTTATATCTCGCGTGAATCTATTTTATAACTTTGTAAACGATTAGATTATCTGTAATACAATGTTTTTAAAGATGTTAAAAGATTTTCCTGTATAATTTATGTCTTTCGACTAGACAAAGAGAGGATAGACATCTTTGTCTTAAAAAACAAAGAATCGTTTTATATTGTTAACGTCTATATATGTCCTATATAATTACATTACAATAATTTTAGCTGCAATACCCTGCCAAGATGAGCAGAAGAAACATATGTATGTTCATACTATACATATATACATATGTTTGCTGGCGCTACGTACAAACTGTAGGTCATACGACCCTCTTTAGAACAAATACCTTGTTACTACGTTCTTTACATTAGGGTTGCCACTAATAATATTGTTTGGGATAAATAAATCTTTTTGTATTATGATGGCAGTAAAATATAGTAGCCAAGGGTGTTTTATAGTAGCTAACAATTGGAGGCCTTTGTTGCCTGAATTAATAAGTTCTAACGCACACTATGTGTACAAATAGTATCGAAAGGGATTAATTAAATATTTATAATACAAAAGATAAGTTAGGTTAGAGGTTACCGCAAGGTTACCGCCAAGTGGCTTATGTAATCGACTTCCATTATTCCGATAGTCGTTTCGGTACATGGGCTATAGCGAAAAGCTTTGACCAACTTCTTAAAAAGCTCTCGCTAGACAGTTTGATTAAGGGCCCGATTCAAAAGGCAGTTATTTTAGAAACCGCATGCATTGTGAGGAGGTTCCGGTCTCTGCCCTGATCACTGGTTGCTTGAGGCATGGGTTTCCGCAGCCGGTGGTGCTCTATTTTTTACATAATATATTTTATATTTATATAAATCACGTAAAATAAGAATAAGGACATATGGGAATAAAAGATAAGAAATACACGTGTGATACTAAAGGTGTTTTTAATTTTAGTAAAAGTGACATCCCTAATTGAAGAACTGCGATTCCACGTAACACGCCTTTACGGTGACAAGTTTATTCTACGCCTACAAAAAACCCTTTTTCTTATTCAAGTTTACATTTCGTACTTTGCTATTACATTATTTTATGAATAAATAGTGTTAACATTTTAAATGTAACATTTAAGTCTAGATTATCGTAAAGCATTGGGTTTCAATAACCATATTTTTTAAAGTGGCAAATAAGAAAAGTGTGCAATTAAAAATAAAAAAGAATAATGAACAGATAATTGACAAATATAATCTTTGTCCTTGTTAGTGGGAAAAAGAAAAAAAGACTTAAGTTAAAAGATGCAGCTTTTTGATTTTATATTAAGATTAATTTAGACGTCTAAAGTTTAACAATATACGAGTAAAACCAACCAAAATATACATACACCTTTTTATTTCTTTTAATCTTTTATTATTCAATTGAATCAGCATTTCCAAGACCTATTCTTATTTATTTATTCCCAAATAATTCACATATTCAAAAAGAGAAGTTTACATAAATTTAGTTACTATCCAGTAGCTAGACATTATAATATTATAGAACACATAAGCATATAAAATAAATATCAGACATGTTATTATTTTTAACCAAAATTGCTTTCTTGTAGCTGTTTTAAGGCTGACATCCTTTATCAAATACTTCCGAACTCCATACACCCAAAGTTCAGTCATTTCTTTGTTGTCAACTGTAGCCATATCGCAGTTGAAAATGTCTCGATCATTATTCGACAGGTTCAAATAAAGATTGACAGTGTTATCGTCTTGAAATTTCCAATCATTGTTTATGAAAAATTCCAACGCAGATATCAAGTTGTATATCTTTTTGTAAGTTTGTATCATTCTGAAATAAGAACAGAAACATATAGTGATAATCACATAAGGTACAGTCGCGGAAAACCACGGTGTTGAACTTCAGGAAAAATTGCCTTGTTCATTGCGAGTGGACCTCAGTCTCTTCATAAATAACTAATTAGATAGCAGTAAGCAAACGAAGGGATAATAATAATAAAAAAGCTAACCGGTTTTCACTAAGCGATTTTTTATACACACATTTACAAGCTGCATTGTATTGGTTTTTGTTTCAAAATATTAAACGTAAACATAAAAATATTAAGATATTCAAAATATTAAACAAAAGGTGGAGCACCGCCAGTTTCCTCGACTATACATTTTGTATTTATAATGTAAATAATCATACTAATATTATAAAAGCAAAAGTTTAGATTGAAGGATGTTTGTTAAAGTTTATAGCCTAAACGGATTTCGATGAAATTTGGGTATAGTCTGGAAGAAGACGTACCCACTTTTTGTTAATTCCACGCGGACGGAGTCGCGGGCATAAGCTAGTATAAATAGAAATTCCTTAAAACAACAGGGGAGCTAATTGATTCGATTGATAGGTGGGTATATATCATAGTAATAAAAATTTGCCTAGTTTGTTTTATTTTTATAAATTACTTACATTGATGGTTTTCCTGTTATCTTGCACGCAATGTCCACAAAAAATGCAGGAATGAAATGTAGAAGCCAAAAAAGCAGTATACTAAGAAATTTAGAAGGTGTTTCAAAAGCAAAACAATACCATATTGCCTTTGTAGATATCAGATTTCTTCCAAATGTATTAAGAACTTTAGAATAATCTCCTAAAATTAAAAGTTAAAAAAATAGATTTTTGTAATTTATTCAAATAACAATTTTTACTTTTGAATTAATGATTACTTTTTAAACTGAGATACTATGTACTCTAGGAAAGATTTGGCAACTTTCTCTGTGTTGCTATATAAATAATTTTTATTATATAAACATCATTTCTACTGCGTTTTATGTGCTCCGAACTTTATTCGTACAAGCTAACTGGCAATACACTAATCGTGGTAGGAATTCAATTTCTTACTAACGCCATTTGCTAAAACGTTCTCATGTTGTACTTACTCCACAAAAGCGGATTTCTATTGTTCGTTACATTATAAATTTTAATATTCTCTACATTTGACTGTTGTAGTGTATTCTCCCGTGCAGCCACCAATATTGTATTTGTGACTATGTCAATTGGAACATAACTCACGACTATGTCACTTGTGGATTTTAGAACATGAATTACTCCGGTATAAATTCCCAACAAAACCTGAAATGAAAAACATAACCTTACTTATTGTAGTAAGAAGGTTAGAAATGCTATGAAATAAGCAAGCAGACTTCACGGAGACGCGGCAAAGAAAGTTTGCGTCTATTTCTTTTTTTTAGTTAACATAATGTGGCAAAAAAACAAGCGGCCCCTAAATCCAACATGGCAAAACGATTCATGCCAACAGACATCTGCAATTGCAGAGGCGTTATACCCTTAATCGACAGAGACGGAGACGGAAATAAAGAGGACACGTCAAATCCAAATTCCCGTTCCATCCTTTTCTTATAAGAAAAGTTAGGAAAGGAAAAGGGACTAAAATTAGTCCCCTATTACGCACACTCATCCGACAAATTGGTGAATGGTTGTGGTATTGCACCTTAGCGAGAAGCGAATGGGACGATGTTAAAATGGGCTCTACCACTGTTAAACATTTAGACGTGGAAATAATTATGTGCCAGCCGAACGAGGTACCTCGGCGGATTGGTTGATTGTACCAAACCATAGTTAGGAACAAATGTATATTTAAAATTACTTAGACAGAACTTACGCCACTGGGGCTGTTTATATTCCATGGATCAACCAACCCTGGCATTGGTTCACGATATGAACTTATGACTGAAAAAAATATTAATTTTATCATTATTAATAAACTATCTATACATGTACTAAAATTGGTGTGTCTGTTCCGGGTAATCTCCGAAACGGCTGAGCCGAATTCGACGGGACTTTCACTGAAGAGGAGCTAACTTGGATAAGCATGTTATGAGCTATTTTTTTTTTAAATTCCGCGAATTTTCGGGCGACAGCTCGTCGAACTCTTAATTTAAATTCAAAGTATTATCTAGAAAATGTTTATCACACATCAATGTTGAGTAAGTTACCCTCACCAATAGATGGTCGAACAACACAAATAGGTAAGCCACGTCCTTCAGTTCTTACAACTTCTTCTGCTAATGCTTTACTAAATGTATACGTATTCGCATAATCTTTTTTTACTCTGAAATAAATGTGGTTATAATATGTAATCAATAAAATATCACTATTTAAAAAATATCAATTCTTAACAATTACAATAAATAATTCAATCTATACTATTATAATAAAGCGTAAACACACACATCTTTGTTGCCAAAGATGTCAGCAATGACAGAATATTTTTGAATAACTCCTTTTTTAATGAAAAGCCCCACACTTACGCCACGCTTTAGGCTATATATAATGTGGGAAAAAGACCATAAGTTGCTGCCAACATCAAGGAATAAAGATTGCCATGGATAGTCATCATGTTATTTTGACATTTGCTACTGATAATTTGACAAATGTAAACAATGAAATAAATTTTTTACAATTTCACGCGGATGAAGCCGCTCGGGAACAGCTAGTCTTCTATTAAAATTGATTCGCACTTTTCAAAGGCTAAGATAAAAATTAAAAACTATTTACAGTTGCATCATATTTTCCAATTTGTTTTGTTCAATGCTTTCTGCCATGTCTATTATAGCATTTGGTGGCACAGGACTATCGTAGAACTGTTCCTTCACTGCTTGACCCACTCTACTCTTGGTGGCGTGAGAGTACGCTGTGGATACGTGAACTAAAGATCTGAAATAATTACCTTGGCGAATTAGTTAGGCAAACCAACATTTTGAGCAGAAATTTTTAATTTTATTTTACCACTATCATTTGTTTATTTCCAACCGCACTTGCTCTTCGGTTTAAACCACACATTGCCTCAGCTTGGTGTAATTGCTACATTTTTGCCGCCTCTTATGTTCTAATATTATATATTAATTTATATCCTTATACTATATATCTTATAGTATATCCGTAAGTTTCCAACTATATCATACGTCATCTCAGTCATCACTCCCTTCTTGATCATGTCACCTTTCATGCAATTCATCCATCTCTTTTTGGTCTACCTCTACAGGTGTACCTTTCCCTTGAAACGTCCATTAAATAATGCCAAATACTAGTATGTTAACACTTGCCTTAATTGTTTACAACATTTAGCTAGACGAACAATCTCCCTGATTCCTCGAACGTTGATCAGGGTTGCAGTTTTTACGTTCTCGTTAAAATTTACAACTGCAGCCGCGTGAAATATAATATTTACCTGAAATTGTTAAATTAATTGATCAGTAGTAATTGTACGGCTAACAACATAAGTTAAATATATTTGATAATTACTACTGCTTACACTTGGTAAATTATGAATAGCTCTGACTATACAAACCGTCGGTGTTCAACTTTAAAATCCTCAATTGTTTGAACATTTTGAAACGAGACACGGAACAAAAATCTGTTACTGTATGAAAAAAGGCAGTTAGTAATACACGGCTAGGTTCTTTTTGTTTGCACTCACTGCTATCTAATTAGTTTTGTATAGGAAGAGGTGGAGTGTATTTCGTTGCAATGAACATGGCAATTTTTCTGAAGTGGGACACCGCGGATTTATGCGAATGTACATATGAACTTTTGAAATCTAAATCCACTTTGGTACATGGCTGAATTCGAACAGAAGACCTGCAGACTAAAAGCCAGGCGTGTAACCCTTGAACTACCGACACTCTTATACCAAGGTAACAATACCAAGGTTTGCGACATTTAATTTACAGACAATATATTTAGTGACTAAGATAATGACTAGGCAATAATATCATATAAAACAAATAGAATAATATAAATTAAACCATTTTATTTGTAGCAAGTTGGCAAACGAAGAAGTGAATCGGACTCCAGCACGTTACTTTCTTCTATTTTACTAAACTAAAAAGGTTTTTTTAATATCCCAAATTTGACTAATTATTTACCTGCTCGATGATAATATTCCGATCAGCATCTTTAATGCCCAGTTCCTTTTCACCCATTTCACCCTCAATTGGTATTATGTTCATCTTAAAATCTGATTTACATTTGTGTAAACTTTCGAAGACCTAGAAAAAAATAGCATCAGAAATACGATTTTTTATACAGTTCTTTTGGGATGCCATAATAATTATAGTTAAAATATACTACATACTTACAGGGTCTTTAAGAATTTGATCAATTCGTTGCTGTACAGATTTCCCTTTTTTTGATCGCAATAATAAATAAACTTTATTCACATTACAACATCTGAAAGCAAGGACTGAACTAGTCATTTAATATTTATTATAATAAAAAAATGTATTTCACGCATAATTAAACATAAAAATGGTAGACGACATTTGTTGTACAAATGGTTCGCCCGTTGCAATACCACGTCCACATAGAAGACACACGTCATGTAGAAGCAATTTGCTTACCGGAGGCCTGATTTTAATCCTCTTTTACATCCCACTCTTTTTTAAGAAAAAGATGGGTAGAGTGATGGATTTAACTTAAGCATAGAAGCATAAGAATTAAAAATACTTTCTTTCTATGCGTCCCATCCTCCGCTTTAAAAGGTAGGCAACGCATCTGCTTTTGCGGACGTCTATGGGCAGCAGTCGCTTTCCGATTTAGGCACACACGCGTTGAGAGAATCGTAATTCTGTTACCTAAATAGCTTCTCAATTAAATGTTTTCCGACAAAGCCGGAGCCGCCGGTGAGAAATACGTTGGAACCAGCGTAGAACCTTTCCACGTCGGAACCTCCGCTGGCGATAATTTGTGCAACATCCAGCTGGTGTTTGAGTTCTTCCTTCTCCAAAGCCAACTTAGATTCCATATCTACATTTTAAAAGAAAAACTATAAATGAAATATTTTATTGAAATTAACAATAGAAATTAAGAACTCACTGAATAACGTTAAGGCTGCGTTAAGTACTTAGACTGAAAAAATCGCATACGATATTTTTTTATTTATAGCTAACTCAATGCTGTTGTATACAGGATGTTCACAAATGCCTGTGGACTGTGGCGGGTCGCAAACTAATTTACCGATGCTATTTAGCTATGTTGCAGTTATTAGTGTAATATTTAAATGTATATCCACATTTTTTTTATTTTGCCACTACAATTTATCTT
>NW_013527137.1:9646241-9666087 GCF_000836215.1 Papilio polytes
CCATATATCTAATTCAACTTATATTACAATTAGGAACATAAAAATGGCGCTGGTTACCAACGAATTTACAAAAAATTTCGGTTGACCATGGACAGCCATCGCTTAGCTTGTTTTGCAATTTCAGATGGCAGCTGAGCTTGTCCAGCTTGTATAGAGTATCGGTGGCTCAGAGGTTTAGCACGTGACTTTTACCGATGTATTTTAATCAATCTTTTTTTATAAAGAAATATGTTCAAATATTTCTATATGATCTTCATTTAAAATTAAATTCTGCAAGCCGCTCGTCACTTTGCTTTGCTTGCACAAAATTTTTCTTTTTAGACTTCTTTGAAAAATCTAATTTTCATCTATTTCTAATCAAAATGACATGAGATAGTTGCCTTCGACTATTTCAATTCGTTTTTTTTACACAAAAATCAAACGCAAGGTTTTATCTTATTCTGCAGGCATGGGCGCAGTTTTCAAGTCGGTGATAAAAAAATATTTAAGAAAATTTTAATATTTTTTTCCCTTCTGCACAAATCTTTAAATCCGTTCGTTAAGAATCATCCTGTATTTGTACACATGTATAAATAGTTTCCTTATGTATTACAACTAATTTATTTTCATTATTGCGTAAATTACAATTGTTTAACGCCTCCACAATGTGTTCCATATTATGTAATGAAATTCTGTGATTAGAAAAAACAGAATAATTTGAGCCTGTCATGTGTTTGAAAGCCTTGTCAACCATGACTGTACTGTATTGGAAACGCTTTAGATCGGTATAGATGTAACGAGTTAAAAGAGAAAGTTTTTTTCATGCAAATTTTCCGACAGTGGGATCCTACGAGTATAATTGAGTCTCTCACGGTAGACAAATCTCATCATCCACTTGCTCTTATCCCTTATAGAGGGTCGGTACAGTATGTGCTACTCTTCCATACATCTCTATCAGCCGTCATATCTGAATCCACTCCTTTCTTAAGCATATCTTCCTTCACACAATCCATCCATACTTTCTTCGGTCTTCCTCTTCCTTTGTAGCCATCCACATTCAATCTCAACACTTTCTGGTTTATGTCCCCATCATTTCGTCGCATAATATGTCCATACCACGCTAACCTTTTGCTTCTCAATTTCTCCACCACTGGCGCTACTTTCAAACTTCCTCTAATGTACACATTCTTAACTTTATCCAATCTTGTCACACCACACATCCATCTTAACATACGCATCTCAGCCACATGCAATCTCCTTTCATCCGCAACTTTGGTGGCCCAGCATTCAGATCCATACAATACGACAGGTCTTATGATGGACTTGTAGATCTGTCCCTTAAGCCTAAGAGGCATTCTTGGATTACAAGTCACACCAGTAACCTGTCGCCATTTCATTCAACCTGCATTTATTCGGCTTTTTACGTCTCGGTCAACGCCACCGTCGGACTGGACTAGAGAACCGAGGTACTTAAAGTCGGAGTAGGTTGGTAAAGGCACACCATTTAAGGCGATTGGAGAGAAGCTGGTCGGACCGCCAAAATCGCAAAACAAATGTTCACGGTAGACAAATCTATTAAGTACATTTCCAGCAACATCTGTTGTATAGTAGGTCCTGCTCACCCACTTCTATCACAAAAAACGGAGTATAGTGAAATTAATCCGCGTTTCGTCTGAATAGTGTGCATGTAAACTTAATTTTTTTTCTCTTCCCACTCTTATCTTTATCTTATAAGGAAAAGATGAGGAAGGAGCAGACGCATAGGGAGTGGAAATCTTTTGTTGCGTCCTCCGAAGATTACACTCATCTGCAGATGCAGATGTCTTTAGGCAGCGGTCTTCGATATTTCAGCAAATTTTTGGGAGCGCTTCCACATTGAGATAAATTATTAATACGTTTTTTAATCATATATCATATTTAGCTTTCGCGATTCTGTCTGCGCGGAATTAATAAAAAATACTTAATTATTAGACTATACTCTACATATATACCAAATTTCATTAATATACGTTGAGCAATTTAAGCCAAAAAGTATAACAAACATCCATCCATCTAAACATTTATATTGTTAATAGTGGTATGTCGCTATATTTGTCACTAGCTGTTGCTCGTGACTATCGACGAGGAATAAAAAAACTGTATATCCCATGTTACTCAGTGATAACCTAGCTTTTGTGTGTGTAAATTTTCCAAATCGGCCCAGTTATTAAAGTATATCAATACATACGAAAATACAAATCTTTCCCCTTTTTTATATTAGTATAGAACTCGGCAACCAATTTATCAATAATCGGTTAAAGGGTTCCTTACGCTGATTGAGTGGAGTGTTGTAAAAATATACCTTTTAAATATCGAAATACCATTTAAAACTAAACTTTATAGTTTATCGACAGCTGCATATCAATTTTAATACTCGCATACTAGTTATTATAATATTCGCATTAATTTGATATATATATTTATATTAGTGTCAGCCCGTTTTGATCTCCTTAATTCAGCATTTCGTTATCGAATAAGGTGTCTGAGTTGTATGTACTGTAGTATACTACAAAATAGATAAAGTGGAAAAGGAATGGGAAAAATAACTCCTTATCAACCTGTTTTAATATATTTTATAATATTAATTCAATATCAAAATCTTTTCAGAAATAAAAGACTGTTGTCGTCGAAATTTTAATTTTAATAGTCAAATTAAAATAAAATAACAAAATAAATTATACAAATTGAATAATTTTTGAATAAACGTAGCTTAACATAACATAAAACAAATAAATGTAGAGACCGAATATAAAATATGTTGCTATTTTTAACCAAAATTGTTTTCTATCAGTTTCCTCTTGATTTTTAAAATCTGCCTCCTTAATGATGTATTTGCGAACTCCATAAAACCATACTTTTAAATACTCCTTACGGTCTAAATTTCCCATGTCGCAGTTAAAAACCTCGCGGTCGATACTCGACATGCTTTTGTGTAACTGGAGAGTGTTGTTGTCATGAAATTTCCAATCATTGAGAATAAAGTATTCCAACGCCGATGATAACTTGTATACTTTTTGATATATACTTAATAACCTGGAAGAAAAACCTTTATCTTAATATTCGTCATTTCAAATAAGTTGGTATAATACCATTCAAACTTTATGGGTGCTCGCAATCTCACATGTAAATCATTTTAGCACACTTGTACAAGCTTTGTGAGTGAAGTAAATAGTATTGGTTTTTAAATAGCTAAATTCGCAGAAATAGCCAAGACATCTCTGCCCTTATATATCCGCAATAGCTTAACTTAAACGGAGGAGGGGATGTATAGAAAAAGGACATTTCCCCTTTCTATGCGACGTCCTAAAATCCACTTATTTACATCCTTATAACAAAATGGGGGGAAAAGGGAGTAAAATTAGACCTATTTCACACTTATCAGTGTGTCTACGGAATGATTTCCACTTCACGGCAGTTTGCAGCAGGTACCGGGCAAGCGGACCATTCGTGCATGAGATTTTTTTTTATTTGTAGGCTTACTCTATGTCCATGACGGACATCGGACCACTGGTAGGGTGGCCATCTTGTAAAACTGTCAGTTCTACATAGGCATCTTTAGGACCTGTCCTACCAAATTTGAAATTGTCTAATAATAATCCAACATGAAACTTTTGTAACTTTATCTGACAGTAACGTCATTTTAAGCTATCTGATCCTCTACGAGCCAGTGGTGGGACAGGCCCTTAGCCTACATATTTGTCTACTACATATCTGTTATCAATACAATGTCAATTATTGTTATTACCTAAAATGTAGCTAAACAAATACATATTTATAACTTAGAAACTTACATTGGACGCCTGTTTGTTAATCTGCAAGCTGTGTCAGCGATGAATGCAGGTATGAAATGTAAAAGCCAGAATAGTAAAGTATACAATATCTTATTTGCCGTCTGTATCGAAAAGCAATACCAAACAGCGCGAGACGAAATCATTTTCCTTCCAAAAGTATCCAGCGTTTCTTCAATTTCCGCTGAAAAAGAAAACTATATTTTTAAGTAGCATAAACTATCAGAAATTGTCCGAAAATGTGAATTTAAACAAAATGTTTCCTGAAGTATTGCTCAAATTTCAACCAATCTCAGCGAAAGCAGTAATGAAACAGCAGTTTAAGCTTGCTACATACGATCAGTTCTAACTGCTTGCCTGTGAAGCCGAAACTTAAACTCTCAATTTTCACTGAAGTCAAACTATTTAGTTTATAATACTAGTTGTACAGTTAAATTTTTGCAGATTTAACTGAAGGTCTGTAGCGGGTTCTATCTTAATGGGTCTCCGTGTATAATCGAGGCTTGGCTCTATATAGACAGTTTTCAACAGCGATTGTAAAGTAGTTACAAATTAAAAGCGGCAGGTGACCGTAATAAAGCCAAGACATGACTGTTATGAACGTAGTGCGCCTACATGTGAGTGAGATGAGGCCACGGAGATGATAATGATAGTAATAGCAATAATAATATTTACACCATATATTCGAGTTCCGATTGTTAGTGACGTTATAAATTTTAATATTTTCTTCCTTAGACTGCGCTTTGGTGGTCTCCCAGCCGGCGACCAGCATCGTGTTGATGACGAGGTCGGCCGGCACTAGGCTCAGTACATTATCTTGACGCGATTTCAACACGTGAATAATACCAGTACTTAATCCTAAAATAAGCTGGAACACAGAATTTTATTAAATGGTACCTTTCAAAATGTTTAAGTGTTTTTGTCAGACCGAGCGCTGATATTAAAAAAGTAATTAGGGTCACATTACTAACAGAAAAATTAACATAATAGTATACTAACTCCGCTAGCGCCCAATGAGTTCATAGGATCAATCCAACCGGGCAATGGCTCTCGATATGAAGATATAACTGAAAAATTCAAAGATCATAACTTTTAAACAGCTCTTGTTGGGTTACGTGATATCTTGACAAATTTTCTAATACAGATACTAATAAAACACAGAGAAAATGGAAGATATACTAATCGAATTTGCGACTCCGTCCGCATGGAATTTAAAAAACAAAAGTATTTTATGTGTTCTTCCAGACTACCTTCTACATCTCTGCTAAATTTTATCGTTATCCGTTCAGCAGTTAAGACTACAAAATCTCTCTCCATCAATCTTAACTTTCGCATTTATAAAATTAAATAAGATATAAGAAAATCTAAACTATTTACCAATTGAAGGTCTAACAATAGTGATAGGTAAGTTCCCTGCTTCACAACGTACAAGCTCTTCCCCGAGTGCCTTTGAAAATGAATAAGAGTTCGGCCAGTCCTCCTTCACACTGGAAAATATATCAAAAACGCATGGATTACGTACCCTTTTTGGTCTATCTATACCCTCTAACAAACATCCATACATCCAAGATACACCACTGGATGCAAAATCCTATAACCCAAGTGGTCAATGCAACAAAACTTACAGTTGCATCATATTTTCCAATTTATTTTCATCGATATTTTCTGCCATATCTATAAAAGCATTGGGTGGCACAGGACTATCGTAGAACTGTTCCTTCACTGCTTGTCCCACTCGACCCTTGGTGGCGTGAGAGTACGCTGTTGATACGTGAACTATAGATCTAAAAGAAATATACAATGTTAAAACATTATTGAAAACTTATAAAACTGATACAACTGTATCCCAAAGAGATACAGGACCTCTGGGGTCCAAAAGATCCGGTAGGGATGGACAATGTTGGAAATTATATGAAGGGTTAACAAGATATGTGGGTAAGGGGGTTTGGATGAAAAAACTTTTAAGCGGATCTTTAAGAAAAAGCCAATGGTAATAATTGAAACTGCATTTACAAGTTTACAAAGTTATGGGCCTCTCCCACCACTGGCTGATAGAGGCTCAGAAGGCTTAAAAATGACGTCACTATCAGATAAGGGAACAAAATCCGATATTTCTATTACATACTATATTTTACACGTTCGATTGTTATCAAACAATTTAGAAAAAGGTGAGCATCGGTGGCTCGGTGGTTAGAGCACTTAACTTGTGGACATATAAT
The DNA here is from genome assembly GCF_000836215.1 of Papilio polytes. NCBI lineage: Eukaryota > Metazoa > Arthropoda > Insecta > Lepidoptera > Papilionidae > Papilio > Papilio polytes. The sequence continues at coordinate 9,652,267 of NW_013527137.1, forward strand.
GAGCTGGTGATGAAAATGTTGATATAGTAGTACTTGCCTTAATTCTTTACAACACTTAGCTAAACGCAACACCTCCCTGGTTCCTCTGACATTTGTGAATGCAACAACTTTCATACTCTCGTTAAAGTTGACTGTAGCTGCCGTATGAAAAATTATGTTCACCTAAAACAATCATGTCTTTAATGTTCTCTCAGATCATGAAACTTTTACTTTCGTGAATATTTTTTGTTTACTATTTCACCAAGATCTGATAATACTAACTTTATAACTTATTTACTCATGATTACTTATTACTCATACAGATAATGGCAATGCAGTAATCGATCTCAATTTTTTTTTCTCTTAGCCATATAAACTTTAAAACAAAATTTAATAGTCAAAGGATCAAAGTATCAATCGTGTTAAATATTCAAAAATCCTTCCAATATGTCTTTTTCCCTTTTAATTTTATAACATTTATTGGTGCAGTTCAAAAGATAGTTGCAGAGAAACCCTACTAAAAGTTAAAAAAATCAACTGCCTAACCTGTTCCGTAACAAGATCCCAATCAGACGAACTTAGTCCAAGTCTCAATTCGCTGACGTCACCAGAAACTGCTAATATACTGTCCGGAAATGTTGGTTTCTGTTTATGCAAACTGTCAAATACCTATATAACAAATGATAAAATTACTTAAAGCTATACGTTATATACATACATTTATACACGAGCTGCCAACTTCGTTAGTCCAAATTTGGAAAACCCTTTTCACCATTTTGACAGCGTGGAATTAAAAAAAAGTAGCCTATAATATGCCTATCCATGTCAGCTGCCCTCCAGTAAAGGTCCGGTCGAAATCGACCCATCCGTTTCGAAGATTACCCGGAACAAACGCGGATTGCGGACAGACAGACAGACAGACAATTTATTTAATGCGGTTTTCGTTATCAGCAACACAAATACATCATTTTTCCGAAATCTGGAATTTTTCTTTTGATATTACAAACAGACACTCCAATTTTATTATATTTATAGATTTAAAAAATATTACAGGGTCTTGTAGAATCTGTTTAACGCGCTGCTGCGCGGGTTTTCCTTTTTTTGCTCGCAATAATAAATACACTTTGTTCACATTACAGCATCTGAAAAAAAAGATTTACTTTTATTATCATTATGTAGGTACTTGCATGTTTAATTTATGGAATTTTTTTTATTAAACTATGTTGTATACAGAAATCGTTCATAACAGAAAGTAGGTACAGATTACCTGAATAATTTCTCAAGCAGCTGTTTCCCGATGAAGCCGGAGCCCCCGGTGACAAACACATTAGATCCGGAGTAGAACTTCCCCACGCTAGAGGCGCCACTGGCGATCATATCTGCTACATTCTGCTGACGAATAACAGCCTCTCTTTCTAACGCTAACATTGTTTCCGCCATTACTATATAAAAAAATAAATTAAAATCGTAATCATCTACGCTGCCGTAAATCACAAATAATTTATCGTTTTGTTTTTAAATTAAAGGAATTTAAGTTTTTGTTACTATGCTTAATTTTTTTAACCCGACTTTACAACGCGTGCAAACAATAATAAATACATATTCAAATGTTACTTTAAGTTCAAAAGAATAAAAGTTCTTCCTGCAAAAATAAAAACTGACCGTTTTTTTGGTTTTACTTATTTACATTTCATATTTCTTTGTAATATTGTACAAATTTACATTACATTTTTTTTAACTTCTACCAAAAAGTAACGTAAATGGTATCTAAGAAACCTTTAATTAGATAATAAAATCTTAATAATGAACGAGGAATATTATCTCGGTGTATTTTTTTAAATTACAACCAACAACTACTCACTTGGTTACACCAAAAACAAAGTAATTTCTATCAAACGTTTAATTAGTTCAACACTTAATAATACAATGATTTTTTAACAAACTACACTTTTTCGATTTAACGAGCAGACATTGTATAATGTATACTAGTAACGCCTCGCAGTTTCACTTCCCGTAATAAAATATACTTCAAATTAATAAATGTCTTGCAACACCCAGAGTCGTAAGTGATGAATAAGGGAGATTTTCTATGAAAAATGTATAGTAACTATTAAATTATGTAGCTAATAAAAATTAATACCATCTTTGACTTTTACACCTTGTCCATGTCCCAGTCATGGTTATAAAATATAGCCAAATACGTCAAAATTGCTTTTAAAAATTGATATCTCAATTTTGTCTCCTAAATTTATTGGTTATTTAAAATGTATACTTAACAGCTGGGTTGGAAAGGGTAAGAAAAAATATTTAAATTCCTGTTTGTGTCTCATATTGTATACAAACAAACAAACTATAACAGTTTTAATTGGTTAAATATATAGGAAATCATTACTAAAACACGATTTTAAATTAAAATGAATCATTACAATTGACTACATATTACATTCTGCTGTTCGTCTGTCGATAATGTATGTTTAGGTCTTTAAAAAAACGTAACGGATTTTAATGCAGTATTTTTTATCAGAGTTATTCGAAAGGAAGGATTATATGTATAATGTTAGTAGAGAAATATTTATAACTTTAGAGGTCTCTAATGTAAATAAATACAGTTTATCAGCACTGAACTTGTGCTTTACCACGGCAAGTCGCTATTTGTTTTATAATTTGTAACAATACTAGAATATATTTGTAAAAAGTATCACTAAACTTTATTACCAATGTTCTTCATTCATCATCATCTATACGTATATATAATAAAATTAGAGTATCTGTAATAAAAAAAATTACAGATTTTAGGAAGATGACGTATTTGCGTTGCTGATAACGAATATATTCGTAATATTTTCGTTTCGTTTGAAGTGTTTTTAGTTTTTTGGGTATAATTTTAATTTCTCTTCCAGGCAGATTGCGACAGGCGGCCATAAAAATGAAGCCAAGACATTATGGTTTATAAAACCTTGTACGTCCAATTGGAATTAATCCAGAGAGACGATAACTACTACCGTAAATACATTAAAAATATTAATTAACCCAAAAAACAAAATTTATAAAACATGTTAATGAAATAAAAAACAGTTCTTGGCTAAAAGGAGAAGGCTCAGCTGGCGGCCTCCATCTTGTCGCTGAAGGCCACGCTAGTTTTCAACCTTCCCTTAACTAATAGTACATAGTTCAATTTATTGAAGAGGGGGAAGTTGAGATACAACCATTATTGCACTCAAGTGTGTGTTTTTGTGTGCAATGTGTTTGGAATGTATATCTTAAATATAAGCTTCAACTCCCTCTCCGATACCTTTACTCCGCCAAATCTATTCTTCCCATAATACAAAAGAATAAGGTTAAAATTAGACCTCCAGTATGCACACTAATTAGCTCAAACGTGGAATTACTTTTAAATAAATTATGTTAAACAAAAAATAAACTAAAAATAGGCAAGAGACAAGGTAAAGAAAGAAAAAAATATAACTAAAAAGACAATAAGATTGCTGCAAGAACTACAGCGGCAGGAAAGAAAGTAAATAATAAAAATAATATGTGGAATTACTTCCACTTGACAGCTATCTTGTCAGGCCGTGGTTTTGCACAGGTCGAAGTCATGCAGCGCATATCTTTCAATAGTAATATGTGGAGGAAATTAAAAATGATAGTTTAGAAGATTTACTAAATCGTTTCTCGTGAGTATCGGTATTAAAAACAACCTAGATAACGAAAAGATAGTTAGAGATAGTTAATTGAGTCCGGCCATACAAGGTCAAAGAATACATAATGTATAAGGCCCGTTACACACCAGTTTTCATGTGTGCGAGTATAGCGGGCAAATGAAATAAAGAGCCACGTACGTCAATTATTTGAATTTATGAATACACAATCAAATACGCACGACAAGGAACTTTGACCCGTATACAAAGCAAGAATATACACGCGTATTTAGTTCTGTTTCTAAAAATGTCGCTAATTTATTTTTTAACTTGGCGACTTTACTTTGTCAACAAGGTGTTTCAAAGCAATGGTACAGTTATATGTCAATGGGAATACATGAATTTCGGTAAATCCAATATTTCCTAATTATTTGGAAATGCGAAAAGATCGTTGGCTTTTGTATATTTAAGGAATTTCCCACTTCACTTTGTATCAAGGTAAAGTTACTTCAAATACACGGTAAATGTTGGTAGAAGCTGATTCAAATTACATTTTTATAAGATAGTTTTTTCTTTAATTGAGGTTTTTTAATACATAAGATTAAATTTTCCACAAACAAGAGGATAAGAATAGTAGCAATTGAAACACAACAGATAAAAAAAAATAATACGAAAATTTATTAACACTAAGGATATTACAAAAAGCAGAGGATTTTATACACATAATTAAAACATTTATTGTTAATATAATATGGAAATGACTTCAAGCGTATTTATCATAAACAAGTTATGGATGTAATTATTTCCACGAGTGGTCGAACATTCTTTAAAATTTATCTACAATAATAATAAAATCATTTATTTTTGAGCTTTGAAATCCTCTACTCCACATCAAATTTAATGTCTAGTTTGCACTAGGCTAGTATTTTAATCTAGTGCCAAGTAATTTAGAATCTAATATTATTGCGTGTAACTTATCTACACGACTAAATTTTTGTTATTCAAACACGTTTAATTATTAAATAATTATCTCCCAGTTTTTTTTTTATAACTTAAGGTGGCAAACGAGCAAGCGGCCACCTGAATCCGCCAAAATGGTGAAGCGACCGCTGCCCATAGACATCCGTGATTGCAGATGCGTTGCCTACCCTTATCCGACGGAGGAGGAACCGCACACAAAGAGGACTTTGCCCCTTCCTATGCATCTCCTCTACCGTCAAATCCATTTCGCCCTTCTCATCCTCTCCTTATAAGAAAAGGGTGGTGAAGAGAAAGGGACTTAAATTAGGCCTCCGGCACCACACTCATCAGACGAAATACGGAATTGCTTCCATTTCACGCCTGTCTTCTGTGTGGTCGTAGTATTTCACCGGGCGTGCAATGCCGGCCCTACAGTGCTAAGATGTTAAAGCGGGCACTACCACTGTTAAGTGGCCAGTATTCGATTTACTAACTATTAGTTACCGTTTTTGGTTCGATATCCCGTAATTCGATTCTGAAATATGCTGTATTTAACTCCGTTGAAACTCAGGTGAACCTAACACTAATGTATCGCAAATTGTTAAATGGAAACTTCAGAAACCCAGCATAAATCACAGGCAGATTAACAAGGCATAACTATGTCGAATTTCAAATTAATTCATTTAAAATGGGGTACAAAAATTTTCGTTACACATATTATTGTAATTAAAATTGTTTTCAATTCAATCAGAAAAAAATTAACATAAAACACAAAAGAATACATTTAGATACATAATAAATAATTAATAATAACATTAACAAAACAAGGAGTTTTAGTAACATATCAGCTATACAGTAATAATATTGTTTCTTTACATTTTTAACTGTATCACTTAAGCCGTCTTTTAAGATGTATTTTCTGATTCCATACCATGCTACTGCATTGTGTTCTTTCCAGTCCAGTGATTTTATATCAAAGTTATAAATAACTTTGTCAGTTTCTGACAAACTGTTATACAAACTGTCAAGATTAGTGTCACTCAGATGCCATTGGTTGACACAAAAATATTGCAACACAGACAAAAGTTTATGCGTTTTAGTGTACAGTTTAACGAATCTGAAACAAATTCATTCAACATGTTATGCATTAGACCGCGCGCACCTAAACTATCGCACAACTGTTGTCTCGCTTTGATTCCTATGAGCTTATATGGAGTACACTCTACTCGATTTTTAGTTGTGCAATTAAACAGTTGGCTACGAAACAATCGACAATCGCAACAGTTGTGTGATAGTTTAGTTAAATGTGTGCGTCCGCTTTTATAAGACAAACAAAATTGCCACCTTCTGGTGTCATCCTTGACTAGGTCACTAACAAGTTTAATTTGACACTCCCGCATTATTTTGAATGGCGCTTCTGTCCTTTCCTATTTGCTACATTTAACTTTCCCTTTCCCTTTCCACCCTTTTCTTAAGAGGAATGGATTGGAAGGAAAAGTGGTTCTGACAGTGGAGGAAACGCATAGGAAGGGGAAATGTCCTCTCAATGTGCGTCTCCTCCTCCGTCAATTAAGGGTAGGCAACGTATCTGCAATTGCGGATGTTTATGGACAGCGATCGCATTTCGGTGGTTTCAGGTGTCCGCTTGCTCGATTGCCACCTTGTATTATATATAAAAATGTTAAGATAGTGAGTACTACTTACTGTGCCTTTTTACCTGTGATTATGTTCAATCCATCGAAGATATACCCAGGTATATAGTGAAATAACCAAAACAATAACGTAAACATGACCGAGTTCTTGATAGGGATGGGGTTAATGAACCAAGTTGTTTTTGGAGACGCGAATTTAAACCTTTGTTCTGCAAAGATTGATATCGCCTGTCCTAAAAATTATCCTTGTTATACTATGGTTACGCGAGCGTCGCTGGCTCAAGGGTTGAACACTTCACTTGTAATCCTCAGGTCCTGGATTGGAATTTAGTCATGTACCAATAGATTTTCATATGTACATAATTTAACCGACATTTTAACAGCAAAGGAAAACATCGTGACGCCACCTTTACATATCGGCAAAGAAATTCAAAGACATGCGTGAAGTCAATCAACCCGCACTTGACCAGCGTAGTTGACTTAATGTCACTTTAACTTAGGGTAGGCTCCGAGCCCCTCAGTGGGAGGACGTAGAAGGAGCTGGTGATGATAGTATGTTTTCAAATATCTTGCCAGATGACGCAGTAACCTCTACCCCTCCCCATCTTCCTCCATAACACTAAGATAGTGTTCTGCGGTACTCGTAAGATTCGAGCCGCCATAATATTCGCAACGCAACCTTGCTTCAAACATAAAACAATATTAGTGTTTGAATTTTTTTCTACACCGACAATTTACTTAACTGTATAATTTATCAATAACTAAGTGTCTTCCATTACAACGTTCTTATTCAGGATGTTATAAACTATTAGATATGGCAATTCTAGAGAGCATGAGGACACCAAACATTTCCTAAGCCATCGAGATATTTTTTTATTAAAATGTCTTCTATCAGTAATTTCCGGTTCTACTTACTCCATTTGATAGGATTTCTAGTGCTGGTTACTGTATAGATGTCTGTCTGTAGGTAACCGGTGGTGCGTTTAGCGGCAGTAGTTGAGGCTGCCACTATCGTAGCGTTTGTCGTCATATCAGCTGGCACCAACTCTATTCGGCACTTTATGTCGCATTGTATAACTTGTAACACTCCCATAAGTATACCTAGTGCTACCTACAAAAGGAAAATTAATTACTACTCTACATTTAAGACCTGCCATATGCGGTAAAAGTTCGTATTTTGCAACAAGTAAAAGGTTAACGGTTTAAAGCAGTCCGTGTATGGTAACCCTTTTAAAAAACTATATGAAATAGAAATGTATAAACTTACGCCATTAGATCCATAGATAGTGCTCTTGTCTAACCAACCCGGTACTGGTTCAGTATAAGTAGGAGTCACTGAAATTGAAAAACATATGCAGACACAATAACATGAGGGTCATGTTCTTTTAAAATCGCAACAATATCGCATTTAATTACATCCTAATTCGTATGTTTCTGTTGTTAGAGTTTGTATAGTTATTGAAAACTTACCTATCGCAGGTCGTACTACGCATGCCGGTAAATCAGCGCCCATCGTGCGCACAAGCTCTTCGGATATTGCTTTCGAAAATGTATACGTATTTGGCCAACCCTTAACTAATCTACAATCAATAGTTATTTATTATTAAACTCTGAATTCACAATAAAATTAATAACTCCTATTACATATCAAAAAATGTCGTCTTTTAAATCAGTCAAATCAAAACAAAATACAAATACAATAACTTCTATCATTATTTTCATTTACTTTGATTAAACTAACAATTTACTAGACTCCTACGATCAAAACAGTTAATAGTGTTAAGAATAGCGCAACACTAGATCATCGGCGTACACGTCCCATCCCTATGACATCTGTCAATGTCATTCGGAAGTATCATATTTGGAATTACGCGCCATTCTCGCGGAAATGAATAGTCTGTCGCGGAAATTATTATTGTCTAAAAGTAATTAAGAAGTAACTTACGTCGGTGCAATGTTGTTTAATTGTTCCGTATTATAAGTCTCTGCGATATGTATAAATGCATCTGGCGTTATTGGACAGGAGCCAAACTCCTCAGACACTGTTTTTCCGATAACATCGCATGTAGCTTGAGAGAATGCAGTTGATAAGAAGACAAAGGATTTTAGATTCCTGCACGCTTTGCCGAGCGTCAACGCTTCTCTAGTCCCCCTTACGTTAGATAAAGCCACATCTTTCAAACTCGTGTCAAACCTTACATTTGCTGCTATATGAAATAGAATATCTACCTAAAATTGTATATACTGGTTAGACTTAATGTCAATAACAACTAACTTAGACGTGGACGTATAGTGAGTTCGTGATGGTTAACAAGGGCGGATCCAGCTTTGGCGCCAGAGGGGGGGCTGTCACATAGTCGTGGTCAAGTCAGGAGCTTGACAAAATATGTAAATATATTTTGTCAAGCTCTTGACCAACCAGCTCAGGGACGGACCCCCCCCCCTGACTCCGCCCTTGATGAATGGAGATTAAGGGCCTGTCCCACCAAATTCTAAGTTGTCAGATAACAATCGAAAGTGTAAAATATGTGATGAAAATGTCGAATTTGTCACCGTATCTGACAGTGACGTTATTTTTAAGCTATCTGTGCATCTATCAGCCAGTGGTGGGACAGACCTAATTGCTAATATCAAAAACAACTAAATCGTAAAAACTGCATATATGGCGGCCATTACTTTATTTAAATTTATTACTGGAAAAAAAATGTTGTACAATATTTACGTGTCAAGTTTTCTATGTTAAGAATATTTTGCCTTTAGAATCGTGTACTTTCTGTAATTTCTTTCGTCAATGGAAGGATGTTTTATGTAAATGCTTCGGCAGTCGGAACTCCTGATAAACATACCTCTTCAGCGAGCCTGTGCCAGTTAGCATCTGAGATGCCCAGATTTAGTTCACACACATCTCCCTCTATGGCTGTAATATTATTCGCAAACGAAGGATTTACACGCCGTACGCTATCAAATATCTAAGAGTATCAAACATTATTTTAATTATTTCACTCAATTCAATTAATTAGTTCATTCTTCAAGGCCAGAGTTAGGTTAATACACATTTTATTTGATTGACTTACCGAGTCATTGGTAATATCAGATAGCCTTTCTACCGGAGAGCAATTCATTTTAGAACGTATCAAAAGATAAACTCGCTTAAGATCACATGTTCTGTAAAATAAAAACAATTATTTAAACTTCTATCATATACTCTATCTATACCAATGTAATAAACTGTAATCATCAGCAATCACAGCATAATTTTGAATATTCATTCCATTAATAAAAAGCCCAACACTGACGACACGCTTTAGGTTATATATTTAAACGCTCTTAAACTTAGGGAGAAAATAAATTGGAAAAAGCCTCATGTGGAAAAGGGACCATAAACTACAAGTTGCCAACATTGAGGAAGCAAGGTTACCATGGTTTGTCATCATGTCAGTTTGACATTTGCAATTGATAATTTGACACATGTAAACAATAAAATTAAAATTTTCATATTTTTATGCGGATGAAGTCGCACGGAAACAGCTAGTAATAGAATAAAGCGTAATCACATACTTCATTGTTATGCAGGAAGTCAGTAATCACAGTATGTTTTTGAATAACTATTTTTAAAATAAAAGTCTTACGGTAACGCACACTTTTTACATTTTCGCGCTATTGATGGAGTATAAATTGAAGAAAATCGTTCTGCGAGAAAGGGACAGCAACTACAAGCCAAAACAATTCAAGGTTGCCATGGTTACTTAAGTTCTTAGCAAATAAAAATTTGGATTTTGATAAGTTTTTGTAATATCATGCGGATGAAGCCGTACGGGAACAGCTAGTAAATTATAAAACAGTTCCACCTAATATATTCAAACTAACATACGTTTACACTGAACAATGCATATTAAAACAATGAACCTGAACAATTAACATAGACCTTAGTATACATATTGTGAATACACAATCCAAGTTACAGTAAAAAGTTCTTAGACACCAACAACGAATTAAATATATTTAGGTTTCTCCATTTGAACAGGGACTAGAGCCGGCGCACACCTTTGACTAAACTATCGCACAATAGCTGTGCGATTGTCGATTGTTTCGCAGCCTATTCAACTGTTAAGTTGCACAAGTAAAAATGGAGCAGTGTCATCATCACCAGCTCACTATACGTCCCCACCGAGGGGCTCGGAGCCTACCCTAAAGTTAGGGTGACTAGGCCATAGTCAACCACGCTGGCCAAGTGCGGGTTGGTTGACTTCACATATATCTTTGAATTTCTTCGCCGATATGTGCAGGTTACATCACGATGTTTTCCTTCCCCGCAAGAACGTCGGGTAAATTATGTACATATGAAAATTCGAAAATCACATTGGTACATGGCGGCGGTATTCGAACCCAAGACCTGAAGAGTACAAGTCAAGTGTTTAAACCACTGAGCCACCGACGCTCTTCACTTCTTAAAGCGTGATTGAAAAGTTGTGATATAGTTTAGTCAAAGGTCTGGGCGCACTCTAAAAAGATTTGTCTGTGGTCTCATCTAAAAGGTTGGTTTTGGTTTCCTATCCAAAAATTAGCGACAAAAATACTAACCTAAAAAGTTTCTCAATTAGCAGTTTTCCCAAAAATCCAGTACCACCAGTCACAAATATAGTTTTCTGTCTATAAAATGCCTGCACATCTGAGTCACCGTGAGCTAACGAATCGATCATAGGTTTTTGTCGATCAATCGCATTTTGCTCCAAAGCTACAATCGGATCCATTACTGAAAAATTGCAAGCAACCCAGCTGACAGGCCGAATACAGCTGGAAATGCCTAAACCTGCAAGATTTCTAAATCTTTATCAGATTATCAGTGCAGCAATCTTTAAAAACAATTACTGCCCAGCAACATGATGTTCGTAAGACACGGGGTTTTTACAATGATGGGGTTGTTGTAGCTCGCGATATTTCGGCATACGTAATGTTCACGGCCAGACTGAACAAAACCCGTATCTTACAAACGTTACATTAACAAAAACCATGAGAGTTTGAAGTTAAATATATCAATAGAGAAGATGTACCATACCTTATGTAGGAGGAACGTCGTGAGTGTTCTTTGTCTAGGGCCAATAAGAGTTTTCGTAAATAAGGGAAGCAATTAATATACACTTATTAGGCAAGTAACACAGTGGAAGACACGTGTGCCAGGTTCAATCTAATTAAAACTTCTAATTTTTGCTTATTCTTAGTAGTTCCCCGATGTGAGTTATATCGTTGTAATTTAATACTTAATACTGTTGTTATGTTGTCGAAAGACGTAGTCTTTAAATATAATCGCCGTAGTATTTTAAGACATCAAAAAATAACAACTGCTTTATGTTCTGACTCAAAACCAGTGTAATAAGAGCCTTAAGCAGGCAACATTAAGTTTCGACTCCCATGTGCAGTTACAAATAAACCACCATTTAATACAAGAAAAACTTTATTATATATTCTCATTCGCATTAGCTTAGTTATTCATTATTTTTTTAATTTCCTTAATTTTGTTCGTTTAACGAAAAATTCCGACATTTATTTTTTTAAATTTCAACCGGTTTATTTTTTGCAATAACAATTATGCATCATAGACGAATGATTTCGACAAAAAATATACTGGATTTTTGCATTATTGTATTTAACTAAATAATTTTAATAAGTACTAAAATACTTATTGTTCATCTCCCTCTGAAAAAAATAACCTGTTAAAAACATATAATAGACAAAAAAAACCTTACCTCAAGTTTGTTGGACAATAACCCGCAATAAAAAAAAACCTATAAAACTCCTATAAAAAAACACTTTGGGGTAACAAAATAAACTTTATTTGTACAGATAACCTTAGAATTAATTATTAAAAATAGATGACTATATTTTATTCACAATTTTAGTGATTAAATTAAAGCGTTGGAAATGAGTGCCTACAGTTATATTAAATTACATTTTTATTACCTAAACAAATACGTGAAAGCCATTTTTCAGATAAAAAATATCGAAAACAATTCAATTTACTCAAAATTTTGAAACAAACATTGGGTCAAAAAGATCTTTTTACACATAAACAATATTTATATAATATTCATTGCAATTTTATAATTCAATGGAAATGAAAAATTTCATTTATTATCTATGGATTTAGTTTGGAACGTTAAATTGTTGATATATACATGTCTTTTTTAAATAAGTCTGTGGATAGCCTTATAAAGGTATTTAGATAGGTTTATTTCTCATTTCCATTGAAACCGAACTATAATGTATTTAAAAGATATTACTAACGTTTTGCGACTAGAAATAGGACAGACTGATTTGACAATTCAATTTACAAAGAAATTCATGAGTTTTGAAAGATTCAAATTAATAGTTCATATAAAATTTTCATAATATTTAGGATATACTATTCTTGACCGACTTCCGAAGAAGGAAGTACTGAATTCGTATGTTTTTTTGTTGTAATAATGTGTTTTATGTATTTTCCTCTTGTTTAGATTCGTGCACTTCTCTGACGAGCTCCGCCAATTCGTCCGCTCCGTAGCCGAGTAGCTCGCGCAGGTCGCATACAAACTTGTAAACAAATCTGAAAACAAATATACGTTTAATTAATATATGTTTCATTTTTATTTAAAAAAAACCCTTAAATATTTCGGATAAATATTTATGTATACTATTATAATAAAGCGTAAACACACACTTCTTTGTTGCCTAACATGTCAGCAATTACAGCATATAAAAAGCCCTACACTTACGTCACGCTTTAGGCTATATACTTTCACGCCATTTAACTTAGAGAGTAAATATTTTGGATAAAAACCCTAATGTGGGAAAGAGACAATAAGTTGCTGCCAACATTAAGAAAGAAAGATTGCTAAGGTTTGTCATGTCATGTCATGTCATTTTGACATTTGCTATTAATAATTTGACAAATGTAAGCAATTAAAAAAAATCATAATTTTATACGGGTAAAGTCGCACGGGAACAGCTAGTATTCTTATATATATATATAAAAGAAAGTCGTGTTAGTTACACTATTAATAAGTCGAACGACTTTACCGATGTGGCTAAATATTGGTGAGGAGGTAGCATAAAGCCAGGAGACGGACATAGAATACTATTTAATCCGGTTATGGGTGGATGTTTCTCTCACAAGATGAAATGTAGCACAGATATAGAGGATAGTCTGGAAGAACACACACACACTACTTTTGTTTTTTTAATTCCACGCAGACGGAGTCGGGGGCGACAGCTAGTTTAATACAAAAGAATCTTAATTCAGGTACAATCATCACCGTGTCCAATGTTTATCCAATTTTATTACTTGACCTTGAATAATTATATGAAATCCCTCTACGACAAAAAGACAAAAACTACAAGCCAATAGCAAAAACCTTCGTTGTCATTTGAATATCAAATACTCAATATTGACGTTTTGTAAACGAAAGTTTTACGGAATCAATACGACATGCCGATAAAGCCGCATTTGAACAGGTAATATTAGTATAGGTGTGTAGGCTCCAAACAAAATAACAGTTTTTTTCTGTACAATGTTAGTTTTAACGGATAGGGCAGGCTGAAAGGAGAGGGGGGGGGGG
>NW_013527137.1:9666345-9685971 GCF_000836215.1 Papilio polytes
CTCTTTCTGCTCTCACTACTCTCACTTCTTTCATCACTCTCACTGCTTTTAGTTTGTCTTAATAAGATTAGTCTGATAAATGACGCATATGAAGTATCGAATTAAATTCGTATGAAGGAAATGCCGTCCTTAATAGACAGGTATAGTAGTGATGAAACAAACTGTTCGATTTAAACAAAATTTATCCAACTTAACTAAAGATATTTTTTTGTTTTATTTCATTATTTTTAAGTTAATGGCTGAATTTTTTCGCGTCAATGTTTTTTTCTGATTTCCTTTTAATAAATAGAATCGCTTAAAAAGAAAAGAAAAAATACACGCATATTCCCTATAGCGTTGCGTTTTAGACTTTAGGGAATTTTAAAAAAAAGACACTTTAATGATTAAATGTCCCCTCCAAATCACATTACATTAAAAAAATACAGGAATTTTTTTTATAGTACTAAAGTAGAATTTAAAAAGTTTGGTAAAAATTTAGCGTCATATGCATATTGCCTATTGACAAACTAATTAATCTTATTAGACAAACTATAACAAAGCGAGCTGACCGTGCCATCGAATGACGTCGAAGTACTCCGCGCTGGTGAGCAGCTCCAGCAGGAACTGCCACAGCTGGATCTGACCGTTGTATCCGGTGCGCGACGACACGTACACGCACTCCTCCTCCTTGCGGGAGCGAGACATCTGCATACAATGTTACAATTTTAATTAGCGGTTCTGTTGCTGACTTCGGCCGCGTTAAATTGTGATAATTTTGACCCCTATATGCATTATCCAAAAGTTAACCATTTTCAAGCAATCTTGATTTTCCGATTTTTTCTAAATAAGTCGAAATTACAACTTCAAAAATTTATTAAAAATAAAACACTATCGATGATAACTTATTTTTTTCTTCGGATTTTAAAAACCATAAATCACTGATTATTTTACAATATAAAAACATCATTTATCTGTCCAAATCAAAAATGCGAGCTAAATCAATTTTAAACCACCAAAGAACCATTTTACTTCAATATTTTGCGAGATTCTCAAGGTCACTGAAATAAAAACATGATTTCAAAGGAATCGGGCGGTATTCTTACTCGAAATAAAGTCACGGTTGGTTTTGAAAACTCCCATAAAAGTAATAAAAAAACATACACAAACGGAAAATAAACATTGCTTTTTTGCAATAATTTTTGTAATCGGTCCAATAATTTTTGAAATATTGCAAAGAGGTTAAGGAAAATGTCAAATTATACCTGTCTGACCTGTTTAGGTTTCTTCTTGATAGCGGAGTGCGGCGTCTCCAGTACGTCTTTTACAGGCTGCTCCTCATTCTGAACTACAGCTGGAACACGAATATCAAACATTAAAACAGATTACTAGTGTTATAAAAGAAAAGGTTTAGATAGTTAGATGTTTGTTAGAGTTTGTAGCCTAAAGTACTGAACGAATCTCAGTGAAATTTGGCATACATGTAGAGGAATCTGGCAGAACACAGACTAATTATATAGTTTTAATTCCGCGGACGGAGTCGCGGGAAGCGACTACTCATATTATTAATGCCAAAGCTTGGACAGATGGATTCACGTATTACTGCAGAACTGCAAGGACCTGGATAAAATTTTGTATAGATGTGGAATATAATCTGCAAGAACACTTAATTAAAAGTAATGAATACGAAAAATGTATTTATACTCACCAATAAATTTGCATTTCCTTAACAACTCAAAGTGGGTCCAGAACAAATCTCCCGGATCTGAGGGCACTTTCCGTCTGAAATTTTTAACAAACATATAACAGTTTATAAAGAGGAAAGATTTTTGAATTTCTGTATGTATAGAAATAACTCAAAAACTACTGATCCGATTTCAATTCATTCACCAACATAAAGCTACGTTATCAGTAACAGGCTATATTTTTAAAATTCACGTGGACGAAGTCACGAACAACAGCTAATTTGTAATGTTATGTAAAAAAATATTAGTAGATTGTAAAACTTTATTGGTACATAAATTAGTAAAGTACCTTTAATGTTTCTTATATAAAACAAACAAAAGACATAATTCGCTAATAGCAGAATATCCGCTATTTGTCGACATCCCGCATTTATAGCATTGCTTATCTATTTTTTACTTAATTGCCTTAATTACTAACTTGAAGTCAATATTAGTGATAGTACAGAGCTCCGCGCCGCTGATACTCCAGTCTGATAACTTGACCCCCGCCAAGTTGAACTGCCGCACCGCCCACTGGATCCACAACTTGACGTGCTGGACGGACCTACAATTACATTTATAATACAAATTATTAAACTAACTTTTAGCCCAAAACTCCACCGAGGCGGAATATAAAAACAAAACTTAATTAGTAGCCAATGTGGTTGTCTAGACTATATTCTATACTTAAGCCAAATTTTAATGACATCAGTTTAGTCATTCTGGTAATATCTTCTAAGAAATATCTATCCACCCATCTAGATTTAATAATCTATACTATTATAATAAAACGTAAACACACACTTCTTTGTTGCCTAAGATGTTAGCAATTAGTTGATTACAAACTAGTTTACTGGATGGAATAAGAAATTCACTCACCAGTCAGCGGGATCATCTGGTATATGAACCCGACTATGGTCAGCTCTGAACTGACCGTCCACTACCCACTTGACGGCTGCGGCGTGCGGCTGCGGAACCTCCCCCTCCACCTCCAACATACCCTCACCTTCAACCTCCCCCTCACCAGACACTGACATCTCACCCTCCACATTCCCTGCTGCTGATTGCTCCACTTTCATTTCTATGGTTTCATCTGAAAATTACAATTTTGTTTTACATTAACAGTAACGCGCAAATCAATCTGAGAATTAAATAAAAACTCTAACAAACATCCATCCATCCATAAACTTTCGAATCATACTAATATTATAAATGAGAAAGTTTAAATGGATGGATGGATGGATGGATGGATAGATGTTTGTTAGTGTTTGTAGCCTAAACGGCTTAACGGATTTCGATGAAATTAGGTATAGATGTAGAAGATAGTCTGGATATAGGCTACTCGCTTTTTTTTAATTTCACACGGTCGGAGTCGCGGGCGAAAGCTAGTTTATAATAATAGTAAGATCTACACTGATATTATAAAACTTATCAAATAGCTATACTATAACTGAGTAACTTAGGCTGTATTTATTACTAGATTTTTTTTATTCCGCTGACAGTTGCAGGTAAAAGCTAGTAGTTTATATAAATTTACTACTGCAAATAATGTTACACATAGGCACACTAAAATATAAGCTAGTTTGAATAGCAAAGTTAGAGTAGCCATGCAATGTATATGTACTATTTATTAAAAAAAAAAAAACTTACATTCTGTTTGTTGCGGTAATTGTACCAATTCTTCATCAGGTTTTAACACATCTAGTATATTGATCTTTTTCTCAGCCTGTTTGATTTGAATATTAACTTGCACAACACCTTCCCCTTTTATACATTGCTCAACAAGTGTTTTGTGATTTTCTAACTATAAACAAAATTATGGTAGTTATTGAAAAATTGGTTTTTCTAATTAATTTTTTCTTAATTATCCACTCACCATTTTAGCATCTTGGAGCCAAAAGGTGTAATCAGATAAATCATCTCCCAATCTTTGCTCCAACAGTGACCGAAGTCGGGACAATCTTGTTCTTATATCCATTAATTGTACTATCACCTCTCCTGAAAAAAATATACCATCTCTGTGTAAAGAGTAAAAACATGGTTGTTTTATGTTTACATCATCTACTAATGTAAAAAGGAAATATTTGAATTTTTCTATGCAATCTTCAGAATATCAGTGTGGCAGATGTCAGCTAGTTTTTTTTTTAATTTATATTGTTGTTTTTTTATAGGATTTTTGTTTATAGGAAAAATCAAAATCATACCAGAGACATCAGTGGTCGTTTCTTCATCTTCAGGAGTGTCTGAGAAATCTGCAAGTGCTGTTGGCAAGATTTCACCTCCAGTGTGTATTAACCCTGAAAGTTGGTAAAATTTAACATTTTCAGATATCACATCAATACTATCATCATCACCAGTTTACAATACATCTCCACTGAGCAGCTTGAAGCCTAGCCTAAGTGACTAGGTCATAGTCAACCATGCTGTCCCACTGCGGGTTGGTTGACTTCACACATATCTTTGAATTTACTTTAGTAAGAAAATTTAACAACAAGGTCATCATCAAGAATGCAGAGCTCTCCCTACATCCCTTTAAATCGCTACACCTAATTTTCTGCAGCATCTTGTATGATGAAAACTGTTGAGATAATGACAACTACCGCAGTAGTAACATTTAAAAACATTTGTATAAGGAACTTCTTAAAAGAACATAATATTGATAGGTGGGTTAATACAGACTAATATGGATGTTTGAAATAAACATGTCTTTTCTTTTTTATACTACAATTTTGTAACTGACCATAGATGTTTAAGTTGTAAGCAAAATGTTAGTTGCTCGGGTAAATACAATTGAAACAATATTTGCAGCTATAATTAATAAAATCTCTTCCTTGCCTTATTAGTCATATCCTCTTTATTTCAACTACAACAGTAACAGGTGTTTATCCTTGAATCTTGATGTGTCACATAAAACCCTTATGATATTCATATCATAACATGTATAATTATTTATAACTACTGCTAAAACTTTAGAACTTTCAATCGTTCCTTTTAGCGACAAACGTATATATTATCAATAATACATTTTCTCGTTTATGTAGATTTAGTTTACTTAACTTTGAATGAAAATAAACAACAAATGTGCAATGTAAATGATAAGTACAAAAAGAGCTATTTAGTGTTAAACTTACCTAAATCGGACTCAGTAACATATTGTGGTATACCAGAAAGGGGATCTGATGTTTCTACATCTTCAGTTTCATCTTCAAAAGAAGATTCACCCCCTTCCATTTTAATTGTAGACACATTTAATAATTCGTTTATATCAGACACCTCCATCATTATTATAATACTGTTACTTAGGTTCACATTAACACTGTTACTTAAGTTTTGCGAACAACTACATTAAACAAAATGTTTGTAACTTGTATTGATAATGTTTTCCTGTTTAAATTTCTGCAAATTATAACATTTGAAAATAATAGGAAAAGGAAATTGGTTACAGTTCCTCTTCCGCGTGCGCCAAAATCAGAAATCCATAGACAAGATAAAATCAAAGATTATAAAATTATATTCTGGCACGTTATTCACCAGTTCTAGATAACAGTTTTATTGACCTTTTTAACGTTACTAACTAGTAGAGTATTGTCGTGTCCCTTTTATCTCTTGTTTATAAATGTAAAATTAAACGAACAAAGTAATTAACTTATTACAAAACTCGGAGTCAAAGATTTGTTTTTTGTTTATCCTAAAAAAATAAACCTAACAGAATTTATAATGTTCTATAACCATATAAAAGGTGCGCTACTTACTATCCTAAATGCAAAGGATGAAGGCCTTTGCCTTTATACATGCAAGGTTAACCTGGGACAGGGGATGGTACAAGCGAAAGTGAACAATTAACACTATGGTTTTAAATAAATAAATAGCCAGTCCTAATTCAAAACAGTACTTTATTTAAAAAAAATAGTAATAATAAAGGTGCGTTTCTGTTAAAACACAATTATAAACTAATTATTTTTTTAAGATATCTCCTAATAAAGCGGAGGTCTACGTCTTTCTGATGATTTTATGTAAACATTATTAATTATTTTTGGTGAGGAAAGGATTATCTTGAGGGTTATCAACCTTTTCGAATGGATAATAAGGATGGTTCTGCCAAAACGACGGCAAAGTATATCTCACGTTATTATGGAATTTGTTAATTTTTGCAATTTCATCCTGCTCCAATTTGAAATCGAAAATATTGATATTTTCCTTTAAACGTTTTAAGTTTGTAGACTTTGGTAGTGGCACAACGTTTCTATCCACCTAAAAATATATTTGATTTAAAATATTGTTATCAACTATTAAAATTATCATGACTGTAAACATTATAGTAAATATTTTACCTGCCATCTTAAAACGATCTGCGGCGTTGTTTTGTTGTATTTATTTGCAATTTCAACCAGCACGGGTTCATCAATTTTTGGCCCCGGAAATTGAATTCCGTATCTCATAACCAAAGAACCAAAAGGACTGTAGCCCATCACTACTATGTCCTCTGACTTTGCATACTCTATGATCTCAGTTTGTATAATTTGTGGGTGGACCTGAAAAAGTAATATGTATTATCTCACATTTTTTACAAAGATGTTTTAATATAGGTATACTATTATCACTACACTTGTTAGGAAGTCGAATTAATTTAATATAAATAACGATAGCAATAAATGCAATATAACAGGATTTATTTACCTCTACTTGAATCGCCACTGGCTTAATAGATGCTTCCTTTATGAGTCTCTTCAATTGGTTCAAGTTGAAGTTAGAGACACCTATAGATTTAGCGAGCCCCGATCTCTGAACATCTTCCAATCCTCGCCATGTTTCCATGAAGTCGACATCGGAGAATGTGTAATCATCCTGTAGATTATCATGCTATTAGGTATAGTGGAAGAAATAAAATCGCTATCCATTTCAGACAGAATAAAACAAAATTTAAAGGTTTGCTATGACAACTATTTGATCAACTACAACTGCATTGTTAACAATAAATTTGTTTTTGCGTGTTTACACTATTAAAATATTTGTACAAAAACATATTAGGATCTTTAAATTCTCTTTGTTCTGCAGATTTGTTTAAATTTGTATAAAATATAAGAGGCAGAGCGAAAGTCGTAGTTAATTTATATGTTACTTACATTTAATCCAATCGGCCAATGCATTAAAAACAAATCGACGTAATTAAGACCCATTTTGTTTAAAGACTGTTTTAATGCCAAAGGCACTTGTTCCCTTTTGTGTTGTGTGTTCCACAGCTGTAATAAACAATCAAATCAGTAACTACCCACAGCGCTGATTATTGTGTCACAGGAAATTTTTTTGGAGATCATTTTGGCGACAAACTTAGAACGTCCTATTACAAAAAGAATTCCTTATACTGTAGCAAAATTATGGCATTTATAAAAATAAATTGAATACGCTAGTGTAAATAAAAATAAATCACTAATACAAGCGAAGCCGTGTATAAAACTTAATGTTTACGAACATACCTTTGTTGTAACAAAGACATCGTCTCTATTGATGGCACCTTCTTCAATTTTCTTCCGAATACCCTCACCAATCTCTTCCTCGGTTTCATAAATGGCAGCCGTGTCGAAGTGTCTGTAGCCGATATCAATTGCATTCATAACAACATTGGCTAGTTGTTTATTTACTGATTTAACCACCCCGCCCTGTATTATACATATATCAAATATTAACAATCGTCTAAGTAGTTTTTGTCTGAATCAAATACATACAAAAATACAAATCTTTACTCTTAAAATATTAATATAGATAAAAAAAGGTAAATTAGTAACATAATTTCGGTAAAATTCTACTGCATTAAGTTTGTAACAAATAATATTGTTATAATGATTGTATTGAGCTATATAAGATCCCAATATTTGTTTTCGTTTATTTATTGTAAAAGTTATTCAATTAGTAAGGAAAAAATTATTAACAAAAGTACCTAGTTAATATTGTCTCAGAAAGTTATTTTTTGCAAAAACTGTATTCGGAGCGCCATTACATAAAATAAACTAGTACATCATACCTTATCAAATCCCAAATAAGTGCCCAAAGCTATTGCAGGCATCATTTTCCCGTTGTTAAGTTTTACCTTCGGTACTTCAACGCACATTATCCCTGACAGCGCCATCTACAATGTAAAAAATATAACATAATCTAGGGAACGCCTAATCTAATGAAAGTAATCTTTAAGTGTTCAATCAATTACAGTGTAAACACAAACTCAACTATTCTGTTAATTTCCATGAAAAGTGACTAAAATGTACTTTTGATTAACTTTCCTTACAACATCTCGTCTTTTTTTAATACGATTAAAGTAGTACTTAGTAAACAACGCCATCTGGAGTTTATACAGTTAAGTCGTAATAATTTATTGAAGGTATGCGAAGTTTAGTGAAGGGACACAAGAAGCATTCAACCTTGAAGAATACCATTGTATCTATGCAGCTTAATAAATAAAACATATATAATTACATAGTCTGCATATGTATTTCCGATTAAACCACATGAGGATATTTTATATAGTATTATAATAAATGACAATCTGAACACGATTTACTAGACTTCGTAAGAAACATAATTCTACGGTTATTTTGAATGTAGTAACAGATCAAAACGTATATTACATGTACTAAGACATCACTAGAATCCCTCTAATTATCGTACTTTGCGGGTATATTGCACAGTCAAATAATATTAACTAAACAGTACTGTTTTCTACTTATATAATAAAAAACTTAAAATTTAGAACCTATAAATATATACCATTAGGTGGATTATCAATTTACATTAAACCCTATGCTCTGTAAATTGTAGTATAACAATTTAGTCATAAACGTAAACGCATTTAAATCCGTTATTTTCAAATACCCTAAGATTATGAATATAAATTTAGATATTCAAAAACTGGCCAATATATAAATATATATCCATTTTATGTCCGTAGTTTAAAAATCATGAAATAAATACCATAATTCAATTAAATATATAAATGGAATGTCTACTTATAATTGCTCTTCGATAAATGTTTATGGGTATTCCTGATTTTAATTTAAAATTGATGATAAAAAAAGGAAATTAAGTAACATCTAACGAAATATGTTAATAATAAGCTTAACATTTAAATAGTACAAAGTAAAGTACTCACCACAGACCACAGAGCGAACAATGCTGAACAACCGTTTCTCGCCATGGTTGACACCGAGACTAATTATTTGTGCAATTATTTCGACCTACCGCATTTATTTAAATCTTACGTTAGACCCTATTTCCACTAGACGTTTTGCCGCGCGTTTTTGTCTTTTGACAACTGTCATTTAGAAATCGCGTGAATAAATGCGACTCGACACAAAGTGCAACGATGTACAATACAATGCACATTTTATGGTTTTTAGAAGATGTAAATTGCCCTTGAAATTATAAAGTTTCATAGTTTACTAAGATTGTACGTTAACCCGCGCTATCGTACTCTTTGTTTACATTAACGATATCTAATACAGCTGTAAAACCTGTCAACCAGTAATTTGAACTTTATCGTTATGTTGTTTGTTTACAATTTGGTCGTAGCACACTTCATCATCAACATTGATTGCGATACCGCAACGGCCATATGGCATCATTCTAAATCGATTCATCTTCATCCTGCTACCGTAGAATCGACGCAGCGGGTTTTTGTCCTCCACATAACTCTATCATACGTCATCTATGATCACTCCTTTCTTGATCATGTCACCGTTCACGCAGTCCATTTATCTCTTTCTAGGTCTACCGGTATACCTCATAACGAACATTCTCCTTGTTACATGCGATTCATCCCTCCTCATATTATGCCGATACCATGCTAATCTTTTACTCCTTACCTTCTCTTCCACTGGGGTTACTTTTAAACTTCGTCTAAATAAATTGGGTATTAAATAAAATATAAAATATCTCATAGACACTTTACTTCACTCACAATAATAAATCATTACAAATAATACTAAAGCACCTGTACAGCAAATCAAACGGAATGTATCAAATAATAATAACCAAGAAAGTTATAGACGAAACGCTTTCAAAAAATGCAGAATAGTTATTTTTAACTTATTAAATAAAACATCATTATGATAAAAGCCAATCGAAAATATTCATGTAGGTAAGAAATATTCTTTGACATAATTCTAGTTTACATTATTCAAGTCCAGCGCTGGATTCGGTCGTTGGACTTGAATGGTGTAAGCTGGATACATCCCGGTGGCGTTTCTCAGTCTATAATTTTCGTTAGTTTGCTTGATTGTATGTATGTATAGATATATACGACTTATAATATATTAAAGCGACATTATTGGCTATTCACGTACACACGTATATTATTATGCTTCACATATATTTGTTTTAATTAATCAAATTAATATTTAAACTAAATCTAGACTTACATTTTTTTTAATCTGTAGGTAAAATTCAGGCAAACACAATATTAATTTTGAATTTCGTTTACACAGTTTAGCCACAAATTTAAATCTGTTACTAATTAAATTAATTAATTTCTTTTGATAATTACAACAAATATATAGAATTTATCTTGTACATGAATTATCTATTATGTATAATAAATTGAATTTCTAATCTGTACGTTCGATATACATATATCTCTAGGTGCTAGCTAATGTGCTATCGAAAAATAAGTTTCCTTAATATTAGTTAGGTACATTATATTTTTGATGTGTTTGATAATCACAAAAATTGAGAACACATAATGGTCAAAGTTAGTGTTTAAAGTACAGAAAATAACAGGTTTTATATTTACGACATATACAAGGCAATTTTAATTCTAATAAGATTAAAAAATACTCAAGAAATTGTAAATTATGAGAAAAGAATTTAATTTCAATAAATTAAAATAATAAAAATGAGATAATAAGAGATTACTCAATTATTCGTAATCCATTAAAGCTTTTATAAGATTGCTTAACATTTCGCTAAATCAACATTGAAACTTAATTCGTTACGCTGTTATTAACCTGATTTCCTAAAATATAACTATCTGTGGTTATATGAAAATATAACGTAAAATTGATAAAACATAGTTCAGTTTAAACCAAAAGTTTACTGTACGAAAATTTGAATAATCTTTTGTATAATTGAATATAAAATAATATTATTTAAACTACGTAATATACAATCACATACACTTTCTACACACACGTAGTGATATGAAATCCATAGACTATACAACGCGGACAGAGAGGACAATAACATCTTTGATAAAAAAAAGTTCTTTAACTTTGAAGAACAATATTTACGATGAATAAACTGTATTATCTTAGAATTCTTAGTAACATTAAAAAATATTGTTCTGTTTTATTAAAACAAAATTAGAGAAATGATTATGCTTTATGCAAACTTTATAAAAAAAGGATTGAAATTATTTTTAATAATACTAATAGACTTCATATCACTAAAAAGCACTTTTCTCACGACATTTCTAATCCTACTTTTACGTACAACTAGATACAATATTTATTTATCAATTTTCTTCCACTTTATCACGAGATTGGTTTTGCTAGTGACATTTTCATATAAACTATGATCCCTACGTAACTATCTTATGCAAACTAAAGCAATAATTAAACTGGCAATTTGTGAACTCTAAATTTTAGCTATTAAGCTCTACGACCATTATTATTAATGTATACTATTAATTTTCAAAATAATCACTATTCATATTAGTGTGAATAATTTAAACAAAATAATTCTATAATATCGATTTTTTAACTACCCCTGAATGCCATATTAAATTGGAACAATATTAAATTTAGCAGATTTTTGAGTTAAATTAAAAATATAATTTCGATAGAAACAGTATGTATACAGAACAATTAACTTTCACAAATTTCTGATTAATAACGAAAATAGTTAAAAAATGATCGCATCATATAATTTTATAATACATTTTTGTATCTATATTTGGCTATAATTACATGTGTCAAAATATTTAAATCAATTCCGTTTTGATTTAATACATTTCTATTTAACTATTGTTAGAAAATTAGTACCGCGCTATAGAATTGGCGCAACACTAGATTATTGGCATAAACGTCACATCTCTAAGTGACAGCTGTCAATGTCATTAGAAGGATGGATATATTCGCGCGCATTCCTGACAGGACGGCTAGTTCAATGTGTTTCAGTGTTTAAATTAATATCGCTAATAACAATTATAATAATTGTTTAAAACTATTGATATAAAAGTAATACATGTGTTAATACAAACTTGTGCAGAAATAATATGTGCAGCAGCATTCTTAAAATTACAATACTAATATATTAGATTTCGTTGTTTAACGTAATCGCATTATTTTGGCAAAAAATAATACAATCATTGTAAGAAAAATTAATTTAAAACAAATATAAGTGTAAGAGCCTGTCCCACTTGTAAATTGTCTGATAACAATTAAACATATAAAATATGTGATGGAAATATCAGATTTTGGTACTCTATTTGACATTGACGTTACTTTTAAGCTATCTGAGCCTCTATCAGCCAGTGGTGGGACAGGCCCTAATAAAAAATAATATGGCAGCACCGTATAAAATATGGCAGTTGAGAAACGCAAAAGATTTTATTAACAAAATATTGTCATGGAATTGTGTTATAATTATATTTTTACATGAAATATAATATTCAGTAGTATTTATAGTCAAACAAATCTATCTGACCTGGTAAAATGTGTATCAATTAGTTTTGGCATAAAATATATAAAACCTTCATGGATAGAAATAAAAACCTTTTTTATAAATTCAAGGGTGCTATAGACCTACAAGGATGAATTAAAAATGTCTTCTTGAAAGCGTCACATTTCGACTAATAAGAGAGCGACAACTGGACTGAGAAATGTCGCCATTCTTACATTTTTAAAATTCAATTTCAAAAATAATTAGCAAATACTTTGGTTTTGTTTTCAACATGCGAGAATTTAAAAATGAGATGGGATTTTTTGTTTACTAGTTACTATAAAATAGTAGACGGCACCATGTCTATGTCAAAAATGCAATAAGATCCTTGTAGGTCTATAGTGAGCTATCGTAATTTAAATTTCTGTTTATATTTCGAATGTAGTTATATTTTTTTATTGAGATATGTCATCCCTTACAATTCTCTTTAATAAGAGAGACATGCACACAGTACTCAAAATTACAGGAAGGTGCAAAGAATGACGTCAAAGTTCAGGTATCATGTTATAGTAAACGAGTGGAGAATTAAAATAAAAATTTTAATTCTACTTCTATAAAGATATATGGAAGATGGAATGGTTTAAAAAGGTAGCTATAAAAATAGGTTTTTATATGAATATGGAATGCAACAAGATAAAAATATATCGAATATGAGAATTTCCACAAATTAGGTATTGATGTAAATAATAGATTGTGTAAACTTAATTGTGAAATATGAATGCTTTAAGTACAATTAAATCGAATCACTCATTAATTAAATTTTAAAATTAAATTAAAATCGAAAAAACTAATATCAGATTTTTTAAAATAATGTGCAAGAATGAATTATTGGTGTAAAATGGCTTTTCCACAATAGTCTTACAAAAAGAAATGGAATTTTAAAAATAAGTTCAAATTGCCTTGAATAGAAAAATATACGAATTGTACATACGTAAGTAAGGAACAGCGTAGACAAGGATTTAAATAGGATTTTTCTATACATTTATGTAGCTCGTACAAAAGTGGTAAGTTAACGCCGTAACGGCCGAACACTGAAACGATATATCAATATGTGAGTGTCTTAAGCAAGAAGACCAAGCGTAAACTGCAAATCCCATTAAAAATTTGACATCTGTCACATTGTCAGCTATTAGGAAACAAAGTTTTACAAATCGTTTCAGTATTTGGCTGTTAATAGAAACTGGACATCATGGATTATTCTCACTTTTACAATTATTACATCTTATTTTGTTAAGGTAATTTTCAAATTAACAAAATAAAATTATTTTAAGTCATAATACTTAACTTTATTACAGTGACAACGAGAATCGAATTCAGAGGTTGGTTGCTAAAACTAAATTTATTTTACAAAACTAAATACTTCGGCTATCTTACCACCTTCCATTGAGTATAAAACATAGTGAAATATCAAAGAAGTATAATAAGATTCAAACTTTATGGCGGCTCGGTGAGCGTGTGTTTTCACATATCATACATTTAAAAAATCCCTGCCGTGACACTTGACACATGTTGTCTTTGTTTTATAGATAAAAGATCACTTAGAAGAGAAGAAAGAAGAAAGAAGAACAAACTATAAAATTGATAAAATAAGTGTATATTATAATAAAATCACAGACAAGATGATTTTTTTCTTTTATTTGTCCCGAAAATTCAAAGAAATCGACCGATTTTAATAAGGGTTTTACTAGAAGAGTTTTTGTCTCTGAATATAGTATGTATTTTCTTAATTTAATTGTCACAGTCGCGGGCGACCAAGTTACAGTCACGGCATTCAAAACTCACGCATCATCGAGCGTACATAAAGTTTGCATGGCACTGTACACAGTAATATTCTACCGTGCGGCGTCGTACTGCTTCACGAGGTCAGGTATAGCGTTGGGTTCCACAGGTACTCGCGACATCAGCTCACTCAAGTTGCGCACGTAACTTAACTTGCGGAAGAACTTTGAACTGTAAAAAATATATTACAGATGAATTCTGAAATTCTGAAACGATATATATAACAATCGTGAGAGTCGAGATTAAATAAAAGGAAGGGGGAATAAAAAGAATCGGAGGGATAACAATGCGCTGCACTGATTACCTTGAGTAAGGCCAAGATTTAACTCCAAATAAAATTTAAACGCCTGATGTAAACGGAACTTAGGAAACAACATGTTAAATATTCGTTTCGGCATTTGGCTGTGAAATTCGCACACAGAATTATCCTCCCTTAGTATGAGATATCAATATAAGATACCTTAGTGACCAAGGAATACCCGGAACAAATGCAGCTTGCGGCAGAATTGCGGCAGAAAAAAAAATAATCCGGATTTCGGCAAATACATCTTCCCGAAATCCGGATTATTTTTTTTTTATTATTAGACACTATAGATTCAATGTATTTCGATTAAAAAAGTGCATAAACCAGCGCCATATTGTGACGTAACTCTCGTTTTCCTTGATATTATAGTCATTAAAAAATCAAATCTTTTGAGCAATGGAAGGTTACAGATAAAACATTTAATATTTTCACTCACCTGACAAATGGTTTTGTTATAACAACGAATGACTTCAGCCAGAATGTTGGATGCACCAGGTACAAATGTTTCAGACTTTTTCTTAATCTGTAAAATTAAATATACAAACAATTAATAATTTATAATTATAAAATCATAGAAATCATTATGGAGAAAAGAAGCCTAGAAAAGAACTTGTAGTCATAGCATACTTTAAAAATTTATGCAATTCTTTTTAAATAGATTGCTCTATAGACAACTATAGACTAAAGATTGTCTACATTTGCCCATTATATTTAGACCTCTATACAAAATAACCATTTATAATTGAAGAATCTGAATTGTACTCTTCGGAGCATCATAGAATCATATTTTTTTTTTATATTATTTTTTTATAACTAATTATTTTACGGCTATTACTCGCGTCTATTTTTTTTTCGGTGCCGCAACCCTAATATAATCATACTAATATAAATGCGAAAGTTTAGATGGATGGATGGAGGTTGATTAGAGGTTGTAGCCTAAACGGCGGAAAGGATTTCGATGAAATTTGGTATAGATGTAGAGGATAAACTGGAATAATACATAGGCTACTCGCTTTTTTTTTTAATTCCACGCGGTCGAAGTCGCGGGCGAAAGCTAGTTAGTTATAAAAATGTCTCACGAAAGTTTAAATAATTTATTAATTCCTTATTTAATTGGAGAAATTGAGAAGCAAAAGGTTAGCGTGGTATGGACATGTTGTGCGACGAGACGATAGGGACATAAACCAGAAAGTGTTAAGAATGAATGTGGATGGCTACAAAGGAAGAGGAAGACCGAAGAAAGTATGGATGGATTGTGTGAAAGAGGATATGCTTAAGAAAGGAGTAGATTCAGATATGACGGCTGATAGAGATGTATGGAAGAGCAGCACATACTGTGCCGACCCTCCGTAAGGGATAAGGGCAAGTTTATGATTAATTTTTTATTTACCTTCTATCAATAAGTTTATAGCACTCATGCAGCCAGGCGAAGGTGGGCAGCCGGCGGCGAGCGGCGCTGCCGTGCAAGTACACCAGCACGTACTCGTCCGTCACTAAGCGTTCCAAACTCCATATTACATACCTGAAATTATACAATTATCACTTATAAAACAATTATATAATTATCAACTCACTACGTCCCCACTAAGAAGCTCGAAGCGATTAAAAAATAATTTATACTAATATGAGTAAATGAATGTGTATATATTTATTGCCACAAAAAGAAATTACATAAATGGAATTCAAAAGAAAATATAAAATAGTGGCAAAAAGTAAGCCGTTCCTGTGCAAGTTTTCAGCTGTCTGCGAAGATGTTAAAGCGGTCTCTACCACTGTTGAACTAAACCTAGAATTATGGTGTTTCGATGTAAATATAGATATAGACATAGTCATAGATAGAGATATAGACATAAATATAGATATAGATATAAATAAACAGTATCATTTACTTACAGGAACAAGTTATCCATAACATATCTGTAGTCCGCACGCGCGGTGTCCGGTAAGTGACAGGCGCTGAAGACTATGATGGCCGCGCCGCCCGCCTCGTACCCGCCGTGCGATAACACACGCTTGTAGGGTTCTATCACCTATATGATACCAAGACTGTAGCAATTTGAGGTACGGCGGAATTATAGGGAGGGCGGAATAAAATAAATATTTTTTGCCCTTGAAACACGAATTAAAGGTCTAAAAAAAGGGTTTCCATATATCAAACTATACCTTAGTTTGTTCGGAAAAGTTTAGATACTCATAGTTTGTCTTAAACTATGAGCAAGCCATTTAAAGGGAATTTAAAAAAAATTAAAAAATTGAAAATTTGAAAAAAAATTAAGATTTTAAAAAATTTACGTAGCTTCTTTGGGTCTTAAAAACTTCGAAAAATCATATAGTGATCGTATAATTCTTTACAGTTGCATATATTGTATACTGCACAAAATGGACATAAGGGTTAAAGAATGGGAAAGTGGGGTAACAATTACAAATAAAAAACTACATACTATACATTAAAAGAAAAGGCACTGAAGAAAACCGCGAGCTGGTCATCAATGAGTTGTATTACCTTCATATCACAGGTGGAGTTCCGCCCGGCATGCTGCACGGTGAGCCACGACCTCTCGTCTTGCAACTCCTCGGCCGCGGAGTACTCCGGGATAGGGTCGCTGCACTCGCTCGCAGTGTTCGTTGACTTCGACCTGCTGGATATTTTAATAATATCATAAACTAGCTGTTGCCGGCGACTCCGTTCGCGTGGAATTATAAAAAAAACAAAAGCGAGTAGCTTATGTGTTCTTCCAGACTATCCTTTACATCTGTACCAAATTTCATCGAGATCCGTTTAACAGTTGAGGCTACAAACTCTAACAAACATCCATCCATACATATAAACTTTCGCATTTACATAAGTAAGATAAGACAGTTTAAATAGATGGATGTTTGTCTAATCAGCTAAACGGATCACTACGACATTTGGCATACATGTAGCATAATCTGGAAGAACACATTGGCTACTCACTTTTGTTTTTTAATTCCACGTAAACGTAGTCGCGGGCAAAAACTCGTGCTTTAATAACATTATTTAAGTAATAAATTGTAACAAAATGTAGTCAAGAATCTGTCAGGAAAAAAATCAGTGTAAAAACAGCTTTGGAAAATCAATTCATAACTGTTACTTCAATAAATAAATAAAATGATCTAATCTTCATTTATTACTTTTTATTTGACCACCCACTATGTATAGAATAGTTTTGAAAAACAGATAGACTACTTACTTAATTAACGCAGTGGCAAACTGTGGTTAAATAACTCAACCTTTCGTATATGGGCAGCGGTCGCATCGCCAATTTGGCAATTCACAGATTCGCAATAGTAGATGCGGTGCCTAGCCTTAATCCACGAAGGAAAAGACACAAATGAAGAGGATATATCGTCCTATGCGTCTCCTCCACCTTCAAATCTACAATCCCTTCCCATCCTTCTCTTGTAAGAAAAAGGGTGGAAATGAAAAGGAAATGCGGAATTGCTCCAACTTCACGACTGTTTTCTGTGTGGTCGTGGTATTGCTGGTGGCGAGCCAGCCCATTCGTGCGAAGATGTTAAAGTGGGCTCTACCACTGTTACATGAGCTTACCTTTTATCATCAGCCTCACTATCCGGTTGAGCAGGCTCCAGGGGAGGTTCCAGTTCTGGTGGTTCATCCTCCGACTCCAATGAACATGCACTGACACTATCTGAACTGATTCTGTCTTCGTCCGGTGGCTAAAGAAAAATGAAACATCATGTAGACATAATTAAATCGGTTTACATACAAAATTCGGTTAAAGACACATAGGCCAGTTTGTTTCATTCATAATTAAAAATCTTACATAACACTAGCTTTACCTCGTGACTTTGTCCGAGTGGAATTTAAAAAATAGCCTGTGTTACTCAGTGGTACTACATAGCTTTTAATACAATTTATGTTTTCTGTTTTAAAATTCCGCGCGGAATTCACGGACAAAAGCTAGTATGCAAATGTAAAGATCATCAGCTATTACAACTGAATATTACCTGTCCCTTCTATGCAGTTTTGAGTCTATTTATAAAGATGATCAAACTATACAGGTGTTCTAATTGAAAGTTTTCCCCATTATGAGTAAACATGCTTTACATAAGTGATTAACAAAATATA
Organism: Papilio polytes; assembly: GCF_000836215.1. Lineage (NCBI taxonomy): Eukaryota > Metazoa > Arthropoda > Insecta > Lepidoptera > Papilionidae > Papilio > Papilio polytes. Next base: position 9,684,947 of record NW_013527137.1, read on the forward strand.
ATTATACACATACCACAAATATTTTTCTCCGCATTGGTCTTGAGTTGGCTTTCGTATCAGTTCTTTGTCGGAGTGCAACACAGCCGGTGTATGGGTCGAGTAGCGCCTGGTACGCAGACTTGTCTTCTTGCGTTGATGATGATATCACATCGGGGGATTCCAAATCCTACAATAACTATTTAGTATTATCCTCCCTTTTACTAATTCAAAGTCCAAATTCTAAGCAAGAATATTATATCCAAGACTAGATTTTAAAAAAATCTTGTAGTTTAGTAAGTTTATTAGACTATTTTAATAAGGCTTTAATAAATCAGGCAATAATTATTTTAAAGTAGTAAGTTATTGTAAAACTTGTATGTATTTTACTGCTACTATTAAAGTATTTAGGCATTGGACTAAACTATCGCACAATTGTCGTTTATTTCACACCCAAATCAACTTTCGTACAACTAAAAACATACAGACGAATTGAGTACCTCTCCTTCTTTTGGGAAGTTGATCAAAAATCAAGTAGTGTGCCCACATCCATTACAACTCTTTGGAATCAAGGCAAGACTTAACAGTTGTGCGATAGTTTAGTTTCAGGTACACGCTCTTAAGATACACTTACATTTTGTATGCCAATAGTACTAGACATCTCAATTGGCAATTCAAAATTTGGTATAGACCGTAACATAGATGGAGATTCACACCAATCTGCTACCTGTAACAAATGCCAAAATTACATATCATCAAATTATTGTTTCATGTTATTTTATGAAATACTTGTTGTTACTCGCGACTGTCTATTTGGAATTAAAAGTTTGTGAGTTATTTCAATACACAAAAATAAAATACAAATCTTTTTTCTTTATTATATTGTTAAATCTGGTACTGTACTTTGTGAAAGTGTGCATTTTAGATCATGTATTCTTAATTACGTCCTGTAAAACTTTTAACATCTAGGTGTTAAACAATTGACTTACTGAAAATAATGTGGGCAGGAAATAGAAATTCTCAAAGGTACATAAATAAGTAAAATTTCA